>NC_092098.1:55998662-56306319 GCF_045679555.1 Salvelinus alpinus
GTCTGTTTGTTTTGCTACAATGTGCACGTAGGGGTTAAACGATTGAACAGCCGTCTCTCCTCTGACCAGCTGTTCTGTCTCTGTGTTGCTAGGCACGTAGGGGACCTTGGCAACGTGACTGCAGGAGCCGACAGTGTGGCTAAGATCAACATCCAGGACAAGATACTGACTCTCACTGGACCCTACTCCATCATCGGCAGGACCATGGTGGTAAGAACAGACATTGCCTGACCTGTAGCTAGCTACATGTTGTGTCCACTAGGCAGGAAATGGAAGGAAGCTGTATGGTGTGTCCACTAGGCAGGAAATGCTCAAAGTTCTCCAAGTGAACACAACCCAGTTCTCGTCCCATCTCCTCTCTCTGTCTTTCATTCTCTTTGGTGTTGTGTCACTATCTTTTCCAACCTCTATCTCTCCTCTATACCGATAGATCCATGAGAAAGCCGATGACCTGGGGAAAGGAGGCAACGAGGAGAGTCTGAAGACGGGCAACGCTGGCGGTCGCCAGGCCTGTGGTGTTATTGGAATTACCCAGTAAACACTCGCCCCTTTACTAGGAGCACGGGAACCACTAGCCACGTCTTCTAGACCACCCCGACCCCATTGGCAGCTCTGTAAAGTCTTAACCCCCCCACATCCACCCTATCCCCCTACCTAAACCTGTACGGCAACTCATGGACATCTGACTCATGGCTTGCCCAAAAACAAAGATTGTCTGCAGGGTTAAGAGAATTCTTTGTCCCATTTTGCCCATTTGACTTCAGTGGTGAAGATGATGTTTTGGGGAAACTCACCTCTGAAGGTGTGCTGGACTCTGAGGGTTTTAACTCGGGGACATTGACGTTGAGGACAGATCTAATGACGTGCACTAGGAGGTTGTGGCTAGGGGTTGATGGGGAGGGGGAATATATATTTAGACTGTTGTCTGTACACATGTTGGTCCTAGCATTGTTGCGTCTGTCTGTAAAAGTACGGGTTTATTCTTCTACGCTGTCACAACGTCTAGTATGGAAGCTGTAAGCATGTATTATACATTAGGTGTCTGAAATAGCTTCCTGAAATGGCTTCCTATGTAGTTCACTACTTATTCCCAGGGCCAGTAGGGTACTAGGTGGGTAGGGTACTAGGTGGGTAGGGTACTAGGTGGGTAGGGTACTAGGTGGGTAGGGTACTATATCGGGTGCCTTTTCAGACACACCCATGATGAGTGTGTACAAAGCTGCCCAATAAAAATACCTTGTCACTAATCCTTGGTGGTTTTTATGTTGCTGTTTTTTATGGTCGTTAGCCTCAACCTCAGGCTTCTCCCGTCCAGCGGCTGGTCGTTAGCCTCAACCTCAGGCTTCTCCCGTCCAGCGGCTGGTCGTTAGCCTCAACCTCAGGCTTCTCCCGTCCAGCGGCTGGTCGTTAGCCTCACCCTCAGGCTTCTCCCGTCCAGCGGCTGGTCGTTAGCCTCAATCTCCGGGCTTCACGTCCAGTGGAGGAGATTTGGAAGGATTGCCACGTGAGACTATAAGGACAGTCGTAGTAGAGGGCTGCAAGGTGTGCTGGGAGGTTATTATTCAACAGATTTAAAAATCTCTTTCTGAAGACTTCTGAGTAAGCCTTCGCTGAAATACACGACCCAGTGAAAACGGTCTCATTTGTTGAATGAAGAGTGAACGTGTGCGGTTCCATTTTATGTCGACTGCAAACCCAGGGTTGTTGACCGTTGCTGCTGCTGACTGCTGATAACCTCTAACTGGAAGACCACAGTAGATTGTGCCTGTCAAGTGGTAGCGTTGTTTGGTGCCACTAGATGGCGCCACTCCCCTGTCCAGTCACAGGCCAAATCTGTATTTCAATTGCTTTAAAAATCCACCCTCTTCCGGGTCCTCATCGACCGTGTGTAATTCTCATTCAATTCTGGTGTATTTTTATAGTAATTAAAACCACATTTTCTGTATAAGTATGAACTGGGCAATGACCGTTTTTACAATAATTCAATGGGAAGAGACTTGACAATTGAAACAATATGGTGCAATGAAGCTCATTAGAGCTAAGCTTAGCTTTCACCTGGTCTGTTACTTCGAATGCATGCAATGAAGGAGAGGATGTGTATATATTTAGACGCTGATAGATGATGAAGGATGATCAGTGACTGATTTCTGATCCTAGAGGGGCGATGTTGAGCTTTGACTGGTAGGTTTGAATAATATCCGCGGACTGTGGTAACTACACGCCGTGCCAGCTGTCCATTGGCATAATTACATCACTACGCGCCGCGCACGAGCTAGTATTACTGGTGAGCTTAATGCCACGCCCACTGGTGAGCTAATGCCACGCCCACTGGTGAGCTAATGCCACGCCCACTGGCGAGCTAACGCCACGCCCACCGGCGAGCTAACGCCACGCCCACCGGCGAGCTAACGCCACGCCCACCGGCAAGCTAACGCCACGCCCACCGGCGAGATAACGCCACGCCCACTGGCGAGCTAATGCAACACTAAATATCTGCTGCAGCTAGACCCTGTTGAACCCGACTCTCGCGTGACGCTGCTTGGCGGGGCGCGGTGAGTAGTCGATCGTGACTACAAGCCACACCCCCCCCCCCCCCCCCCCCAGTCTGTCCGGGTCCTTGTAGGTGGACCGGCCATATTTGGTAGAGTACACTGTCTGAATCAACAGGGACCCTCTTTGACAGGGTAGGTCAAATCAAATATATTTATTAAAGACCTTTTTACATTGCTCCAGACGTCACAAAGTGCTGGTATACAGAAATCCAAAACTACTAAAACCGCGAGCAATGCAGACGTAGAAGCGCGGTAGCGAAGAAAAACTCCCTAGACGGGCAGAAACCTAAAGCGGAACCAGGCTCTTTATCTTCAAAGATGTTCATGAATTTATCACTGCTGAAGTGGAAGCCATCCTCTTGGGGAATACCGTTTTTTTAGTTAGCTTTGCGACAGTATCAAATACATTTTGCATTGTTTTTATTCTCAATTAGGTTGGAATGAGTCCAGGATGATCGAGCAGCAGTGAGGGCTCTTCGGTATTGCACGGTACTGTCTTTCCAAGCTGAGTCGGAAGACTTCCAGTTTGGTGGACGCGCCGTTTCCGCTCCAATATTCTGGAAGCTTGCTTCAGGGCTCGGGTTTTGATGCTCCTTGGTTGGGGTCTGAGCAGATTATTTGTTGCGATTGCAAACGTAATAAAATGGTGGTCGGATAGTCCAGGATTATGAGGAAAAACATTAAGATCTACAATATTTATTCCATGGGACAAAACTAGGTCCAGAGTATGACTGTGGCAGTGAGTAGGTCCGGAGACATGTTGGACAAAACCCACTGAGTCGATTATGGCTCCGAAAGCCTTTTGGAGTGGGTCTGTGGACTTTTATATGTAAACATTGAAGTCACCAAAAATGTGAATATCTGCCATGACTACAAAAGTCCGATAGGAACTCAGTGAGAAACGCTGTATATGGCCCAGGAGGCCTGTAAACAGTAGCTATAAAAAGTGATTGAGTAGGCTGCATAGATTTCATGACTAGAAGCTCAAAAGACGAAAATGCAGTCATATTAACCAGGAGGTGAGGCCTCATTTAACACAGTAAATTCATCAGGCTTGAGCCATGTTTCAATCAGGCCAATCACATCAAGGTTATGACCAGTGATTAGTTCAATGACTATAACTGCCTTGGAAGTGAGAGATCTAACATTAAGTAGTCTTATTGTGAGATTTTGCAAAATTACGATCGCTGTAGATTGACAGTATAAAGCTGCTACTCTGTTAGTCGTATATCCGGATGCCTAGTCCCCGTGTGAACGATATGGCTGGGGCAGCCAAGCAGGGCTACAGTCGAGAGCTCTGTTGTGGGGCGCCATAAATGTGCCACTTTTTATACGTATATTAACTTCCCTTGAATATAATATCTGGTTTCTCGTCAGGTCTGTGGAGGATGGCAGGAGTGACGGGAGTAATTACAGGCCGTGCGATGGGGGATGGGAGGGGGGTCAACTGGGTTGGTGCGTTAGTTGATCAATGGGTTCTGATTAGGCTGTTGGCTTGGTGCTGGGGTTTTCTGGGACTCTTTGTAGAGTGGATGGTGGTGGCTGAGAAATGCCTGCCCTTAGCTCATCTTCTGCAGGTCTTGCGTTTTAGCCGGTTATTGACTGCTGGACAGTTCCTGGTTGTCCTCAACATTTTTCATTGCACACTACAGCTGCCTGATCTCCCTATGCTGACGCTCCAGGCTGATCTCCTCCCTATGCTGACGCTCCAGACTGATCTCCTCCCTATGCTGACGCTCCAGACTGATCTCCTCCCTATGCTGACGCTCCAGGCTGATCTCCTCCCTATGCTGACGCTCCAGACTGATCTCCTCCCTATGCTGACGCTCCAGGCTGATCTCCTCCCTATGCTGACGCTCCAGACTGATCTCCTCCCTATATCTGACACTCCAGACTGATCCCCTCCCTATGCTGACGCTCCAGGCTGATCTCCTCCCTATGCTGACGCTCCAGGCTGATCTCCTCCCTATGCTGATCTCCTCCCTATGCTGACACACCAGGCTGATCTCCTCCCTATACTGACGCTCCAGGCTGATCTCCTCCCTATGCTGACGCTCCAGGCTGATCTCTTCCCTATGCTGATCTCCTCCCTATGCTGACACACCAGGCTGATCTCCTCCCTATACTGACGCTCCAGGCTCATCTCCTCCCTATACTGACGCTCCAGGCTGATCTCCTCCCTATGCTGACGCTCCAGGCTGATCTCCTCCCTATGCTGATCTCCTCCCTATGCTGACACACCAGGCTGATCTCCTCCCTATTCTGACGCTCCAGGCTGATCTCCTCCCTATGCTGACGCACCAGGCTGATCTCCTCCCTATGCTGACGCTCCAGGCTGATCTCCTCCCTATGCTGACGCTCCAGGCTGATCTCCTCCCTATGCTGATCTCCTCCCTATGCGGACGCACCAGGCTGATCTCCTCCCTATGCTGACGCTCCAGGCTGATCTCCTCCCTACTGCTGACGCACCAGGCTGATCTCCTCCCTATGCTGACGCTCCAGGCTGATCTCCTCCCTATGCTGATCTCCTCCCTATGCTGACGCACCAGGCTGATCTCCTCCCTATGCTGACGCTCCAGGCTGATCTCCTCCCTATGCTGACGCACCAGGCCGATCTCCTCCCTATGCTGACGCTCCAGACTGATCTCCTCCCTATGCTGACGCTCCAGGCCGATCTCCTCCCTATGCTGACGCACCAGGCTGACCTCCTCCCTATGCTGACGCACCAGGCTGATCTCCTCCCTATGCTGACGCTCCAGGCTGATCTCCTCCCTATGCTGACGCACCAGGCCGATCTCCTCCCTATGCTGACGCTCCAGACTGATCTCCTCCCTATGCTGACGCTCCAGGCCGATCTCCTCCCTATGCTGACGTTCCAGGCTGATCTCCTCCCTATGCTGACGCTCCAGGCTGATCTCCCTATGCCGACGCTCCAGGCTGATCTCCTCCCTATGCTGACGATCCAGGCTGATCTCCTCCCTATGCTGACGCTCCAGGCTGATCTCCTCCCTATGCTGACGCTCCAGGCTGACCTCCTCCCTATGCTGACGCTCCAGGCTGATCTCCCTATGCTGACGCTCCAGGCTGATCTCCTCCCTATGCTGACGCTCCAGGATGATCTCCTCCCTATGCTGACGCACCAGGCTGATCTCCTCCCTATGCTGACACACCAGGCTGATCTCCTCCCTATGCTGACACACCAGGCTGTTCTCCTCCCTATGCTGACACACCAGGCTGATCTCCTCCCTATGCTGACACACCAGGCTGATCTCCTCCCTATGCTGACGCTCCAGGCCGATCTCCTCCCTATGCTGACGCTTCAGGCTGATCTCCTCCCTATGCTGACGCTCCAGGCTGATCTCCTCCCTATGCTGACGCTCCAGGCTGATCTCCTCCCTATGCTGACGCTCCAGGCTGATCTCCTCCCTATGCTGACGCTCCAGGCTGATCTCCTCCCTATGCTGACGCACCAGGCTGATCTCCTCCCTATGCTGACGCACCAGGCTGATCTCCTCCCTATGCTGACGCACCAGGCTGATCTCCTCCCTATGCTGACACACCAGGCTGATCTCCTCCCTATGCTGACACACCAGGCTGATCTCCTCCCTATGCTGACACACCAGGCTGATCTCCTCCCTATGCTGACACACCAGGCTGATCTCCTCCCTATGCTGACGCTCCAGGCTGATCTCCTCCCTATGCTCGACGTTCCAGGCTGATCTCCTCCCTATACTGACGCTCCAGGCTGATCTCCTCCCTATGCTGACGTTCCAGGCTGATCTCCTCCCTATGCTGACGCTCCAGGCTGATCTCCTCCCTATGCTGACGCTCCAGGCTGATCTCCTCCTTATGCTGACGCTCCAGGCTGATCTCCTCCCTATGCTGACGCTCCAGGCTGATCTCCCTATGTTGACGCTCCAGGCTGATCTCCTCCCTATGCTGACGTTCCAGGCTGATCTCCTCCCTATACTGACGCTCCAGGCTGATCTCCTCCCTATGCTGACGCACCAGGCTGATCTCCTCCCTATGCTGACGCTCCAGGCTGATCTCCTCCTTATGCTGACGCTCCAGGCTGATCTCCTCCCTATGCTGACGCTCCAGGCTGATCTCCTCCCTATGCTGACGCTCCAGGCTGATCTCCTCCCTATGCTGACGCTCCAGGCTGATCTCCTCCCTATGCTGACGCTCCAGGCTGATCTCCCTATGCTGACGCTCCAGACTGACCTCCTCCCTATGCTGACGCTCCAGGCTGATCTCCTCCCTATGCTGACGCTCCAGGCTGATCTCCTCCCTATGCTGACACACCAGGCTGATCTCCTCCCTATGCTGACACACCAGGCTGTTCTCCTCCCTATGCTGACACACCAGGCTGATCTCCTCCCTATGCTGACACACCAGGCCGATCTCCTCCCTATGCTGACGCTCCAGGCTGATCTCCTCCCTATGCTGATCTCCTCCCTATGCTGACACACCAGGCTGATCTCCTCCCTATACTGACGCTCCAGGCTGATCTCCTCCCTATACTGACGCTCCAGGCTGATCTCCTCCCTATGCTGACGCTCCAGGCTGATCTCCTCCCTATGCTGATCTCCTCCCTATGCTGACGCTCCAGGCTGATCTCCTCCCTATGCTGACGCTCCAGGCTGATCTCCCTATGCTGACACACCAGGCTGATCTCCTCCCTATGCTGACACACCAGGCTGATCTCCTCCCTATGCTGACACACCAGGCTGATCTCCTCCCTATGCTGACACACCAGGCTGATCTCCTCCCTATGCTGACGCTCCAGGCTGATCTCCTCCCTATGCTGACGCTCCAGGCTGATCTCCTCCCTATACTGACGCTCCAGGCTGATCTCCTCCCTATACTGACGCTCCAGGCTGATCTCCTCCCTATGCTGGCGCTCCAGGCTGATCTCCTCCCTATGCTGATCTCCTCCCTATGCTGACACACCAGGCTGATCTCCTCCCTATACTGACGCTCCAGGCTGATCTCCTCCCTATGCTGACGCACCAGGCTGATCTCCTCCCTATGCTGACGCTCCAGGCTGATCTCCTCCCTATGCTGACACACCAGGCTGATCTCCTCCCTATACTGACGCTCCAGGCTGATCTCCTCCCTATGCTGATACACCAGGCTGATCTCCTCCCTATGCTGACACACCAGGCTGATCTCCTCCCTATGCTGACACACCAGGCTGATCTCCTCCCTATGCTGACGCTCCAGGCTGATCTCCTCCCTATGCTGACGCTCCAGGCTGATCTCCTCCCTATGCTGACGCTCCAGGCCGATCTCCTCCCTATGCTGACGCTCCAGGCTGATCTCCTCCCTATGCTGACGTTCCAGGCTGATCTCCTCCCTATACTGACGCTCCAGGCTGATCTCCTCCCTATGCTGACGTTCCAGGCTGATCTCCTCCCTATGCTGACGCTCCAGGCTGATCTCCTCCCTATGCTGACGCTCCAGGCTGATCTCCTCCCTATGCTGACACACCAGGCTGATCTCCTCCCTATACTGACGCTCCAGGCTGATCTCCTCCCTATACTGACGCTCCAGGCTGATCTCCTCCCTATGCTGACGCTCCAGGCTGATCTCCTCCCTATGCTGATCTCCTCCCTATGCTGACGCTCCAGGCTGATCTCCTCCCTATGCTGACGCTCCAGGCTGATCTCCCTATGCTGACACACCAGGCTGATCTCCTCCCTATGCTGACACACCAGGCTGATCTCCTCCCTATGCTGACACACCAGGCTGATCTCCTCCCTATGCTGACACACCAGGCTGATCTCCTCCCTATGCTGACGCTCCAGGCTGATCTCCTCCCTATGCTGACGCTCCAGGCTGATCTCCTCCCTATACTGACGCTCCAGGCTGATCTCCTCCCTATACTGACGCTCCAGGCTGATCTCCTCCCTATGCTGGCGCTCCAGGCTGATCTCCTCCCTATGCTGATCTCCTCCCTACTGCTGACACACCAGGCTGATCTCCTCCCTATACTGACGCTCCAGGCTGATCTCCTCCCTATGCTGACGCACCAGGCTGATCTCCTCCCTATGCTGACGCTCCAGGCTGATCTCCTCCCTATGCTGACACACCAGGCTGATCTCCTCCCTATACTGACGCTCCAGGCTGATCTCCTCCCTATGCTGATACACCAGGCTGATCTCCTCCCTATGCTGACACACCAGGCTGATCTCCTCCCTATGCTGACACACCAGGCTGATCTCCTCCCTATGCTGACGCTCCAGGCTGATCTCCTCCCTATGCTGACGCTCCAGGCTGATCTCCTCCCTATGCTACGCTCCAGGCCGATCTCCTCCCTATGCTGACGCTCCAGGCTGATCTCCTCCCTATGCTGACGTTCCAGGCTGATCTCCTCCCTATACTGACGCTCCAGGCTGATCTCCTCCCTATGCTGACGTTCCAGGCTGATCTCCTCCCTATGCTGACGCTCCAGGCTGATCTCCTCCCTATGCTGACGCTCCAGGCTGATCTCCTCCCTATGCTGACGTTCCAGGCTGATCTCCTCCCTATGCTGACGCTCCAGGCTGATCTCCTCCCTATGCTGACGCTCCAGGCTGATCTCCTCCCTATGCTGACGCACCAGGCTGATCTCCTCCCTATGCTGACGCACCAGGCTGATCTCCTCCCTATGCTGACGCTCCAGGCTGATCTCCTCCCTATGCTGACGCTCCAGGCCGATCTCCTCCCTATGCTGACGCTCCAGGCCGATCTCCTCCCTATGCTGACGCTCCAGGCTGATCTCCTCCCTATGCTGACGTTCCAGGCTGATCTCCTCCCTATGCTGACGCTCCAGGCTGATCTCCTCCCTATGCTGACGTTCCAGGCTGATCTCCTCCCTATGCTGACGCTCCAGGCTGATCTCCTCCCTATGCTGACGCTCCAGGCTGATCTCCTCCCTATGCTGACGCTCCAGGCTGATCTCCTCCATATGCTGACGCTCCAGGCTGATCTCCTCCTTATGCTGACGCTCCAGGCTGATCTCCTCCCTATGCTGACGCTCCAGGCTGATCTCCCTATGCTGACGCTCCAGGCTGATCTCCTCCCTATGCTGACGTTCCAGGCTGATCTCCTCCCTATACTGACGCTCCAGGCTGATCTCCTCCCTATGCTGACGTTCCAGGCTGATCTCCTCCCTATACTGACGCTCCAGGCTGGTCTTCACCCTATGCTGACGCACCAGGCTGATCTCCTCTATAAGATGCTGTGTCTGCTGCAGGGGTCACGTGTGAGTTAGGAACACTCAGGGCTGTGTGTGCTGCAGGGGAGGGAGGTAGCGGGACACTAGGGACTACATAGTGGGGCACAGAGGGAGTGGAGGCTGTTGTAGGTAGCGACAGTGGAGAGGTTTTAACTTCAGCAACGAGAGGTTTAATTTGGTCGAAGTAGTGGACAAATTGATCGTACCAAGATGGCGTAGAAGTGCAGACGTGTTTGTTATTGTCCCATGTAAAAAAATAAAATTGGTTTGTTTGTATATATTTCAATCTCTTTCGACTCTGTCAATCACCGTATTCTTTTCGGCAGACTCAACAGCCTTGGTTTCTCAAATGATTGCCTCGCCTGGTTCACCAACTACTTCTCAGATAGTTCAGCATCAATAACCCAGCACTAAAAACCCAGCATCAAGTTTTTTAAAGAAAGCAACCCAGCTATGTGACCAAATGCCTGCAACCCATCAGGACCATCCGTACCACCCAGCAGGGCCATCCGTACCACCCAGCAGGGCCATCCGTACGACCCAGCAGGGCCATCCGTACCACCCAGCAGGGCCATCCGTACCACCCAGCAGGGCCATCTGTACCACCCAGCAGGACCATCCATACAACCCAGCAGGGCCATCCGTACCACCCAGCAGGGCCATCCGTACCACCCAGCAGGGCCATCCATACCACCCAGCAGGGCCATCCATACCACCCAGCAGGGCCATCCATACCACCCAGCAGGGCCATCCGTACAACCCAGCAGGGCCATCCGTACAACCATACAACCATACAACCCAGCAGGGCCATCAGTACCACCCAGCAGGGCCATCCATACAACCCAGCAGGGCCATCCATACAACCCAGCAGGGCCATCCGTACAACCATACAACCCAGCAGGGCCATCCATACAACCCAGCAGGGCCATCCATACAACCCAGCAGGGCCATCCATATAACCATACAACCCAGCAGGGCCATCCATACAACCCAGCAGGGCCATCCATACAACCATACAACCCAGCAGGGCCATCCATACCACCCAGCAGGGCCATCCGTACAACCATACAACCCAGCAGGGCCATCCATACCACCCAGCAGGGCCATCCGTACAACCATACAACCCAGCAGGACCATCCATACAACCATACAACCCAGCAGGGCCATCCGTACAACCCAGCAGGGCCATCCGTACAACCCAGCAGGGCCATCCGTACAACCCAGCAGGGCCATCCGTACAACCCAGCAGGGCCATCCATACAACCCAGCAGGGCCAACCATACAACCATACAAGCCAGCAGGGCCATCCATACCACCCAGCAGGGCCATCCGTACCACCCAGCAGGGCCATCCGTACCACCCAGCAGGGCCATCCATACAACCCAGCAGGGCCATCCGTACCACCCAGCAGGGCCATCCATACAACCATACCACCCAGCAGGGCCATCCATACAACCCAGCAGGGCCATCCATACAACCATACCACCCAGCAGGGCCATCCATACAACCATACAACCCAGCAGGACCATCCGTACCACCCATCCATACAACCCAGCAGGACCATCCGTACCACCCATCCGTACCACCCAGCAGGGCCATCCGTACAAACCCAGTAGGGCCATCCGTACAACCCAGCAGGGCCATCCATACAACCCAGCAGGGCCAACCATACAACCATACAACCCAGCAGGGCCATCCATACAACCATACAACCCAGCAGGACCATCCGTACCACCCATCTGTACCACCCAGCAGGGCCATCCGTACAACCCAGCAGGGCCATCCGTACAACCCAGCAGGGCCATCCATACAACCCAGCAGGGCCATCCATACAACCATACAACCCAGCAGGACCATCCGTACCACCCATCTGTACCACCCAGCAGGGCCATCCGTACAACCCAGCAGGGCCATCCGTACAACCCAGCAGGGCCATCCATACAACCCAGCAGGGCCATCCATACATCCATACAACCCAGCAGGACCATCCGTACCACCCAGCAGGACCATCCGTACCACCCAGCAGGACCATCCGTACCACCCAGCAGGGCCATCCATACCACCCAGCAGGGCCATCCATACAACCATACAACCCAGCAGGACCATCCGTACCACCCAGCAGGGCCATCCATACAACCATACAACCCAGCAGGACCATCCGTACCACCCAGCAGGGCCATCCATACAACCCAGCAGGACCATCCGTACCACCCAGCAGGGCCATCCGTACAACCCAGCAGGGCCATCCATACAACCCAGCAGGGCCATCCATACAACCATACAACCCAGCAGGGCCATCCATACAACCCAGCAGGGCCATCCATACAACCATACAACCCAGCAGGGCCATCCGTACCACCCAGCAGGGCCATCCGTACAACCCAGCAGGGCCATCCGTACCACCCAGCAGGACCATCCATACAACCCAGCAGGGCCATCCATACAACCCAGCAGGGCCATCCGTACCACCCAGCAGGGCCATCCGTACAACCCAGCAGGGCCATCCGTACAACCCAGCAGAGCCATCTGTACGACCCAGCAGGGCCATCCATACGACCCATCCATACGACCCAGCATATTTTAGAGTGTAGTTCTGATAGTAGTCTGGGTTTGATCATCTCAGGGCTTGTAAAGAACAACTGGTGGTGTGATGCAGTATAAACTGCACTATCCTCTCCCTGTCTCCCCTCCATGTAAGGGTCTGAGGGTCTTGCACCATCGGTTACCCGTGTATATTCTAGGATAACACAGCATCACTTACAATCGATGATAACTATTAGTTTCAGGATTCTGGATGTGGTAGAAATGTAAGGTATTAAAGTATATGGATGATATGATGAGATATTCTGCCACTGTTTACGAAATAGTGGCAGTTTTTGTTATCAAAATGGAGTAGGCTTGTCATAATGACAATGTGTTTATTACTAGTTCCCCTGTAGTGACTGTTATTATCTGTGGAAGGGGAAACAATATGACCATTACCTACTCTGTATGTGGCACAATAAAGTTCTCTATTGTGAAATAGACATTTTTATGTGGACTTCCGTTTCATTTGCTGTGGAATGTTTGTTATTATGACCTCACCACTACCATGGATACGGAACAGTCTGTTTCACTCTGGGTTTGTGAAAGCAATCAGCTGATTTCTGACTTTTTGTCTTTCTTTCGCTCTTTCTTTCTCTCTCTTCTCCCCCATTTCATTTAAATTTAAGGGACTTTATTGGCATGGGAAACATATGTTTACTTTGCCAAAGCAAGCGAAATAGATATAAAATAATACAACTCTCTCCCTCTGTGTGTGTTAGGGAGGAAACCTGACCATAACAAATCCTACCCCACCCCGGTGTCGCGCCAGCCCGGTGTCGCTCCAGCCCACATAAATACAATAAATATTTCACAATATCTATTCCCCTCTCTTTCGCACCTCTCTGATTCAGAGGGATTGGGTTAAATGTGGAAGACACATTTCAGTTGAAGGCATTCAGTTATACAACTAACTAGGTATGCCCCTGTCCCCTTTCTATCACAGACACGCTCTCTCTTTCTTGATCAAAGGACCCCCTTTCACAAAATTCCAGTCCAACACCGACTACAGTAGGCTACTAGATGTCCTTAAATGCGGAAGTTAACTGTGACGGAGAGAGACCGTAGCCAATAAGGAAAGCCTGTCCCTGACGTTGGAAAGGTGACAGTTCTGGAAGTCAGAAGACTGTGGCTCCGTAGGATTGGCTCTACCGGTTAAAGTTGTCAGCAACAAAAAGTTAAAGTCGGATTTAGTCTGTTTTGAAGACTGAGTAGATTTGTCACGTCGTGAATATGAACCTGTATGATTTCAGCTCGTCGTCATTGTAGGATAACCGATGTCAGGTTAGTTCTGCTGATCGTTTTTTCTTCTCACTAAATTGTGTTGTTTGGTGAGAAGCCTATTAACACTAGACATTTACTATTGTAGTGTGTGCTTTATGATTAAAGTACATTACTGGAGTAGTCTATCCTTTACAGCGCGCTCTGGTATCCTAAATGCCTCGTTTACATGGTGAAGTGTTTCATGGCGGCGTATCTCAACGTATTGTGATCTCGTCGGTATGCCTGTACATTTTTTAAGAGCAAAATCACTTTTAGGGTCAGGTGTGTTTATTGAACAGCTGTGGTCTCAGATATATAGTCTAGATTCTATTCTATTTCTGATCGGGAATGTTTGGAGTGAACATCAAGTTAAGCATGGCACATAACTGTTTAGCCTGTCCTATTTCCAAAGAGATCGAAGCTTGGACATATGGGATTTGAACCTGACTAGCGCAAATTTGCCATCCAATCTTTCCTTTTTGACAACTGGGACAAAGCTTGCTGTCTGTGCGTGTAAATATAGACCTATAACCTGTAGTGAATCGATGTAGGTTGTGAACTCTACAGCGGGTTACTTGGAAAACCAGGCAGTTTACGGTAAAATCCGCAAGGGTGGGGACAGAACGGGAAAGACTGGAAATCGCTTGCTCATCCTGAAAAGCTTTACATGGTCAATCTGTTACGGCGTTGGCCGCGCAGCATTTACGGGGATTTGTCCTATGCAGAAGTGAGGGCGTTCATACGTATTGTGCAGAGCTGTTGTGAAGGGAGTTTGTGTTTTATACAGGACCCTCACCCACAGACAACCAATCATGTCAATGCGGAACTATACGGAGCCCACCACGTTTTTAAAACCAAATTTAAGAGGCGCACGACGACACGGTACAGAGCTGAATTTGGCCTTTGCGTGCCTCTGGAGGCTCCGCCATTTGCGTCACACCCTCTGTACGGCGTCACCGACCACATTTTCGGTTCAGGCATGACTTGGCTTTTAATCAGCAGGACCGCGTGAGTCAGGACTCTCCACGCTGTTACGCCAAAACACACACACACACACACACACACACACACACACACACACACACACACACACACACACACACACACACACACACAGCCAGCCATGCATGACTTGACTAATCCAAATCAAGCTCAGTGAGGGCATTCTTCAGTCAGGTGTTGGACATGTAGCCTAGACAGAATTGACTATAATGTCATATTTGAGATTTAAGGATATTTTAAGCTCAAGTGAATTTGTAATTTATTCCTTTTTAAAAATATTTATCTTCACTAGCCTCCAGAGTGTCGCAGCGGTCTAAGGCACTGCATCTCAGTGCTAGACGTGTCACTACAGACCCGGGTTCGGTCCTGGGCTGTATCACAACCTGGCCGTGACCGGGAGTCCCATAGGGCGTCGTCCGGGTCTACACAGATGTGTGTGCGTGTAACTGTAAACTTTTATGACATTGAGATGTCATCACCTAAATTGTTAAATTTGTTTGTAACCCATTTCTGTTTCTGTTTGGTGGTTTTAATCCTGCTCAATGGGGGGGGGGGGGTTGATTTGACTAGTCTCCAATATTTAATAGTCTGTAACTGCTCATTAGGTTAGGCTACACCTGTTTGACTGGCACCACTGTATTTAGCAAGTAGGATAAGATATATATTTTTTTACACGTCATCATCTTCACTCTCTCTGTGTGTGTCTCTCTGTGTGTGTCTCTCTGTGTGTGTCTCTCTGTGTGTGTCTCTCTGTGTGTGTCTCTGTGTGTGTGTCTCTCTGTGTGTGTCTCTCTGTGTGTGTCTCTCTGTGTGTGTCTCTGTGTGTGTGTCTCTCTGTGTGTGTCTCTCTGTGTGTGTCTCTCTGTGTGTGTCTCTCTGTGTGTGTCTCTCTGTGTGTGTCTCTCTGTGTGTGTCTCTCTGTGTGTGTCTCTCTGTGTGTGTCTCTCTGTGTGTGTCTCTCTGTGTGTGTCTCTCTGTGTGTGTCTCTCTGTGTGTGTCTCTGTGTGTGTGTCTCTCTGTGTGTGTCTCTCTGTGTGTGTCTCTCTGTGTGTGTCTCTCTGTGTGTGTCTCTCTGTGTGTGTCTCTCTGTGTGTGTCTCTCTGTGTGTGTCTCTCTGTGTGTGTCTCTCTGTGTGTGTCTCTGTGTGTCTTCCACAGATGTCCGTCTCCATGTCTAGTCTGGAGAGCCCGCGGTCCTCTCAGTTTACCTTTGAGTCCTCAGTGCACAGCTGCCACGTGCTGCGTTGCCTGGACGACCAGCGGAGGCGTGACCTGCTGTGTGACATCACGGTGGTGGTGGAGGGGAGGAGCTTCAGGGCCCATCGCTCTGTGCTGGCTTCCTGCAGCAAATATTTCACACACAGGGTTTCCTCCCACGCGGGCCCAGGGCTCGTCATCACCCTGCCTCAGGAGGTGAGAAGGGACCAAAGCCTAGCATGTAGTCCAGGACCACAGTAGTCCACTTAAGTAAAGCCTACACCAGGGGTATTACCCTACGAGGTCTGGAGTACTGCTGCTTTTCTGTTCTACATGATAATTCATTGTATCCACCTGGTATCCCAGGGCTAAATCAGTCCCTGATTAGAGGGGAACAATGAAAAAACGCAGTGGAACTGGCTTTGAGGTCCAGAGTTGAATTTGACTGGTTTAGGGGTCGGCCCGCTGAGCGTAAGTCCAGGGGTCGGCCCGCTGAGCGTAAGTCCAGGGGTCGGCCCGCTGAGCGTAAGTCCAGGGGTCGGCCCGCTGAGCGTAAGTCCAGGGGTCGGCCCGCTGAGCGTAAGTCCAGGGGTCGGCCCGCTGAGCGTAAGTCCAGGAGTCGGCCCGCTGAGCGTAAGTCCAGGGGTCGGCCCGCTGAGCGTAAGTCCAGGGGTCGGCCCGCTGAGCGTAAGTCCAGGGGTCGGCCCGCTGAGCGTAAGTCCAGGGGTCGGCCCGCTGAGCGTAAGTCCAGGGGTCGGCCCGCTGAGCGTAAGTCCAGGGGTCGGCCCGCTGAGCGTAAGTCCAGGGGTCGGCCCGCTGAGCTTAAGCCTAACACAAATCTTACGTTCCCAAGGTTACTCATCACACGAGTGTAGTTTGGCTAAGAGATGAGACATTCTGTCAGATAGGAAAGATATGGAATATGCTGAGTCAGCAGAGTGTGTGTGACCACATTGGTTTAGTTATGGTCCATTTAATGTATATTGCTGTGTCATGACTAAGTTTCTTCGTATCTCTCTCTAAAGGTGACGGCGAGTGGCTTTGAGCCCCTGCTGCAGTTTGCCTACACATCCAAGCTGCTCTTCAGTAAAGCTACTGTCATGGAGATACGACACTGTGCCTCTATCCTGGGTTTCAGGGATCTGGACTCGGCCTGTTTCGACTTCCTGTTGCCCAAGTTCTTCAGCAGCAGTAGGGCCTCCTTCCAGAGGAAGACCTGCTGTAAGACACGGTGCAGGAGACAGTCGCCCAGGGCAGAGCTTAGCGACATCGACACTAACAAGGATGTCTTAGAGGATGACAAAGGAGTCAAGGTGGTTTCTGATTCGCCCGTTGAACAGGATGTGGGTGGAGCCCCCTGCCAAAGCAGCCAACCAACAAATGCCGTGACCGGATGTAAAAGCGAAACCCCCGCCCCTCCTCCTGAAGTCAACAGCCAATCAGACGCCCAGACTGACTACTCCCTGCGGTGCCCCAAGTTCCAGCTGGCTTGTGGGAAGGACAGTGTGTCTCTGGAGGTCTGCAGCCCAGAAACAGCCCTTGATTCCCCAGTGGTCACTGAGGAGGGCTGCCCTCTGTCTCAGTCCCGGTCCTGTCTACCTTGCTCCTGTAGTGGGGGCTGTAAGGAGGGTCCTGCAGTGGAGATCTCTGGAGAGAACTCCTCCCATTGCGTACAGACTAACCAGGCAGGACATGGAGAGGTTGAGGAGAGGAAAGGAGAGGAGGATGGGGAAAAGAGAGAGGCAGACGGGGAGAACGTAGACAAGCACGAGAGGGTAGGAGAGGTGGAAGAGAGGAGGAGAGAAGCAGAGGAGGCTTCTGGAGTCAGCTGCCTTAGATCTCCCCTCATGGAGGTTTCCAGTGTCAGCTGTGAACGGAGCCCACGGTTGGATGAGGGGACAGTGGGTACTGCATCACACCGATGCCCCCTTGAGGAACCTGGGCTTGGTCATCAGAGCCCTGGAGGTGTGGAGGAAGGAGGTTGTGTTCTAGGTGGTAGAGGGCACCATGACGGGTTAGATCCAGCTGTCTCCATCACCAGTCAGCCAAAGACAGAACAGGAGCAGGGAAGGAGAGGACAGGGAGAGGAAGAGAGGAGAGAGAGCGGATGGGAAGAGAGGAGCAGCATGGAGACGGAGGTGGCTGAACACTTGGCCCATGGTCTTTGGTCAGACCTCTCCTCTCCTCCTCCTTCCCTCCTCCAGGACTCGCTACCTGAGACTGGGCCTGAGACTGGGCCTGAGACTGGGCCTGAGAACATCCTGGGCAGCAGCTCCACCTTGAACCCCCGGAGCATGAGCCCCAAGTTGGACTGGCTGTACCTCACCTCCAGCACCGGGGACTGTCCTTTCCTCCAGGGCCTGGACAGAGGGATGGACAGAGGGATGGACATGGGAATGGACAGTGGGACAGACAGGGAGATGGACAGAGGGACAGGGTCAGGGGACGCCCAGCTGCCGGGCTGTGAGGGGTCATCCCAGTCAGAGAAGAGTCCCTGTGTGTCCTCTCTGAGCTCTGGGGATGATGGAGACTCAGATGGCTTCGATACGGAGGGAGACAGTGAGTCCTGTTCCTACAGCCAGAAGGCTAGGAAGGTGAGTTATACTGGGAGAGAAGGAGAGAGAGTCCTGCTCCTACAGCCAGAGGACCAGGGAGGTAATACTGGGAGAGAGAGTCCTGCTCCTATAGCCAGAGGACCAGGGAGATACTACTGGGGGAGAGAGTCCTGCTCCTATAGCCAGAGGACCAGGGAGGTAATACTGGGAGAGAGAGTCCTGCTCCTATAGCCAGAGGACCAGGGAGGTAATACTGGGAGAGAGAGTCCTGCTCCTATAGCCAGAGGACCAGGGAGATACTACTGGGGGAGAGAGTCCTGCTCCTATAGCCAGAGGACCAGGGAGGTAATACTGGGAGAGTGAGTCCTGCTCCTACAGCCAGAGGACCAGGGAGATACTACTGGGAGAGTGAGTCCTGCTCCTATAGCCAGAGGACCAGGGAGGTAATACTGGGAGAGTGAGTCCTGCTCCTACAGCCAGAGGACCAGGGAGGTAATACTGGGAGAGTGAGTCCTGCTCCTACAGCCAGAGGACCAGGGAGGTAATACTGGGAGAGTGAGTCCTGCTCCTACAGCCAGAGGACCAGGGAGGTAATACTGGGAGAGAGAGTCCTGCTCCTACAGCCAGAGGACCAGGGAGGTAATACTGGGAGAGAGGGAGGGAGAGTCCTGCTCCTACAGCCAGAGGACCAGGGAGGTAATACTGGGAGAGAGAGTCCTGCTCCTACAGCCAGAGGACCAGGGAGGTATTACTGGGAGAGTGAGTCCTGCTCCTACAGCCAGAGGACCAGGGAGGTAATACTGGGAGAGAGAGTCCTGCTCCTATAGCCAGAGGACCAGGGAGGTAATACTGGGAGAGTGAGTCCTGCTCCTACAGCCAGAGGACCAGGGAGGTAATACTGGGAGAGAGAGTCCTGCTCCTACAGCCAGAGGACCAGGGAGGTATTACTGGGAGAGTGAGTCCTGCTCCTACAGCCAGAGGACCAGGGAGGTAATACTGGGAGAGAGAGTCCTGCTCCTACAGCCAGAGGACCAGGGAGGTAATACTGGGAGAGAGGGAGGGAGAGTCCTGCTCCTACAGCCAGAGGACCAGGGAGGTATTACTGGGAGAGAGGGAGGGAGAGTCCTCCCTGGTCCTCTGGCTGTAGGAGCAGGACTCTCTCTCTCTCTCTACCTGTAGCCTGGCCTTGACCAGCTGAATCAGACACGCTAACACCCTCAGTTTCTCTTCTCTCTCTCTACCTGTAGCCTGGCCTTGACCAGCTGAATCAGACATGCTAACACCCTCAGTTTCTCTTCTCTCTCTCTACCTGTAGCCTGGCCTTGACCAGCTGAATCAGACACGCTAACACCCTCAGTTTCTCTTCTCTCTCTCTACCTGTAGCCTGGCCTTGACCAGCTGAATCAGACACGCTAACACCCTCAGTTTCTCTTCTCTACCTCTACCTGTAGCCTGGCCTTGACCAGCTGAATCAGACACGCTAACACCCTCAGTTTCTCTTCTCTACCTCTACCTGTAGCCTGGCCTTGACCAGCTGAATCAGACACGCTAACACCCTCAGTTTCTCTTCTCTACCTCTACCTGTAGCCTGGCCTTGACCAGCTGAATCAGACACGCTAACACCCTCAGTTTCTCTTCTCTACCTCTACCTGTAGCCTGGCCTTGACCAGCTGAATCAGACACGCTAACACCCTCAGTTTCTCTTCTCTACCTCTACCTGTAGCCTGGCCTTGACCAGCTGAATCAGACATGCTAACACCCTCAGTTTCTCTTCTCTCTCTCTACCTGTAGCCTGGCCTTGACCAGCTGAATCAGACACGCTAACACCCTCAGTTTCTCTTCTCTACCTCTACCTGTAGCCTGGCCTTGACCAGCTGAATCAGACACGCTAACACCCTCAGTTTCTCTTCTCTACCTCTACCTGTAGCCTGGCCTTGACCAGCTGAATCAGACACGCTAACACCCTCAGTTTCTCTTCTCTACCTCTACCTGTAGCCTGGCCTTGACCAGCTGAATCAGACACGCTAACACCCTCAGTTTCTCTTCTCTACCTCTACCTGTAGCCTGGCCTTGACCAGCTGAATCAGACACGCTAACACCCTCAGTTTCTCTTCTCTACCTCTACCTGTAGCCTGGCCTTGACCAGCTGAATCAGACACGCTAACACCCTCAGTTTCTCTTCTCTACCTCTACCTGTAGCCTGGCCTTGACCAGCTGAATCAGACACGCTAACACCCTCAGTTTCTCTTCTCTCTCTCTACCTGTAGCCTGGCCTTGACCAGCTGAATCAGACACGGTAACACCCTCAGTTTCTCTTCTCTACCTCTACCTGTAGCCTGGCCTTGACCAGCTGAATCAGACACGCTAACACCCTCAGTTTCTCTTCTCTACCTCTACCTGTAGCCTGGCCTTGACCAGCTGAATCAGACACGCTAACACCCTCAGTTTCTCTTCTCTACCTCTACCTGTAGCCTGGCCTTGACCAGCTGAATCAGACACGCTAACACCCTCAGTTTCTCTTCTCTACCTCTACCTGTAACCTGGCCTGTTGCTTTTAGATGTTTAACACTACAGTACTACTAGATGGGGTGTGTACCTATAGATGTACAGTATATGGTCAAACGTATCGATCCAATCCAGACCGGTCTTGATCCGTCTCTCTCTGTGTTTTCCAGTTACAACTGCCATTCTCTGTAGGTCAGATTTTGGCGTTGAGCAGGAATGACTTCCAGCTGACGTTGAGGCACCAGCCTCTGACCAGAGAACAGCTGGACTTTGTCCACGACGTCAGACGCAGGAGTAAGAACCGCACCGCAGCCCGGCGCTGTCGGAAGAGGAAGCTGGACTGTATTCACAACCTGGAGTGTGAGATCGACAAACTGGTGAGGTGACATGACTGTCTCCTAAAGCTGCTACAGGAAAGGGCTATTCCATTTACTAATGTACTTTGTTGTTGGTGTGTGTGTGTATGTGTGTTTCTGTATGTGCATGGTGTTTGTGGGTTTGTGATTTCTGCATGTGTGTGTGTGTGTATCTGGTGTGTGTTTGTGATTTCTCTGTGTTTCTCCCTGTATGTGTTTATCCCAGAGGACAGAGAAGGACCATCTCATGTCAGAGAGGACCAATCTGATCCAGATGAAACTGAAGACTTGGCAAAGTGTGTCTGAACTGTGTCAGGGGGTCTGCAGCGAGTCCGCCCTGAGTCCCGAACAACTCCAGGTCCTAGCCTCCCCATATTGCCCTCTCTCTGCTCTCATCCCCCCCACAGACCCAGCCTCCCCTGGGCTAGATGGACTACTACAGCCCCTGGCTTCTCTCTCGGCCTGCTCCTCAGCCTCTGAACCCCTAGAATCTTAGACCAGCTATCCCAAGGACACACCCATAGGGGAGGAGCTATCAGGTGATTGGACAGACCCTCAGGTACATATCTGTGAACAGGTGACTGATACCCTGCCCATGGAACAGTGTGACCAACAAAAGGTATTAGTCCGGACACCTGTAGCGACCACCATCATCTTCATCACCACCATCATCATCATCACCATCATGACCACTATGTTCTGCTTATAATAGGCAATAACTCCTAAACAGAGGAAACATTTCTAACCACTAGGCTACCTGGGGGAGGCAGGTTAGAGACAGGTAGCCTAGTGGTGGCAGGTAGCCTAGTGGTGGCAGGTAGCCTATTGGTGGTAGGTAGCCTAGTGGTTAGAGTAGGTAGCCTAGTGGTGGCAGGTAGCCTAGTGGTGGCAGGTAGCCTAGTGGTGGCAGGTAGCCTAGTGGTGGCAGGTAGCCTGGTGGTGGCAGGTAGCCTAGTGGTTAGAGTAGGTAGCCTAGTGGTTAGAGTAGGTAGCCTAGTGGTGGCAGGTAGCCTAGTGGTGGCAGGTAGCCTAGTGGTGGCAGGTAGCCTAGTGGTTAGAGTAGGTAGCCTAGTGGTTAGAGTAGGTAGCCTAGTGGTGGCAGGTAGCTTAGTGGTGGCAGGTAGCCTGGTGGTGGCAGGTAGCCTAGTGGTTAGAGTAGGTAGCCTAGTGGTTAGAGTAGCCTAGTGGTTAGAGTAGCCTAGTGGTGGCAGGTAGCCTAGTGGTGGCAGGTAGCCTAGTGGTTAGAGTAGGTAGCCTAGTGGTTAGAGTAGGTAGCCTAGTGGTGGCAGGTAGCTTAGTGGTGGCAGGTAGCCTAGTGGTGGCAGGTAGCCTAGTGGTGGCAGGTAGCCTATTGGTGGCAGGTAGCCTAGTGGTTAGAGTAGGTAGCCTAGTGGTGGCAGGTAGCTTAGTGGTGGCAGGTAGCCTAGTGGTGGCAGGTAGCCTAGTGGTGGCAGGTAGCCTAGTGGTTAGAGTAGGTAGCCTAGTGGTTAGAGTAGGTAGCCTAGTGGTGGCAGGTAGCCTAGTGGTTAGAGTAGGTAGCCTAGTGGTTAGAGTAGGTAGCCTAGTGGTGGCAGGTAGCCTAGTGGTTAGAGTGTAGTAACCGAAAGGTTGCAAGTTCGAATCCCCTAGCTGACAAGGTAAAAATCTGTCGTTCTGCCCCTGAACAAGGCAGTTAACCCACTGTTCCTAGACCGTCATTGTTCTTAACTGACTCGCCTAGTTAAATAAAGGTAAAATAAAAAATTAACTAAAATAACCATCATCTATCTCCACTTTATAGACAGAGAGACTGTAGGTGCATCCCAATAACTTCTCCTTCCTCCTGAAGTGTCCGAGGAATTTAAACGTGATGGATTGGTGTAGGCATGGGTTAGAGTGATGGGTTAGAGTGATGGGTTAGAGTGATGGGTTAGAGTGATGGGTTAGAGTGATGGGTTAGAGTGATGGGTTAGTGATGGGTTAGAGTGATGGGTTAGTGCAGGCAGATGTAATGGCAATGTTGCAAGTGCAATCTCTTCCCGTGATTGCCACGGTTACGTAAAAGATGACAGTATTTCAACCACAGAAAATATCATGCATAGACTAACTAAAATCTTAGAGATTTTTCTTTTTTCACAACTTTTCATTTCCTAAGAACCAGTCAAACTGATGTAATTCAGAAATGGGGGGTTATTGCGTTATTACCGATTTTATAAGCAGAACAATATCTAAATGAGGCTTTAAATAAAGAATAGTCTCCCACACCACCCTTAGAATGTATTTGTTCAGCCTTCTCTGGGCCAGAGGCAGTTTCCATATACCAGTCCTTTCCTTTCAAATCCATGAAGGGAAGTGAACAAGTGCACACTACGGTAGAAAGAAGAGATTATAGGGACAACCTGTGTGTGAAAGAGAACCACATCCCTCTGCAACTTCATTCATGTGATTATTAACATAAAGAACACAATCACTACTGATGTATCTCTACTCTCTATATACCTTCTTTGACCATTGGAAACCTCCACCCACTATTTTAGTTTTTTTTAGTAATCGTACCTTGTAGTGATGAGCATTCCTTTTATAAGAAGTTACTTTACAGATTTATGCTTCTCCAAGAACTCTCTCCGAATGGACTTTATTTCACAGAACTTTTCTTCAATAGCAACACCAAGCTAATTTAACTTTTGGTCAACTTCATGTCAACTTCCGGTCAATTTTAAGGTCAACCGGTTGGTCGACCGTTCAGCGGCAGTCAGAAGACTTGCTATATCTGTCTCAGGAGAGTGTTGACCAATGGGACCATGCGTTCTTAGAACTGAACTATTCCGGAACAATCCACGGGACTTGCTCTCCAACCTTTCGTGTTCAGGTAATGTCTGATGAACTATCAAGAGTCCTTGACCAGGTTTGTCCCCAAACCTATTTCAATTCAGTTAATTCTGGAATGAATGGTACGCTCCAAAACATACAGGACTTTGACACGGAGAGACGCTGTTATCCAGAGTGATTTACAAGAGCAGTTACACTATATATATACAAAAGTATGTGCTCAAGGGCACATCAACAGACTATTCAGCTAGTCTGCTCCAAGGGATTCAAACCAGCAACCTTTCGGTTACTGGCCCAACTCTCTTAACCACCAGGTTAAGAGAGTTGCAGATATAGCGATACAATGTACAGAACTCTCTCTCTCGCTGTCTTAAAGGAATAATCCAATCAAAACTACAAAATTCCAATATTTTACATTGTTAAATAAAATCTGAGAGCTGTTACTGTAAAAAAAAATGTTTTTCCATTTCGTCATTCTAATAAGGTAGGAAGCATCATGTTGACATTGTTGTGGAGATCTGTTGGAACTCATGTCGACAACAAAACCCACAGTTGAAGAAGGAAGGGATATTGATCTGACTGCGGACATTTCAACTAAATATATACTGTACTTTGTCATGACGATATAGACGAGTGGATGTAGACAAGTATTCCATCTACTGTCTTTTTGACGAGGAAATTGATTTAAAAGCATTATGAAATGTGATAGTTTAATCCCAATGGTTAATTATGAAAGGTTTATCTCCATCCCCTATGACGAGAACCTTATCATGATGACGTTGTACAGTGGCTTGCGAAAGTATTCACCCCACTTGGCATTTTTCCTATTTTGTTTCCTTTCAACCTGGAATTAAAATATATATTTTTGGGGGTTTGTATTATTTGATTTACACAACATGCCTCTGAAACAAACAAGAAATATGACGAAAAAACGGAAAACTTGAGCATGCATAACTATTCACCCCCCAAAGTCAATACTTTGTAGAGCCGCCTTTTGCAGCAATTACAGCTGCAAGTCTCTTGGGGAATGTCTCTATAAGCTTGGCACATCTAGCCACTGGGATTTTTGCCCATTCTTCAAGGCAAAACTGCTCCAGCTCCTTCAAGTTGGATGGGTTCCGCTGGTGTACAGCAATCTTTAAGTCATACCACAGATTCTCAATTGGATTGAGGTCTGGGCTTTGACTAGGCCGTTCCAAGACATTTAAATGTTTCCCCTTAAACCAGTTTAGTGTTGCTTTAGCAGTATGTTTAGGGTCATTGTCCTGCTGGAAGGTGAACCTCCGTCCCTGTCTCAAATCTCTGGGAGATTGAAACAGGTTTCCCTCAAGAATTTCCCTGTATTTAGCGCCATCCATCATTCCTTCAATTCTGACCAGTTTCACAGTCCCTGCCGATGGGAAAAACATCCCGGGGTGATAAAAAGGTGTTGGGTTTGCGCCAGACAGTTTTCTTTGATGGCCAAAAAGCTAAATTTGAGTCTCATCTGACCAGAGTACCTTCTTCCATATGTTTGAGGAGTCTCCCACATGCCTTTTGGCGAACACCAAACATGTTTGCTTCTTTTTTTCTTTAAGCAATGGCTTTTTTCTGGCTACTCTTCCGTAAAGCCCAGCTCTGTGGAGTGTACGTCTTAAAGTGGTCCAATGGGCAGACACTCCAATCTCCGCTGTGGAGTTTTGCAGCTCCTTCAGGGTTATCTTTGGTCTCTTTGTTGCCTCTCTGATTAATGCCCTCTTTGCCTGGTCCGTGAGTTTTGGTGGACGGCCGTCTCTTGGCAGGTTTGTTGTGGTGCCATATTCTTTCCATTTTTTAAATAATGGATTTAATGGTGCTCTGTGGGATGTTCAAAGTTTTGGATATTTTTTTGTAACCCAACCCTGATCTGTACTTCTCCACAACTTTGTCCCTGACCTGTTTAGAGAGCTCCTTGGTCTTCATGGTGCCGCTTGCTTGGTGGTGCCCCTTGCTTAGTGGTGTTGCAGACTCTGGGGCCTTTCAGAACAGGTGTTTTATATACTGAGATCATGTGACAGATCATGTGACACTTAGATTGCAAACAGGTGGACTTTATTTGACTAATTGTGTGACTTCTGAAGGTAATTGGTTGCAACAGACCTTATTTAGGGGCTTCATAGCAAAGGGGTGAATACATAAGCACGCACCACTTTTCAGTTTAACATTTTTATTTATAATTTTTTTTTCAGTTCACTTCACCAATTTGGACTATTTTGTGTATGTCCATTACATGAAATCCAAATACAACCTGTCATTTAAATGGATTTTTAATGCAACAAAATAGGACAAATGCCAAGGGGGGTGAATACTTTTGCAAGGCACTGTATGTCACGTTTCATTTTTTAAATTTAACCAGGCAAGTTAGTTTAGAGCAATTTCTTATTTACAATGATGTCCTACACCGGCCAAACCCTAACCAGGACGACGCTGGGCCATTTGTGTGCGCTGCCCTATGGGACTCCCGATCACAGCCCGGAATCAAACCAGGGTCTGTAGTGATGCCTCTAGTTCTAGGATGGGTTAATCCTTTAATTGTCTGTTTGTTGTGTAAAGCCTGGCTGTCATGGGGTTAACACAGGAACCAATCACCAACGGACCCCTTTAACCTTGACTACAAAAAAGCACGTTTGTATCTGATAATGTCTTTGTTTGGTTGGAATAAATTAATTTTTTTTTTTTTTTTAAAGACACTACCTCTTATAACGATTTTTGTTTTATTAAAAGAGAAATGAGAGAATTCTCCCTCCACATGTATTATATTGATGTATTCTGTCAGTCAGCATTTTATCACTGCAGCCCACTGTACCAGACCACTGTACCAGACTGTAGCCTACTGTACCAGACCACTGTACCAGACTACTGTAGCCTACTGTACCAGACCACTGTAGCCTACTGTACCAGACCACTGTACCAGACTACTGTAGCCTACTGTACCAGACCACTGTACCAGACCACTGTACCAGACCACTGTACTAGACCACTGTACCAGACCACTGTACCAGACCACTGTACTAGACCACTGTACCCGACCACTGTACTAGACCACTGTACCAGACTACTGTAGCCTACTGTACCAGACCACTGTACTAGACCACTGTACCAGACCACTGTACCAGACCACTGTACCAGACTACTGTAGCCTACTGTACCAGACCACTGTACTAGACCACTGTACCAGACCACTGTACTAGACCACTGTACCAGACCACTGTAGCCTACTGTACTAGACCACTGTACCAGACCACTGTACCAGACCACTGTACTAGACCACTGTACCAGACCACTGTACTAGACCACTGTACCCGACCACTGTACCAGACCACTGTACTAGACCACTGTACCAGACCACTGTACTAGACCACTGTACCAGACCACTGTACTAGACCACTGTACCAGACTACTGTAGCCTACTGTACCAGACCACTGTACTAGACCACTGTACCAGACTACTGTAGCCTACTGTACCAGACCACTGTACCAGACCACTGTACCAGACTACTGTAGCCTACTGTACCAGACCACTGTACTAGACCACTGTACCCGACCACTGTACTAGACCACTGTACCAGACCACTGTACCAGACCACTGTACCAGACCACTGTACCAGACCACTGTACCAGACTACTGTAGCCTACTGTACCAGACCACTGTACTAGACCACTGTACTAGACCACTGTACCAGACCACTGTACTAGACCACTGTACCAGACCACTGTAGCCTACTGTACCAGACCACTGTACTAGACCACTGTACCAGACCACTGTACTAGACCACTGTACCCGACCACTGTACCAGACCACTGTACTAGACCACTGTACCAGACCACTGTACTAGACCACTGTACCAGACCACTGTAGCCTACTGTACCAGACCACTGTACTAGACCACTGTACCAGACCACTGTACCAGACCACTGTACCAGACCACTGTCAGGGCCAACTGTCCACCCCCTAGTGGACATTATTGTTGATATCACTACACCCCCTAGTGGACAGTATTGTTGATATCACTACACCCCCTAATGGACAGTATTGTTGATATTACTACACCCCCTAATGGACAGTATTGTTGATATTACTACACCCCCTGATGGACAGTATTGTTGATATCACTACACCCCCTAATGGACAGTATTGTTGATATCACTACACCCCCTAGTGGACAGTATTGTTGATATCACTACACCCCCTAATGGACAGTATTGTTGATATTACTACACCCCCTAATGGACAGTATTGTTGATATTACTACACCCCCTAGTGGACAGTATTGTTGATATCACTACACCCCCTGATGGACAGTATTGTTGATATCACTACACCCCCTAATGGACAGTATTGTTGATATCACTACACCCCCTAATGGACAGTATTGTTGATATTACTACACCCCCTAATGGACAGTATTGTTGATATTACTACACCCCCTGATGGACAGTATTGTTGATATCACTACACCCCCTAATGGACAGTATTGTTGATATCACTACACCCCCTAGTGGACAGTATTGTTGATATCACTACACCCCCTAATGGACAGTATTGTTGATATCACTACACCCCCTAATGGACAGTATTGTTGATATCACTACACCCCCTAATGGACAGTATTGTTGATATCACTACACCCCCTAGTGGACAGTATTGTTGATATCACTACACCCCCTAATGGACAGTATTGTTGATATCACTAATGGACAGTATTGTTGATATCACTGCACCCCCTAGTGGACAGTATTGTTGATATCACTACACCCCCTAATGGACAGTATTGTTGATATCACTAATGGACAGTATTGTTGATATCACTGCACCCCCTAGTGGACAGTAATGTTGATATCACTACACCCCCTAGTGGACAGTATTGTTGATATCACTACACCCCCTAGTGGACAGTATTGTTGATATCACTACACCCCCTAGTGGACAGTAATGTTGATATCACTACACCCCCTAGTGGACAGTATTGTTGATATCACTACACCCCCTAATGGACAGTATTGTTGATATCACTAGTGGACAGTATTGTTGATATCACTACACCCCCTAATGGACAGTATTGTTGATATCACTAGTGGACAGTATTGTTGATATCACTACACCCCCTAGTGGACAGTATTGTTGATATCACTAATGGACAGTATTGTTGATATCACTACACCCCCTAATGGACAGAATTGTTGATATCACTACACCCCCTAGTGGACAGTATTGTTGATATCACTACACCCCCTAGTGGACAGTATTGTTGATATCACTACACCCCCCTAGTGGACAGTATTGTTGATATCACTACACCCCCTGATGGACAGTATTGTTGATATCACTACACCCCCTGATGGACAGTATTGTTGATATCACTACACCCCCTGATGGACAGTATTGTTGATATCACTACACCCCCTAGTGGACAGTATTGTTGATATCACTACACCCCCTAGTGGACAGTATTGTTGATATCACTACACCCCCTGATGGACAGTATTGTTGATATCACTACACCCCCTGATGGACAGTATTGTTGATATCACTACACCCCCTAATGGACAGTATTGTTGATATCACTACACCCCCTAGTGGACAGTATTGTTGATATCACTAGTGGACAGTATTGTTGATATCACTACACCCCCTAGTGGACAGTATTGTTGATATCACTAGTGGACAGTATTGTTGATATCACTACACCCCCTGATGGACAGTATTGTTGATATCACTACACCCCCTAGTGGACAGTATTGTTGATATCACTAGTGGACAGTATTGTTGATATCACTACACCCCCTAGTGGACAGTATTGTTGATATCACTAGTGGACAGTATTGTTGATATCACTACACCCCCTGATGGACAGTATTGTTGATATCACTACACCCCCTAGTGGACAGTATTGTTATCACTACACCCCCTAGTGGACAGTATTGTTGTTATCACTACACCCCCTAATGGACAGTATTGTTGATATCACTACACCCCCTGATGGACAGTATTGTTGATATCACTACACCCCCTGATGGACAGTATTGTTGATATCACTACACCCCCTAGTGGACAGTATTGTTGATATCACTACACCCCCTAATGGACAGTATTGTTGATATTACTACACCCCCTAATGGACAGTATTGTTGATATTACTACACCCCCTGATGGACAGTATTGTTGATATCACTACACCCCCTAGTGGACAGTATTGTTGATATCACTACACCCCCTAATGGACAGTATTGTTGATATCACTACACCCCCTAATGGACAGTATTGTTGATATCACTACACCCCCTAATGGACAGTATTGTTGATATCACTACACCCCCTAGTGGACAGTATTGTTGATATCACTACACCCCCTAGTGGACAGTATTGTTGATATCACTACACCCCCTAATGGACAGTATTGTTGATATCACTACACCCCCTAATGGACAGTATTGTTGATATCACTACACCCCCTAGTGGACAGTATTGTTGATATCACTACACCCCCTAATGGACAGTATTGTTGATATCACTACACCCCCTAATGGACAGTATTGTTGATATCACTACACCCCCTAATGGACAGTATTGTTGATATCACTACACCCCCTAGTGGACAGTATTGTTGATATCACTACACCCCCTAGTGGACAGTATTGTTGATATCACTACACCCCCTAATGGACAGTATTGTTGATATCACTACACCCCCTGATGGACAGTATTGTTGATATCACTACACCCCCTAATGGACAGTATTGTTGATATCACTACACCCCCTGATGGACAGTATTGTTGATATCACTACACCCCCTAGTGGACAGTATTGTTGATATTACTACACCCCCTAATGGACAGTATTGTTGATATCACTAATGGACAGTATTGTTGATATCACTACACCCCCTAATGGACAGAATTGTTGATATCACTACACCCCCTGATGGACAGTATTGTTGATATCACTACACCCCCTAGTGGACAGTATTGTTGATATCACTAGTGGACAGTATTGTTGATATCACTACACCCCCTATTGGACAGTAATGTTGATATCACTACACCCCCTAGTGGACAGTATTGTTGATATCACTAGTGGACAGTATTGTTGATATCACTACACCCCCTGATGGACAGTATTGTTGATATCACTACACCCCCTAGTGGACAGTATTGTTGATATCACTAGTGGACAGTATTGTTGATATCACTACACCCCCTAATGGACAGTATTGTTGATATCACTAATGGACAGTATTGTTGATATCACTACACCCCCTAATGGACAGTATTGTTGATATCACTACACCCCCTAATGGACAGAATTGTTGATATCACTACACCCCCTAGTGGACAGTATTGTTGATATCACTAATGGACAGTATTGTTGATATCACTACACCCCCTAATGGACAGTATTGTTGATATCACTACACCCCCTAATGGACAGAATTGTTGATATCACTACACCCCCTGATGGACAGTATTGTTGATATCACTACACCCCCTAGTGGACAGTATTGTTGATATCACTACACCCCCTAATGGACAGTATTGTTGATATTACTACACCCCCTAATGGACAGTATTGTTGATATTACTACACCCCCTGATGGACAGTATTGTTGATATCACTACACCCCCTAATGGACAGTATTGTTGATATCACTACACCCCCTAGTGGACAGTATTGTTGATATCACTACACCCCCTAATGGACAGTATTGTTGATATCACTACACCCCCTAATGGACAGTATTGTTGATATCACTACACCCCCTAATGGACAGTATTGTTGATATCACTACACCCCCTAGTGGACAGTATTGTTGATATCACTACACCCCCTAATGGACAGTATTGTTGATATCACTAATGGACAGTATTGTTGATATCACTGCACCCCCTAGTGGACAGTATTGTTGATATCACTACACCCCCTAATGGACAGTATTGTTGATATCACTAATGGACAGTATTGTTGATATCACTGCACCCCCTAGTGGACAGTAATGTTGATATCACTACACCCCCTAGTGGACAGTATTGTTGATATCACTACACCCCCTAGTGGACAGTATTGTTGATATCACTACACCCCCTAGTGGACAGTAATGTTGATATCACTACACCCCCTAGTGGACAGTATTGTTGATATCACTACACCCCCTAATGGACAGTATTGTTGATATCACTAGTGGACAGTATTGTTGATATCACTACACCCCCTAATGGACAGTATTGTTGATATCACTAGTGGACAGTATTGTTGATATCACTACACCCCCTAGTGGACAGTATTGTTGATATCACTAATGGACAGTATTGTTGATATCACTACACCCCCTAATGGACAGAATTGTTGATATCACTACACCCCCTAGTGGACAGTATTGTTGATATCACTACACCCCCTAGTGGACAGTATTGTTGATATCACTACACCCCCCTAGTGGACAGTATTGTTGATATCACTACACCCCCTGATGGACAGTATTGTTGATATCACTACACCCCCTGATGGACAGTATTGTTGATATCACTACACCCCCTGATGGACAGTATTGTTGATATCACTACACCCCCTAGTGGACAGTATTGTTGATATCACTACACCCCCTAGTGGACAGTATTGTTGATATCACTACACCCCCTGATGGACAGTATTGTTGATATCACTACACCCCCTGATGGACAGTATTGTTGATATCACTACACCCCCTAATGGACAGTATTGTTGATATCACTACACCCCCTAGTGGACAGTATTGTTGATATCACTAGTGGACAGTATTGTTGATATCACTACACCCCCTAGTGGACAGTATTGTTGATATCACTAGTGGACAGTATTGTTGATATCACTACACCCCCTGATGGACAGTATTGTTGATATCACTACACCCCCTAGTGGACAGTATTGTTGATATCACTAGTGGACAGTATTGTTGATATCACTACACCCCCTAGTGGACAGTATTGTTGATATCACTAGTGGACAGTATTGTTGATATCACTACACCCCCTGATGGACAGTATTGTTGATATCACTACACCCCCTAGTGGACAGTATTGTTATCACTACACCCCCTAGTGGACAGTATTGTTGTTATCACTACACCCCCTAATGGACAGTATTGTTGATATCACTACACCCCCTGATGGACAGTATTGTTGATATCACTACACCCCCTGATGGACAGTATTGTTGATATCACTACACCCCCTAGTGGACAGTATTGTTGATATCACTACACCCCCTAATGGACAGTATTGTTGATATTACTACACCCCCTAATGGACAGTATTGTTGATATTACTACACCCCCTGATGGACAGTATTGTTGATATCACTACACCCCCTAGTGGACAGTATTGTTGATATCACTACACCCCCTAATGGACAGTATTGTTGATATCACTACACCCCCTAATGGACAGTATTGTTGATATCACTACACCCCCTAATGGACAGTATTGTTGATATCACTACACCCCCTAATGGACAGTATTGTTGATATCACTACACCCCCTAGTGGACAGTATTGTTGATATCACTACACCCCCTAATGGACAGTATTGTTGATATCACTACACCCCCTAATGGACAGTATTGTTGATATCACTACACCCCCTAGTGGACAGTATTGTTGATATCACTACACCCCCTAGTGGACAGTATTGTTGATATCACTACACCCCCTAATGGACAGTATTGTTGATATCACTACACCCCCTAATGGACAGTATTGTTGATATCACTACACCCCCTAATGGACAGTATTGTTGATATCACTACACCCCCTAGTGGACAGTATTGTTGATATCACTACACCCCCTAATGGACAGTATTGTTGATATCACTACACCCCCTGATGGACAGTATTGTTGATATCACTACACCCCCTAATGGACAGTATTGTTGATATCACTACACCCCCTAGTGGACAGTATTGTTGATATTACTACACCCCCTAATGGACAGTATTGTTGATATCACTAATGGACAGTATTGTTGATATCACTACACCCCCTAATGGACAGAATTGTTGATATCACTACACCCCCTGATGGACAGTATTGTTGATATCACTACACCCCCTAGTGGACAGTATTGTTGATATCACTAGTGGACAGTATTGTTGATATCACTACACCCCCTATTGGACAGTAATGTTGATATCACTACACCCCCTAGTGGACAGTATTGTTGATATCACTAGTGGACAGTATTGTTGATATCACTACACCCCCTGATGGACAGTATTGTTGATATCACTACACCCCCTAGTGGACAGTATTGTTGATATCACTAGTGGACAGTATTGTTGATATCACTACACCCCCTAATGGACAGTATTGTTGATATCACTAATGGACAGTATTGTTGATATCACTACACCCCCTAATGGACAGTATTGTTGATATCACTACACCCCCTAATGGACAGAATTGTTGATATCACTACACCCCCTAGTGGACAGTATTGTTGATATCACTAATGGACAGTATTGTTGATATCACTACACCCCCTAATGGACAGTATTGTTGATATCACTACACCCCCTAATGGACAGAATTGTTGATATCACTACACCCCCTGATGGACAGTATTGTTGATATCACTACACCCCCTAGTGGACAGTATTGTTGATATCACTAATGGACAGTTTTGTTGATATCACTACACCCCCTAATGGACAGAATTGTTGATATCACTACACCCCCTAATGGACAGTATTGTTGATATCACTACACCCCCTAGTGGACAGTATTGTTGATATCACTAATGGACAGTATTGTTGATATCACTACACCCCCTAATGGACAGAATTGTTGATATCACTACACCCCCTAATGGACAGAATTGTTGATATCACTACACCCCCTAGTGGACAGTATTGTTGATATCACTAGTGGACAGTATTGTTGATATCACTACACCCCCTAATGGACAGAATTGTTGATATCACTACACCCCCTAGTGGACAGTATTGTTGATATCACTACACCCCCTAGTGGACAGTATTGTTGATATCACTACACCCCCCTAGTGGACAGTATTGTTGATATCACTACACCCCCTGATGGACAGTATTGTTGATATCACTACACCCCCTGATGGACAGTATTGTTGATATCACTACACCCCCTAGTGGACAGTATTGTTGATATCACTACACCCCCTAATGGACAGTATTGTTGATATCACTACACCCCCTAGTGGACAGTATTGTTGATATCACTACACCCCCTAATGGACAGTATTGTTGATATCACTACACCCCCTAGTGGACAGTATTGTTGATATCACTACACCCCCTAATGGACAGTATTGTTGATATCACTACACCCCCTAGTGGACAGTATTGTTATCACTACACCCCCTAGTGGACAGTATTGTTGATATCACTACACCCCCTAATGGACAGTATTGTTGATATCACTACACCCCCTGATGGACAGTATTGTTGATATCACTACACCCCCTGATGGACAGTATTGTTGATATCACTACACCCCCTAGTGGACAGTATTGTTGATATCACTACACCCCCTAATGGACAGTATTGTTGATATCACTACACCCCCTGATGGACAGTATTGTTGATATCACTACACCCCCTAGTGGACAGTATTGTTGATATCACTACACCCCCTAATGGACAGTATTGTTGATATCACTACACCCCCTAGTGGACAGTATTGTTGATATCACTACACCCCCTAGTGGACAGTATTGTTGATATCACTACACCCCCTAATGGACAGTATTGTTGATATCACTACACCCCCTAATGGACAGTATTGTTGATATCACTACACCCCCTAGTGGACAGTATTGTTGATATTACTACACCCCCTGATGGACAGTATTGTTGATATCACTACACCCCCTAGTGGACAGTATTGTTGATATCACTACACCCCCTAGTGGACAGTATTGTTATCACTACACCCCCTAGTGGACAGTATTGTTATCACTACACCCCCTAGTGGACAGTATTGTTGATATCACTACACCCCCTAATGGACAGTATTGTTGATATCACTACACCCCCTAATGGACAGTATTGTTGATATCACTACACCCCCTAGTGGATAGTATTGTTGATATCACTACACCCCCTAGTGGACAGTATTGTTGATATCACTACACCCCCTAATGGACAGTATTGTTGATATCACTACACCCCCTAGTGGACAGGTATTATTATGGTATGATGGTATTATTATTATCATTATTATTATTTGGAGAGGGGCAGTCCCACTCCTTAGGTATTATTATTATTATTTGGAGAGGGGCAGTCCCACTCCTTAGGTATTATTATTATTATTTGGAGAGGGACAGTCTCTCTCCTTAGGTAGTATTATTATTATTTGGAGAGGGGCAGTCCCACTCCTTAGGTATTATTATTATTATTTGGAGAGGGGCAGTCCCACTCCTTAGGTAGTATTATTATTATTTGGAGAGGGGCAGTCTCTCTCCTTAGGTAGTATTATTATTATTTGGAGAGGGACAGTCTCTCTCCTTAGGTAGTATTATTATTATTTGGAGAGGGGCAGTCCCACTCCTTAGGTATTATTATTATTATTTGGAGAGGGGCAGTCCCACTCCTTAGGTAGTATTATTATTATTTGGAGAGGGGCAGTCCCACTCCTTAGGTATTATTATTATTATTTGGAGAGGGGCAGTCTCTCTCCTTAGGTAGTATTATTATTATTTGGAGAGGGACAGTCTCTCTCCTTAGGTAGTATTATTGTTATTTGGAGAGGGGCAGTCCCACTCCTTAGGTATTATTATTATTATTTGGAGAGGGGCAGTCTCACTCCTTAGGTAGTATTATTATTATTTGGAGAGGGGCAGTCCCACTCCTTAGGTAGTATTATTATTATTTGGAGAGGGGCAGTCCCACTCCTTAGGTATTATTATTATTATTTGGAGAGGGGCAGTCTCTCTCCTTAGGTATTATTATTATTATTTGGAGAGGGGCAGTCCCACTCCTTAGGTATTATTATTATTATTTTGAGAGGGGCAGTCCCACTCCTTAGGTATTATTATTATTATTTGGAGAGGGGCAGTCCCACTCCTTAGGTATTATTATTATTATTTGGAGAGGGGCAGTCCCACTCCTTAGGTATTATTATTATTATTTGGAGAGGGGCAGTCCCACTCCTTAGGTATTATTATTATTATTTGGAGAGGGGCAGTCTCTCTCCTTAGGTATTATTATTATTTGGAGAGGGGCAGTCTCACTCCTTAGGTAGTATTATTATTATTTGGAGAGGGGCAGTCCCACTCCTTAGGTATTATTATTATTATTTGGAGAGGGGCAGTCCCACTCCTTAGGTAGTATTATTATTATTTGGAGAGGGGCAGTCCCACTCCTTAGGTATTATTATTATTATTTGGAGAGGGGCAGTCCCACTCCTTAGGTAGTATTATTATTATTTGGAGAGGGGCAGTCTCACTCCTTAGGTAGTATTATTATTATTTGGAGAGGGGCAGTCTCACTCCTTAGGTAGTATTATTATTATTTGGAGAGGGGCAGTCTCACTCCTTAGGTAGTATTATTATTATTTGGAGAGGGGCAGTCCCACTCCTTAGGTAGTATTATTATTATTTGGAGAGGGGCAGTCTCACTCCTTAGGTATTATTATTATTTGGAGAGGGGCAGTCCCACTCCTTAGGTATTATTATTATTTGGAGAGGGGCAGTCTCACTCTTTAGGTATTATTATTATTTGGAGAGGGGCAGTCTCACTCCTTAGGTATTATTATTATTTGGAGAGGGGCAGTCCCACTCCTTAGGTATTATTATTATTATTTGGAGAGGGGCAGTCTCACTCCTTAGGTATTATTATTATTATTTGGAGAGGGGCAGTCTCACTCCTTAGGTATTATTATTATTATTTGGAGAGGGGCAGTCCCACTCCTTAGGTATTATTATTATTATTTGGAGAGGGACAGTCTCTCTCCTTAGGTATTATTATTATTATTTGGAGAGGGGCAGTCTCTCTCCTTAGGTATTATTATTATTTGGAGAGGGGCAGTCTCACTCCTTAGGTATTATTATTATTATTTGGAGAGGGACAGTCTCTCTCCTTAGGTATTATTATTATTATTTGGAGAGGGGCAGTCTCTCTCCTTAGGTAGTATTATTATTATTTGGAGAGGGGCAGTCCCACTCCTTAGGTATTATTATTATTTGGAGAGGGGCAGTCTCACTCCTTAGGTATTATTATTATTTGGAGAGGGGCCGTCTCACTCCTTAGGTATTATTATTATTTGGAGAGGGGCAGTCCCACTCCTTAGGTATTATTATTATTATTTGGAGAGGGGCAGTCTCACTCCTTAGGTATTATTATTATTATTTGGAGAGGGGCAGTCTCACTCCTTAGGTATTATTATTATTATTTGGAGAGGGGCAGTCTCACTCCTTAGGTATTATTATTATTATTTGGAGAGGGGCAGTCTCTCTCCTTAGGTATTATTATTATTATTTGGAGAGGGGCAGTCCCACTCCTTAGGTATTATTATTATTATTTGGAGAGGGACAGTCTCTCTCCTTAGGTATTATTATTATTATTTGGAGAGGGGCAGTCTCTCTCCTTAGGTATTATTATTATTTGGAGAGGGGCAGTCTCACTCCTTAGGTATTATTATTATTATTTGGAGAGGGACAGTCTCTCTCCTTAGGTATTATTATTATTATTTGGAGAGGGGCAGTCTCTCTCCTTAGGTAGTATTATTATTATTTGGAGAGGGGCGGGCCCACTCCTTAGGTATTATTATTATTATTTGGAGAGGGGCAGTCTCACTCCTTAGGTATTATTATTATTATTATTTGGAGAGGGACAGTCTCTCTCCTTAGGTATTATTATTATTTGGAGAGGGGCAGTCCCACTCCTTAGGTATTATTATTATTATTTGGAGAGGGACAGTCTCTCTCCTTAGGTATTATTATTATTTGGAGAGGGGCAGTCCCACTCCTTAGGTATTATTATTATTTGGAGAGGGGCAGTCCCACTCCTTAGGTAGTATTATTATTATTTGGAGAGGGGCAGTCCCACTCCTTAGGTATTATTATTATTATTTGGAGAGGGACAGTCTCTCTCCTTATGTATTATTATTATTTGGAGAGGGACAGTCTCACTCCTTAGGTATTATTATTATTTGGAGAGGGGCAGTCCCAATCCTTAGGTATTATTATTTGGAGAGGGGCAGTCCCACTCCTTAGGTAGTATTATTATTATTTGGAGAGGGACAGTCTCTCTCCTTAGGTATTATTATTATTATTTGGAGATGGGCAGTCCCTCTCCTTAGGTATTATTATTATTATTTGGAGAGGGGCAGTCTCTCTCCTTAGGTATTATTATTATTATTTGGAGAGGGGCAGTCCCACTCTGTAGGTATTATTATTATTATTTGGAGAGGGACAGTCTCTCTCCTTAGGTATTATTATTATTTGGAGAGGGACAGTCTCTCTCCTTAGGTATTATTATTATTTGGAGAGGGGCAGTCCCAATCCTTAGGTATTATTATTTGGAGAGGGGCAGTCCCACTCCTTAGGTAGTATTATTATTATTTGGAGAGGGACAGTCTCTCTCCTTAGGTATTATTATTATTATTTGGAGAGGGGCAGTCCCTCTCCTTAGGTATTATTATTATTATTTGGAGAGGGGCAGTCTCTCTCCTTAGGTATTATTATTATTATTATTTGGAGAGGGGCAGTCCCACTCTGTAGGTATTATTATTATTATTATTTGGAGAGGGACAGTCTCTCTCCTTAGGTATTATTATTATTATTATTTGGAGAGGGGCAGTCCCACTCCTTAGGTATTATTATTATTATTTGGAGAGGGGCAGTCCCTCTCCTTAGGTATTATTATTATTTGGAGAGGGGCAGTTCCTCTCCTTAGGTATTATTATTATTATTTGGAGAGGGGCAGTCCCACTCCTTAGGTATTATTATTATTATTTGGAGAGGGGCAGTCTCTCTCCTTAGGTATTATTATTATTTGGAGAGGGGCAGTCCCACTCCTTAGGTATTATTATTATTATTTGGAGAGGGGCAGTCTCACTCCTTAGGTATTATTATTATTATTTGGAGAGGGGCAGTCTCACTCCTTAGGTATTATTATTATTATTTGGAGAGGGGCAGTCTCTCTCCTTAGGTATTATTATTATTATTTGGAGAGGGGCAGTCCCACTCCTTAGGTATTATTATTATTATTTGGAGAGGGACAGTCTCTCTCCTTAGGTATTATTATTATTATTTGGAGAGGGGCAGTCTCTCTCCTTAGGTATTATTATTATTTGGAGAGGGGCAGTCTCACTCCTTAGGTATTATTATTATTATTTGGAGAGGGACAGTCTCTCTCCTTAGGTATTATTATTATTATTTGGAGAGGGGCAGTCTCTCTCCTTAGGTAGTATTATTATTATTTGGAGAGGGGCAGTCCCACTCCTTAGGTATTATTATTATTTGGAGAGGGGCAGTCTCACTCCTTAGGTATTATTATTATTTGGAGAGGGGCCGTCTCACTCCTTAGGTATTATTATTATTTGGAAAGGGGCAGTCCCACTCCTTAGGTATTATTATTATTATTTGGAGAGGGGCAGTCTCACTCCTTAGGTATTATTATTATTATTTGGAGAGGGGCAGTCTCACTCCTTAGGTATTATTATTATTATTTGGAGAGGGGCAGTCTCACTCCTTAGGTATTATTATTATTATTTGGAGAGGGGCAGTCTCTCTCCTTAGGTATTATTATTATTATTTGGAGAGGGGCAGTCCCACTCCTTAGGTATTATTATTATTATTTGGAGAGGGACAGTCTCTCTCCTTAGGTATTATTATTATTATTTGGAGAGGGGCAGTCTCTCTCCTTAGGTATTATTATTATTTGGAGAGGGGCAGTCTCACTCCTTAGGTATTATTATTATTATTTGGAGAGGGACAGTCTCACTCCTTAGGTATTATTATTATTATTATTTGGAGAGGGACAGTCTCTCTCCTTAGGTATTATTATTATTTGGAGAGGGGCAGTCCCACTCCTTAGGTATTATTATTATTATTTGGAGAGGGACAGTCTCTCTCCTTAGGTATTATTATTATTTGGAGAGGGGCAGTCCCACTCCTTAGGTATTATTATTATTTGGAGAGGGGCAGTCCCACTCCTTAGGTAGTATTATTATTATTTGGAGAGGGGCAGTCCCACTCCTTAGGTATTATTATTATTATTTGGAGAGGGACAGTCTCTCTCCTTATGTATTATTATTATTTGGAGAGGGACAGTCTCTCTCCTTAGGTATTATTATTATTTGGAGAGGGGCAGTCCCAATCCTTAGGTATTATTATTTGGAGAGGGGCAGTCCCACTCCTTAGGTAGTATTATTATTATTTGGAGAGGGACAGTCTCTCTCCTTAGGTATTATTATTATTATTTGGAGATGGGCAGTCCCTCTCCTTAGGTATTATTATTATTATTTGGAGAGGGGCAGTCTCTCTCCTTAGGTATTATTATTATTATTTGGAGAGGGGCAGTCCCACTCTGTAGGTATTATTATTATTATTTGGAGAGGGACAGTCTCTCTCCTTAGGTATTATTATTATTTGGAGAGGGACAGTCTCTCTCCTTAGGTATTATTATTATTTGGAGAGGGGCAGTCCCAATCCTTAGGTATTATTATTTGGAGAGGGGCAGTCCCACTCCTTAGGTAGTATTATTATTATTTGGAGAGGGACAGTCTCTCTCCTTAGGTATTATTATTATTATTTGGAGAGGGGCAGTCCCTCTCCTTAGGTATTATTATTATTATTTGGAGAGGGGCAGTCTCTCTCCTTAGGTATTATTATTATTATTATTTGGAGAGGGGCAGTCCCACTCTGTAGGTATTATTATTATTATTATTTGGAGAGGGACAGTCTCTCTCCTTAGGTATTATTATTATTATTATTTGGAGAGGGGCAGTCCCACTCCTTAGGTATTATTATTATTATTTGGAGAGGGGCAGTCCCTCTCCTTAGGTATTATTATTATTTGGAGAGGGGCAGTTCCTCTCCTTAGGTATTATTATTATTATTTGGAGAGGGGCAGTCCCACTCCTTAGGTATTATTATTATTATTTGGAGAGGGGCAGTCTCTCTCCTTAGGTATTATTATTATTTAGAGAGGGGCAGTCCCACTCCTTAGGTATTATTATTATTATTTGGAGAGGGGCAGTCTCACTCCTTAGGTATTATTATTATTATTTGGAGAGGGGCAGTCTCACTCCTTAGGTATTATTATTATTATTTGGAGAGGGGCAGTCTCTCTCCTTAGGTATTATTATTATTATTTGGAGAGGGGCAGTCCCACTCCTTAGGTATTATTATTATTATTTGGAGAGGGACAGTCTCTCTCCTTAGGTATTATTATTATTATTTGGAGAGGGGCAGTCTCTCTCCTTAGGTATTATTATTATTTGGAGAGGGGCAGTCTCACTCCTTAGGTATTATTATTATTATTTGGAGAGGGACAGTCTCTCTCCTTAGGTATTATTATTATTATTTGGAGAGGGGCAGTCTCTCTCCTTAGGTAGTATTATTATTATTTGGAGAGGGGCAGTCCCACTCCTTAGGTATTATTATTATTTGGAGAGGGGCAGTCTCACTCCTTAGGTATTATTATTATTTGGAGAGGGGCCGTCTCACTCCTTAGGTATTATTATTATTTGGAAAGGGGCAGTCCCACTCCTTAGGTATTATTATTATTATTTGGAGAGGGGCAGTCTCACTCCTTAGGTATTATTATTATTATTTGGAGAGGGGCAGTCTCACTCCTTAGGTATTATTATTATTATTTGGAGAGGGGCAGTCTCACTCCTTAGGTATTATTATTATTATTTGGAGAGGGGCAGTCTCTCTCCTTAGGTATTATTATTATTATTTGGAGAGGGGCAGTCCCACTCCTTAGGTATTATTATTATTATTTGGAGAGGGACAGTCTCTCTCCTTAGGTATTATTATTATTATTTGGAGAGGGGCAGTCTCTCTCCTTAGGTATTATTATTATTTGGAGAGGGGCAGTCTCACTCCTTAGGTATTATTATTATTATTTGGAGAGGGACAGTCTCTCTCCTTAGGTATTATTATTATTATTTGGAGAGGGGCAGTCTCTCTCCTTAGGTAGTATTATTATTATTTGGAGAGGGGCAGTCCCACTCCTTAGGTATTATTATTATTTGGAGAGGGGCAGTCTCACTCCTTAGGTATTATTATTATTTGGAGAGGGGCCGTCTCACTCCTTAGGTATTATTATTATTTGGAAAGGGGCAGTCCCACTCCTTAGGTATTATTATTATTATTTGGAGAGGGGCAGTCTCACTCCTTAGGTATTATTATTATTATTTGGAGAGGGGCAGTCTCACTCCTTAGGTATTATTATTATTATTTGGAGAGGGGCAGTCTCACTCCTTAGGTATTATTATTATTATTTGGAGAGGGGCAGTCTCTCTCCTTAGGTATTATTATTATTATTTGGAGAGGGGCAGTCCCACTCCTTAGGTATTATTATTATTATTTGGAGAGGGACAGTCTCTCTCCTTAGGTATTATTATTATTATTTGGAGAGGGGCAGTCTCTCTCCTTAGGTATTATTATTATTTGGAGAGGGGCAGTCTCACTCCTTAGGTATTATTATTATTATTTGGAGAGGGACAGTCTCTCTCCTTAGGTATTATTATTATTATTTGGAGAGGGGCAGTCTCTCTCCTTAGGTAGTATTATTATTATTTGGAGAGGGGCGGGCCCACTCCTTAGGTATTATTATTATTATTTGGAGAGGGGCAGTCTCACTCCTTAGGTATTATTATTATTATTATTTGGAGAGGGACAGTCTCTCTCCTTAGGTATTATTATTATTTGGAGAGGGGCAGTCCCACTCCTTAGGTATTATTATTATTATTTGGAGAGGGACAGTCTCTCTCCTTAGGTATTATTATTATTTGGAGAGGGGCAGTCCCACTCCTTAGGTATTATTATTATTTGGAGAGGGGCAGTCTCACTCCTTAGGTATTATTATTATTATTTGGAGAGGGGCAGTCTCTCTCCTTAGGTATTATTATTATTATTTGGAGAGGGGCAGTCCCACTCCTTAGGTATTATTATTATTATTTGGAGAGGGACAGTCTCTCTCCTTAGGTATTATTATTATTATTTGGAGAGGGGCAGTCTCTCTCCTTAGGTATTATTATTATTTGGAGAGGGGCAGTCTCACTCCTTAGGTATTATTATTATTATTTGGAGAGGGACAGTCTCTCTCCTTAGGTATTATTATTATTATTTGGAGAGGGGCAGTCTCTCTCCTTAGGTAGTATTATTATTATTTGGAGAGGGGCAGTCCCACTCCTTAGGTATTATTATTATTTGGAGAGGGGCAGTCTCACTCCTTAGGTATTATTATTATTTGGAGAGGGGCCGTCTCACTCCTTAGGTATTATTATTATTTGGAAAGGGGCAGTCCCACTCCTTAGGTATTATTATTATTATTTGGAGAGGGGCAGTCTCACTCCTTAGGTATTATTATTATTATTTGGAGAGGGGCAGTCTCACTCCTTAGGTATTATTATTATTATTTGGAGAGGGGCAGTCTCACTCCTTAGGTATTATTATTATTATTTGGAGAGGGGCAGTCTCTCTCCTTAGGTATTATTATTATTATTTGGAGAGGGGCAGTCCCACTCCTTAGGTATTATTATTATTATTTGGAGAGGGACAGTCTCTCTCCTTAGGTATTATTATTATTATTTGGAGAGGGGCAGTCTCTCTCCTTAGGTATTATTATTATTTGGAGAGGGGCAGTCTCACTCCTTAGGTATTATTATTATTATTTGGAGAGGGACAGTCTCTCTCCTTAGGTATTATTATTATTATTTGGAGAGGGGCAGTCTCTCTCCTTAGGTAGTATTATTATTATTTGGAGAGGGGCGGGCCCACTCCTTAGGTATTATTATTATTATTTGGAGAGGGGCAGTCTCACTCCTTAGGTATTATTATTATTATTATTTGGAGAGGGACAGTCTCTCTCCTTAGGTATTATTATTATTTGGAGAGGGGCAGTCCCACTCCTTAGGTATTATTATTATTATTTGGAGAGGGACAGTCTCTCTCCTTAGGTATTATTATTATTTGGAGAGGGGCAGTCCCACTCCTTAGGTATTATTATTATTTGGAGAGGGGCAGTCCCACTCCTTAGGTAGTATTATTATTATTTGGAGAGGGGCAGTCCCACTCCTTAGGTATTATTATTATTATTTGGAGAGGGACAGTCTCTCTCCTTATGTATTATTATTATTTGGAGAGGGACAGTCTCTCTCCTTAGGTATTATTATTATTTGGAGAGGGGCAGTCCCAATCCTTAGGTATTATTATTTGGAGAGGGGCAGTCCCACTCCTTAGGTAGTATTATTATTATTTGGAGAGGGACAGTCTCTCTCCTTAGGTATTATTATTATTATTTGGAGATGGGCAGTCCCTCTCCTTAGGTATTATTATTATTATTTGGAGAGGGGCAGTCTCTCTCCTTAGGTATTATTATTATTATTTGGAGAGGGGCAGTCCCACTCTGTAGGTATTATTATTATTATTTGTAGAGGGACAGTCTCTCTCCTTAGGTATTATTATTATTTGGAGAGGGACAGTCTCTCTCCTTAGGTATTATTATTATTTGGAGAGGGGCAGTCCCAATCCTTAGGTATTATTATTTGGAGAGGGGCAGTCCCACTCCTTAGGTAGTATTATTATTATTTGGAGAGGGACAGTCTCTCTCCTTAGGTATTATTATTATTATTTGGAGAGGGACAGTCTCTCTCCTTAGGTATTATTATTATTATTTGGAGAGGGGCAGTCCCTCTCCTTAGGTATTATTATTATTATTTGGAGAGGGGCAGTCTCTCTCCTTAGGTATTATTATTATTATTATTTGGAGAGGGGCAGTCCCACTCTGTAGGTATTATTATTATTATTATTTGGAGAGGGACAGTCTCTCTCCTTAGGTATTATTATTATTATTATTTGGAGAGGGGCAGTCCCACTCCTTAGGTATTATTATTATTATTTGGAGAGGGGCAGTCCCTCTCCTTAGGTATTATTATTATTTGGAGAGGGGCAGTTCCTCTCCTTAGGTATTATTATTATTATTTGGAGAGGGGCAGTCCCACTCCTTAGGTATTATTATTATTATTTGGAGAGGGGCAGTCCCTCTCCTTAGGTATTATTATTATTTGGAGAGGGGCAGTCCCACTCCTTAGGTATTATTATTATTATTTGGAGAGGGACAGTCTCTCTCCTTAGGTATTATTATTATTATTTGGAGAGGGGCAGTCTCTCTCCTTAGGTATTATTATTATTTGGAGAGGGGCAGTCTCACTCCTTAGGTATTATTATTATTATTTGGAGAGGGACAGTCTCTCTCCTTAGGTATTATTATTATTATTTGGAGAGGGGCAGTCTCTCTCCTTAGGTAGTATTATTATTATTTGGAGAGGGGCAGTCTCTCTCCTTAGGTATTATTATTATTATTTGGAGAGGGGCAGTCTCACTCCTTAGGTAGTATTATTATTATTTGGAGAGGGGCGGGCCCACTCCTTAGGTATTATTATTATTATTTGGAGAGGGGCAGTCTCACTCCTTAGGTATTATTATTATTATTATTTGGAGAGGGACAGTATCTCTCCTTAGGTATTATTATTATTTGGAGAGGGGCAGTCCCACTCCTTAGGTATTATTATTATTATTTGGAGAGGGACAGTCTCTCTCCTTAGGTATTATTATTATTTGGAGAGGGGCAGTCCCACTCCTTAGGTATTATTATTATTTGGAGAGGGGCAGTCTCACTCCTTAGGTATTATTATTATTATTTGGAGAGGGGCAGTCTCTCTCCTTAGGTATTATTATTATTATTTGGAGAGGGGCAGTCCCACTCCTTAGGTATTATTATTATTATTTGGAGAGGGACAGTCTCTCTCCTTAGGTATTATTATTATTATTTGGAGAGGGGCAGTCTCTCTCCTTAGGTATTATTATTATTTGGAGAGGGGCAGTCTCACTCCTTAGGTATTATTATTATTATTTGGAGAGGGACAGTCTCTCTCCTTAGGTATTATTATTATTATTTGGAGAGGGGCAGTCTCTCTCCTTAGGTAGTATTATTATTATTTGGAGAGGGGCAGTCCCACTCCTTAGGTATTATTATTATTTGGAGAGGGGCAGTCTCACTCCTTAGGTATTATTATTATTTGGAGAGGGGCCGTCTCACTCCTTAGGTATTATTATTATTTGGAAAGGGGCAGTCCCACTCCTTAGGTATTATTATTATTATTTGGAGAGGGGCAGTCTCACTCCTTAGGTATTATTATTATTATTTGGAGAGGGGCAGTCTCACTCCTTAGGTATTATTATTATTATTTGGAGAGGGGCAGTCTCACTCCTTAGGTATTATTATTATTATTTGGAGAGGGGCAGTCTCTCTCCTTAGGTATTATTATTATTATTTGGAGAGGGGCAGTCCCACTCCTTAGGTATTATTATTATTATTTGGAGAGGGACAGTCTCTCTCCTTAGGTATTATTATTATTATTTGGAGAGGGGCAGTCTCTCTCCTTAGGTATTATTATTATTTGGAGAGGGGCAGTCTCACTCCTTAGGTATTATTATTATTATTTGGAGAGGGACAGTCTCTCTCCTTAGGTATTATTATTATTATTTGGAGAGGGGCAGTCTCTCTCCTTAGGTAGTATTATTATTATTTGGAGAGGGGCGGGCCCACTCCTTAGGTATTATTATTATTATTTGGAGAGGGGCAGTCTCACTCCTTAGGTATTATTATTATTATTATTTGGAGAGGGACAGTCTCTCTCCTTAGGTATTATTATTATTTGGAGAGGGGCAGTCCCACTCCTTAGGTATTATTATTATTATTTGGAGAGGGACAGTCTCTCTCCTTAGGTATTATTATTATTTGGAGAGGGGCAGTCCCACTCCTTAGGTATTATTATTATTTGGAGAGGGGCAGTCCCACTCCTTAGGTAGTATTATTATTATTTGGAGAGGGGCAGTCCCACTCTGTAGGTATTATTATTATTATTTGTAGAGGGACAGTCTCTCTCCTTAGGTATTATTATTATTTGGAGAGGGACAGTCTCTCTCCTTAGGTATTATTATTATTTGGAGAGGGGCAGTCCCAATCCTTAGGTATTATTATTTGGAGAGGGGCAGTCCCACTCCTTAGGTAGTATTATTATTATTTGGAGAGGGACAGTCTCTCTCCTTAGGTATTATTATTATTATTTGGAGAGGGACAGTCTCTCTCCTTAGGTATTATTATTATTATTTGGAGAGGGGCAGTCCCTCTCCTTAGGTATTATTATTATTATTTGGAGAGGGGCAGTCTCTCTCCTTAGGTATTATTATTATTATTATTTGGAGAGGGGCAGTCCCACTCTGTAGGTATTATTATTATTATTATTTGGAGAGGGACAGTCTCTCTCCTTAGGTATTATTATTATTATTATTTGGAGAGGGGCAGTCCCACTCCTTAGGTATTATTATTATTATTTGGAGAGGGGCAGTCCCTCTCCTTAGGTATTATTATTATTTGGAGAGGGGCAGTTCCTCTCCTTAGGTATTATTATTATTATTTGGAGAGGGGCAGTCCCACTCCTTAGGTATTATTATTATTATTTGGAGAGGGGCAGTCCCTCTCCTTAGGTATTATTATTATTTGGAGAGGGGCAGTCCCACTCCTTAGGTATTATTATTATTATTTGGAGAGGGACAGTCTCTCTCCTTAGGTATTATTATTATTATTTGGAGAGGGGCAGTCTCTCTCCTTAGGTATTATTATTATTTGGAGAGGGGCAGTCTCACTCCTTAGGTATTATTATTATTATTTGGAGAGGGACAGTCTCTCTCCTTAGGTATTATTATTATTATTTGGAGAGGGGCAGTCTCTCTCCTTAGGTAGTATTATTATTATTTGGAGAGGGGCAGTCCCACTCCTTAGGTATTATTATTATTTGGAGAGGGGCAGTCTCACTCCTTAGGTATTATTATTATTTGGAGAGGGGCCGTCTCACTCCTTAGGTATTATTATTATTTGGAAAGGGGCAGTCCCACTCCTTAGGTATTATTATTATTATTTGGAGAGGGGCAGTCTCACTCCTTAGGTATTATTATTATTATTTGGAGAGGGGCAGTCTCACTCCTTAGGTATTATTATTATTATTTGGAGAGGGGCAGTCTCACTCCTTAGGTATTATTATTATTATTTGGAGAGGGGCAGTCTCTCTCCTTAGGTATTATTATTATTATTTGGAGAGGGGCAGTCCCACTCCTTAGGTATTATTATTATTATTTGGAGAGGGACAGTCTCTCTCCTTAGGTATTATTATTATTATTTGGAGAGGGGCAGTCTCTCTCCTTAGGTATTATTATTATTTGGAGAGGGGCAGTCTCACTCCTTAGGTATTATTATTATTATTTGGAGAGGGACAGTCTCTCTCCTTAGGTATTATTATTATTATTTGGAGAGGGGCAGTCTCTCTCCTTAGGTAGTATTATTATTATTTGGAGAGGGGCGGGCCCACTCCTTAGGTATTATTATTATTATTTGGAGAGGGGCAGTCTCACTCCTTAGGTATTATTATTATTATTATTTGGAGAGGGACAGTCTCTCTCCTTAGGTATTATTATTATTTGGAGAGGGGCAGTCCCACTCCTTAGGTATTATTATTATTATTTGGAGAGGGACAGTCTCTCTCCTTAGGTATTATTATTATTTGGAGAGGGGCAGTCCCACTCCTTAGGTATTATTATTATTTGGAGAGGGGCAGTCTCACTCCTTAGGTATTATTATTATTATTTGGAGAGGGGCAGTCTCTCTCCTTAGGTATTATTATTATTATTTGGAGAGGGGCAGTCCCACTCCTTAGGTATTATTATTATTATTTGGAGAGGGACAGTCTCTCTCCTTAGGTATTATTATTATTATTTGGAGAGGGGCAGTCTCTCTCCTTAGGTATTATTATTATTTGGAGAGGGGCAGTCTCACTCCTTAGGTATTATTATTATTATTTGGAGAGGGACAGTCTCTCTCCTTAGGTATTATTATTATTATTTGGAGAGGGGCAGTCTCTCTCCTTAGGTAGTATTATTATTATTTGGAGAGGGGCAGTCCCACTCCTTAGGTATTATTATTATTTGGAGAGGGGCAGTCTCACTCCTTAGGTATTATTATTATTTGGAGAGGGGCCGTCTCACTCCTTAGGTATTATTATTATTTGGAAAGGGGCAGTCCCACTCCTTAGGTATTATTATTATTATTTGGAGAGGGGCAGTCTCACTCCTTAGGTATTATTATTATTATTTGGAGAGGGGCAGTCTCACTCCTTAGGTATTATTATTATTATTTGGAGAGGGACAGTCTCTCTCCTTAGGTATTATTATTATTATTTGGAGAGGGGCAGTCTCTCTCCTTAGGTAGTATTATTATTATTTGGAGAGGGGCGGGCCCACTCCTTAGGTATTATTATTATTATTTGGAGAGGGGCAGTCTCACTCCTTAGGTATTATTATTATTATTATTTGGAGAGGGACAGTCTCTCTCCTTAGGTATTATTATTATTTGGAGAGGGGCAGTCCCACTCCTTAGGTATTATTATTATTATTTGGAGAGGGACAGTCTCTCTCCTTAGGTATTATTATTATTTGGAGAGGGGCAGTCCCACTCCTTAGGTATTATTATTATTTGGAGAGGGGCAGTCCCACTCCTTAGGTAGTATTATTATTATTTGGAGAGGGGCAGTCCCACTCCTTAGGTATTATTATTATTATTTGGAGAGGGACAGTCTCTCTCCTTATGTATTATTATTATTTGGAGAGGGACAGTCTCTCTCCTTAGGTATTATTATTATTTGGAGAGGGGCAGTCCCAATCCTTAGGTATTATTATTTGGAGAGGGGCAGTCCCACTCCTTAGGTAGTATTATTATTATTTGGAGAGGGACAGTCTCTCTCCTTAGGTATTATTATTATTATTTGGAGATGGGCAGTCCCTCTCCTTAGGTATTATTATTATTATTTGGAGAGGGGCAGTCTCTCTCCTTAGGTATTATTATTATTATTTGGAGAGGGGCAGTCCCACTCTGTAGGTATTATTATTATTATTTGGAGAGGGACAGTCTCTCTCCTTAGGTATTATTATTATTTGGAGAGGGACAGTCTCTCTCCTTAGGTATTATTATTATTTGGAGAGGGGCAGTCCCAATCCTTAGGTATTATTATTTGGAGAGGGGCAGTCCCACTCTGTAGGTATTATTATTATTATTATTTGGAGAGGGACAGTCTCTCTCCTTAGGTATTATTATTATTATTTGGAGAGGGGCAGTCCCTCTCCTTAGGTATTATTATTATTATTTGGAGAGGGGCAGTCTCTCTCCTTAGGTATTATTATTATTATTATTTGGAGAGGGGCAGTCCCACTCTGTAGGTATTATTATTATTATTATTTGGAGAGGGACAGTCTCTCTCCTTAGGTATTATTATTATTATTATTTGGAGAGGGGCAGTCCCACTCCTTAGGTATTATTATTATTATTTGGAGAGGGGCAGTCCCTCTCCTTAGGTATTATTATTATTTGGAGAGGGGCAGTTCCTCTCCTTAGGTATTATTATTATTATTTGGAGAGGGGCAGTCCCACTCCTTAGGTATTATTATTATTATTTGGAGAGGGGCAGTCCCTCTCCTTAGGTATTATTATTATTTGGAGAGGGGCAGTCCCACTCCTTAGGTATTATTATTATTATTTGGAGAGGGGCAGTCTCACTCCTTAGGTATTATTATTATTATTTGGAGAGGGGCAGTCTCACTCCTTAGGTATTATTATTATTATTTGGAGAGGGGCAGTCTCTCTCCTTAGGTATATTGTTATTATTATTTGGAGAGGGGCAGTCCCACTCCTTAGGTATTATTATTATTATTTGGAGAGGGACAGTCTCTCTCCTTAGGTATTATTATTATTATTTGGAGAGGGGCAGTCTCTCTCCTTAGGTATTATTATTATTTGGAGAGGGGCAGTCTCACTCCTTAGGTATTATTATTATTATTTGGAGAGGGACAGTCTCTCTCCTTAGGTATTATTATTATTATTTGGAGAGGGGCAGTCTCTCTCCTTAGGTAGTATTATTATTATTTGGAGAGGGGCAGTCCCACTCCTTAGGTATTATTATTATTTGGAGAGGGGCAGTCTCACTCCTTAGGTATTATTATTATTTGGAGAGGGGCCGTCTCACTCCTTAGGTATTATTATTATTTGGAAAGGGGCAGTCCCACTCCTTAGGTATTATTATTATTATTTGGAGAGGGGCAGTCCCACTCCTTAGGTAGTATTATTATTATTTGGAGAGGGACAGTCCCAATCCTTAGGTATTATTATTTGGAGAGGGGCAGTCCCACTCCTTAGGTAGTATTATTATTATTTGGAGAGGGACAGTCTCTCTCCTTAGGTATTATTATTATTATTTGGAGATGGGCAGTCCCTCTCCTTAGGTATTATTATTATTATTTGGAGAGGGGCAGTCTCTCTCCTTAGGTATTATTATTATTATTTGGAGAGGGGCAGTCCCACTCTGTAGGTATTATTATTATTATTTGGAGAGGGACAGTCTCTCTCCTTAGGTATTATTATTATTTGGAGAGGGACAGTCTCTCTCCTTAGGTATTATTATTATTTGGAGAGGGGCAGTCCCAATCCTTAGGTATTATTATTTGGAGAGGGGCAGTCCCACTCCTTAGGTAGTATTATTATTATTTGGAGAGGGACAGTCTCTCTCCTTAGGTATTATTATTATTATTTGGAGAGGGGCAGTCTCTCTCCTTAGGTATTATTATTATTATTTGGAGAGGGGCAGTCCCACTCTGTAGGTATTATTATTATTATTTGGAGAGGGACAGTCTCTCTCCTTAGGTATTATTATTATTTGGAGAGGGACAGTCTCTCTCCTTAGGTATTATTATTATTTGGAGAGGGGCAGTCCCAATCCTTAGGTATTATTATTTGGAGAGGGGCAGTCCCACTCCTTAGGTAGTATTATTATTATTTGGAGAGGGACAGTCTCTCTCCTTAGGTATTATTATTATTATTTGGAGAGGGGCAGTCCCTCTCCTTAGGTATTATTATTATTATTTGGAGAGGGGCAGTCTCTCTCCTTAGGTATTATTATTATTATTATTTGGAGAGGGGCAGTCCCACTCTGTAGGTATTATTATTATTATTATTTGGAGAGGGACAGTCTCTCTCCTTAGGTATTATTATTATTATTATTTGGAGAGGGGCAGTCCCACTCCTTAGGTATTATTATTATTATTTGGAGAGGGGCAGTCCCTCTCCTTAGGTATTATTATTATTTGGAGAGGGGCAGTTCCTCTCCTTAGGTATTATTATTATTATTTGGAGAGGGGCAGTCCCACTCCTTAGGTATTATTATTATTATTTGGAGAGGGGCAGTCCCTCTCCTTAGGTATTATTATTATTTGGAGAGGGGCAGTCCCACTCCTTAGGTATTATTATTATTATTTGGAGAGGGGCAGTCTCACTCCTTAGGTATTATTATTATTATTTGGAGAGGGGCAGTCTCACTCCTTAGGTATTATTATTATTATTTGGAGAGGGGCAGTCTCTCTCCTTAGGTATTATTATTATTATTTGGAGAGGGGCAGTCCCACTCCTTAGGTATTATTATTATTATTTGGAGAGGGACAGTCTCTCTCCTTAGGTATTATTATTATTATTTGGAGAGGGGCAGTCTCTCTCCTTAGGTATTATTATTATTTGGAGAGGGGCAGTCTCACTCCTTAGGTATTATTATTATTATTTGGAGAGGGACAGTCTCTCTCCTTAGGTATTATTATTATTATTTGGAGAGGGGCAGTCTCTCTCCTTAGGTAGTATTATTATTATTTGGAGAGGGGCAGTCCCACTCCTTAGGTATTATTATTATTTGGAGAGGGGCAGTCTCACTCCTTAGGTATTATTATTATTTGGAGAGGGGCCGTCTCACTCCTTAGGTATTATTATTATTTGGAAAGGGGCAGTCCCACTCCTTAGGTATTATTATTATTATTTGGAGAGGGGCAGTCTCACTCCTTAGGTATTATTATTATTATTTGGAGAGGGGCAGTCTCACTCCTTAGGTATTATTATTATTATTTGGAGAGGGGCAGTCTCACTCCTTAGGTATTATTATTATTATTTGGAGAGGGGCAGTCTCTCTCCTTAGGTATTATTATTATTATTTGGAGAGGGGCAGTCCCACTCCTTAGGTATTATTATTATTATTTGGAGAGGGACAGTCTCTCTCCTTAGGTATTATTATTATTATTTGGAGAGGGGCAGTCTCTCTCCTTAGGTATTATTATTATTTGGAGAGGGGAAGTCTCACTCCTTAGGTATTATTATTATTATTTGGAGATGGACAGTCTCTCTCCTTAGGTATTATTATTATTATTTGGAGAGGGGCAGTCTCTCTCCTTAGGTAGTATTATTATTATTTGGAGAGGGGCGGGCCCACTCCTTAGGTATTATTATTATTATTTGGAGAGGGGCAGTCTCACTCCTTAGGTATTATTATTATTATTTGGATAGGGACAGTCTCTCTCCTTAGGTATTATTATTTTTTGGAGAGGGGCAGTCCCACTCCTTAGGTATTATTATTATTATTTGGAGAGGGACAGTCTCTCTCCTTAGGTATTATTATTATTATTTGGAGAGGGGCAGTCTCTCTCCTTAGGTAGTATTATTATTATTTGGAGAGGGGCAGTCCCACTCCTTAGGTATTATTATTATTTGGAGAGGGGCAGTCTCACTCCTTAGGTATTATTATTATTTGGAGAGGGGCCGTCTCACTCCTTAGGTATTATTATTATTTGGAAAGGGGCAGTCCCACTCCTTAGGTATTATTATTATTATTTGGAGAGGGGCAGTCTCACTCCTTAGGTATTATTATTATTATTTGGAGAGGGGCAGTCTCACTCCTTAGGTATTATTATTATTATTTGGAGAGGGGCAGTCTCACTCCTTAGGTATTATTATTATTATTTGGAGAGGGGCAGTCTCTCTCCTTAGGTATTATTATTATTATTTGGAGAGGGGCAGTCCCACTCCTTAGGTATTATTATTATTATTTGGAGAGGGACAGTCTCTCTCCTTAGGTATTATTATTATTATTTGGAGAGGGGCATCTCTCTCCTTAGGTATTATTATTATTTGGAGAGGGGAAGTCTCACTCCTTAGGTATTATTATTATTATTTGGAGATGGACAGTCTCTCTCCTTAGGTATTATTATTATTATTTGGAGAGGGGCAGTCTCTCTCCTTAGGTAGTATTATTATTATTTGGAGAGGGGCGGGCCCACTCCTTAGGTATTATTATTATTATTTGGAGAGGGGCAGTCTCACTTCTTAGGTATTATTATTATTATTTGGATAGGGACAGTCTCTCTCCTTAGGTATTATTATTATTTGGAGAGGGGCAGTCCCACTCCTTAGGTATTATTATTATTTGGAGAGGGGCAGTCCCACTCCTTAGGTAGTATTATTATTATTTGGAGAGGGGCAGTCCCACTCCTTAGGTATTATTATTATTATTTGGAGAGGGACAGTCTCTCTCCTTATGTATTATTATTATTTGGAGAGGGACAGTCTCTCTCCTTAGGTATTATTATTATTTGGAGAGGGGCAGTCCCAATCCTTAGGTATTATTATTTGGAGAGGGGCAGTCCCACTCCTTAGGTAGTATTATTATTATTTGGAGAGGGACAGTCTCTCTCCTTAGGTATTATTATTATTTGGAGAGGGGCAGTCCCACTCCTTAGGTATTATTATTATTATTTGGAGAGGGACAGTCTCTCTCCTTAGGTATTATTATTATTTGGAGAGGGGCAGTCCCACTCCTTAGGTATTATTATTATTTGGAGAGGGGCAGTCCCACTCCTTAGGTAGTATTATTATTATTTGGAGAGGGGCAGTCCCACTCCTTAGGTATTATTATTATTATTTGGAGAGGGACAGTCTCTCTCCTTATGTATTATTATTATTTGGAGAGGGACAGTCTCTCTCCTTAGGTATTATTATTATTTGGAGATGGGCAGTCCCTCTCCTTAGGTATTATTATTATTATTTGGAGAGGGGCAGTCTCTCTCCTTAGGTATTATTATTATTATTTGGAGAGGGGCAGTCTCTCTCCTTAGGTAGTATTATTATTATTTGGAGAGGGGCAGTCCCACTCCTTAGGTATTATTATTATTTGGAGAGGGGCAGTCCCACTCCTTAGGTATTATTATTATTTGGAGAGGGGCCGTCTCACTCCTTAGGTATTATTATTATTTGGAAAGGGGCAGTCCCACTCCTTAGGTATTATTATTATTATTTGGAGAGGGGCAGTCTCACTCCTTAGGTATTATTATTATTATTTGGAGAGGGGCAGTCTCACTCCTTAGGTATTATTATTATTATTTGGAGAGGGGCAGTCTCTCTCCTTAGGTATTATTATTATTATTTGGAGAGGGGCAGTCCCACTCCTTAGGTATTATTATTATTATTTGGAGAGGGACAGTCTCTCTCCTTAGGTATTATTATTATTATTTGGAGAGGGGCAGTCTCTCTCCTTAGGTATTATTATTATTTGGAGAGGGGAAGTCTCACTCCTTAGGTATTATTATTATTATTTGGAGATGGACAGTCTCTCTCCTTAGGTATTATTATTATTATTTGGAGAGGGGCAGTCTCTCTCCTTAGGTAGTATTATTATTATTTGGAGAGGGGCGGGCCCACTCCTTAGGTATTATTATTATTATTTGGAGAGGGGCAGTCTCACTCCTTAGGTATTATTATTATTATTTGGATAGGGACAGTCTCTCTCCTTAGGTATTATTATTATTTGGAGAGGGGCAGTCCCACTCCTTAGGTATTATTATTATTTGGAGAGGGGCAGTCCCACTCCTTAGGTAGTATTATTATTATTTGGAGAGGGGCAGTCCCACTCCTTAGGTATTATTATTATTATTTGGAGAGGGACAGTCTCTCTCCTTATGTATTATTATTATTTGGAGAGGGACAGTCTCTCTCCTTAGGTATTATTATTATTTGGAGAGGGGCAGTCCCAATCCTTAGGTATTATTATTTGGAGAGGGGCAGTCCCACTCCTTAGGTAGTATTATTATTATTTGGAGAGGGACAGTCTCTCTCCTTAGGTATTATTATTATTTGGAGAGGGGCAGTCCCACTCCTTAGGTATTATTATTATTATTTGGAGAGGGACAGTCTCTCTCCTTAGGTATTATTATTATTTGGAGAGGGGCAGTCCCACTCCTTAGGTATTATTATTATTTGGAGAGGGGCAGTCCCACTCCTTAGGTAGTATTATTATTATTTGGAGAGGGGCAGTCCCACTCCTTAGGTATTATTATTATTATTTGGAGAGGGACAGTCTCTCTCCTTATGTATTATTATTATTTGGAGAGGGACAGTCTCTCTCCTTAGGTATTATTATTATTTGGAGATGGGCAGTCCCTCTCCTTAGGTATTATTATTATTATTTGGAGAGGGGCAGTCTCTCTCCTTAGGTATTATTATTATTATTTGGAGAGGGGCAGTCCCACTCTGTAGGTATTATTATTATTATTTGGAGAGGGACAGTCTCTCTCCTTAGGTATTATTATTATTTGGAGAGGGACAGTCTCTCTCCTTAGGTATTATTATTATTTGGAGAGGGGCAGTCCCAATCCTTAGGTATTATTATTTGGAGAGGGGCAGTCCCACTCCTTAGGTAGTATTATTATTATTTGGAGAGGGGCAGTCTCACTCCTTAGGTATTATTATTATTATTTGGAGAGGGGCAGTCTCACTCCTTAGGTATTATTATTATTATTTGGAGAGGGGCAGTCTCACTCCTTAGGTATTATTATTATTATTTGGAGAGGGGCAGTCTCTCTCCTTAGGTATTATTATTATTATTTGGAGAGGGGCAGTCTCTCTCCTTAGGTATTATTATTATTATTTGGAGAGGGGCAGTCCCACTCCTTAGGTATTATTATTATTATTTGGAGAGGGACAGTCTCTCTCCTTAGGTATTATTATTATTATTTGGAGAGGGGCAGTCTCTCTCCTTAGGTATTATTATTATTTGGAGAGGGGAAGTCTCACTCCTTAGTTATTATTATTATTATTTGGAGATGGACAGTCTCTCTCCTTAGGTATTATTATTATTATTTGGAGAGGGGCAGTCTCTCTCCTTAGGTAGTATTATTATTATTTGGAGAGGGGCGGGCCCACTCCTTAGGTATTATTATTATTATTTGGAGAGGGGCAGTCTCACTCCTTAGGTATTATTATTATTATTTGGATAGGGACAGTCTCTCTCCTTAGGTATTATTATTATTTGGAGAGGGGCAGTCCCACTCCTTAGGTATTATTATTATTATTTGGAGAGGGACAGTCTCTCTCCTTAGGTATTATTATTATTATTTGGAGAGGGGCAGTCTCTCTCCTTAGGTAGTATTATTATTATTTGGAGAGGGGCAGTCCCACTCCTTAGGTATTATTATTATTTGGAGAGGGGCAGTCTCACTCCTTAGGTATTATTATTATTTGGAGAGGGGCCGTCTCACTCCTTAGGTATTATTATTATTTGGAAAGGGGCAGTCCCACTCCTTAGGTATTATTATTATTATTTGGAGAGGGGCAGTCTCACTCCTTAGGTATTATTATTATTATTTGGAGAGGGGCAGTCTCACTCCTTAGGTATTATTATTATTATTTGGAGAGGGGCAGTCTCACTCCTTAGGTATTATTATTATTATTTGGAGAGGGGCAGTCTCTCTCCTTAGGTATTATTATTATTATTTGGAGAGGGGCAGTCCCACTCCTTAGGTATTATTATTATTATTTGGAGAGGGACAGTCTCTCTCCTTAGGTATTATTATTATTATTTGGAGAGGGGCAGTCTCTCTCCTTAGGTATTATTATTATTTGGAGAGGGGAAGTCTCACTCCTTAGGTATTATTATTATTATTTGGAGATGGACAGTCTCTCTCCTTAGGTATTATTATTATTATTTGGAGAGGGGCAGTCTCTCTCCTTAGGTAGTATTATTATTATTTGGAGAGGGGCGGGCCCACTCCTTAGGTATTATTATTATTATTTGGAGAGGGGCAGTCTCACTCCTTAGGTATTATTATTATTATTTGGATAGGGACAGTCTCTCTCCTTAGGTATTATTATTATTTGGAGAGGGGCAGTCCCACTCCTTAGGTATTATTATTATTTGGAGAGGGGCAGTCCCACTCCTTAGGTAGTATTATTATTATTTGGAGAGGGGCAGTCCCACTCCTTAGGTATTATTATTATTATTTGGAGAGGGACAGTCTCTCTCCTTATGTATTATTATTATTTGGAGAGGGACAGTCTCTCTCCTTAGGTATTATTATTATTTGGAGAGGGGCAGTCCCAATCCTTAGGTATTATTATTTGGAGAGGGGCAGTCCCACTCCTTAGGTAGTATTATTATTATTTGGAGAGGGACAGTCTCTCTCCTTAGGTATTATTATTATTTGGAGAGGGGCAGTCCCACTCCTTAGGTATTATTATTATTATTTGGAGAGGGACAGTCTCTCTCCTTAGGTATTATTATTATTTGGAGAGGGGCAGTCCCACTCCTTAGGTATTATTATTATTTGGAGAGGGGCAGTCCCACTCCTTAGGTAGTATTATTATTATTTGGAGAGGGGCAGTCCCACTCCTTAGGTATTATTATTATTATTTGGAGAGGGACAGTCTCTCTCCTTATGTATTATTATTATTTGGAGAGGGACAGTCTCTCTCCTTAGGTATTATTATTATTTGGAGATGGGCAGTCCCTCTCCTTAGGTATTATTATTATTATTTGGAGAGGGGCAGTCTCTCTCCTTAGGTATTATTATTATTATTTGGAGAGGGGCAGTCTCTCTCCTTAGGTAGTATTATTATTATTTGGAGAGGGGCAGTCCCACTCCTTAGGTATTATTATTATTTGGAGAGGGGCAGTCCCACTCCTTAGGTATTATTATTATTTGGAGAGGGGCCGTCTCACTCCTTAGGTATTATTATTATTTGGAAAGGGGCAGTCCCACTCCTTAGGTATTATTATTATTATTTGGAGAGGGGCAGTCTCACTCCTTAGGTATTATTATTATTATTTGGAGAGGGGCAGTCTCACTCCTTAGGTATTATTATTATTATTTGGAGAGGGGCAGTCTCACTCCTTAGGTATTATTATTATTATTTGGAGAGGGGCAGTCTCTCTCCTTAGGTATTATTATTATTATTTGGAGAGGGGCAGTCCCACTCCTTAGGTATTATTATTATTATTTGGAGAGGGACAGTCTCTCTCCTTATGTATTATTATTATTTGGAGAGGGACAGTCTCTCTCCTTAGGTATTATTATTATTTGGAGATGGGCAGTCCCTCTCCTTAGGTATTATTATTATTATTTGGAGAGGGGCAGTCTCTCTCCTTAGGTATTATTATTATTATTTGGAGAGGGGCAGTCTCTCTCCTTAGGTAGTATTATTATTATTTGGAGAGGGGCAGTCCCACTCCTTAGGTATTATTATTATTTGGAGAGGGGCAGTCCCACTCCTTAGGTATTATTATTATTTGGAGAGGGGCCGTCTCACTCCTTAGGTATTATTATTATTTGGAAAGGGGCAGTCCCACTCCTTAGGTATTATTATTATTATTTGGAGAGGGGCAGTCTCACTCCTTAGGTATTATTATTATTATTTGGAGAGGGGCAGTCTCACTCCTTAGGTATTATTATTATTATTTGGAGAGGGGCAGTCTCACTCCTTAGGTATTATTATTATTATTTGGAGAGGGGCAGTCTCTCTCCTTAGGTATTATTATTATTATTTGGAGAGGGGCAGTCCCACTCCTTAGGTATTATTATTATTATTTGGAGAGGGACAGTCTCTCTCCTTAGGTATTATTATTATTATTTGGAGAGGGGCAGTCTCTCTCCTTAGGTATTATTATTATTTGGAGAGGGGAAGTCTCACTCCTTAGGTATTATTATTATTATTTGGAGAGGGACAGTCTCTCTCCTTAGGTATTATTATTATTATTTGGAGAGGGGCAGTCTCTCTCCTTAGGTATTATTATTATTTGGAGAGGGGAAGTCTCACTCCTTAGGTATTATTATTATTATTTGGAGATGGACAGTCTCTCTCCTTAGGTATTATTATTATTATTTGGAGAGGGGCAGTCTCTCTCCTTAGGTAGTATTATTATTATTTGGAGAGGGGCGGGCCCACTCCTTAGGTATTATTATTATTATTTGGAGAGGGGCAGTCTCACTCCTTAGGTATTATTATTATTATTTGGATAGGGACAGTCTCTCTCCTTAGGTATTATTATTATTTGGAGAGGGGCAGTCCCACTCCTTAGGTATTATTATTATTATTTGGAGAGGGACAGTCTCTCTCCTTAGGTATTATTATTATTATTTGGAGAGGGGCAGTCTCTCTCCTTAGGTAGTATTATTATTATTTGGAGAGGGGCAGTCCCACTCCTTAGGTATTATTATTATTTGGAGAGGGGCAGTCTCACTCCTTAGGTATTATTATTATTTGGAGAGGGGCCGTCTCACTCCTTAGGTATTATTATTATTTGGAAAGGGGCAGTCCCACTCCTTAGGTATTATTATTATTATTTGGAGAGGGGCAGTCTCACTCCTTAGGTATTATTATTATTATTTGGAGAGGGGCAGTCTCACTCCTTAGGTATTATTATTATTATTTGGAGAGGGGCAGTCTCACTCCTTAGGTATTATTATTATTATTTGGAGAGGGGCAGTCTCTCTCCTTAGGTATTATTATTATTATTTGGAGAGGGGCAGTCCCACTCCTTAGGTATTATTATTATTATTTGGAGAGGGACAGTCTCTCTCCTTAGGTATTATTATTATTATTTGGAGAGGGGCAGTCTCTCTCCTTAGGTATTATTATTATTTGGAGAGGGGAAGTCTCACTCCTTAGGTATTATTATTATTATTTGGAGATGGACAGTCTCTCTCCTTAGGTATTATTATTATTATTTGGAGAGGGGCAGTCTCTCTCCTTAGGTAGTATTATTATTATTTGGAGAGGGGCGGGCCCACTCCTTAGGTATTATTATTATTATTTGGAGAGGGGCAGTCTCACTCCTTAGGTATTATTATTATTATTTGGATAGGGACAGTCTCTCTCCTTAGGTATTATTATTATTTGGAGAGGGGCAGTCCCACTCCTTAGGTATTATTATTATTTGGAGAGGGGCAGTCCCACTCCTTAGGTAGTATTATTATTATTTGGAGAGGGGCAGTCCCACTCCTTAGGTATTATTATTATTATTTGGAGAGGGACAGTCTCTCTCCTTATGTATTATTATTATTTGGAGAGGGACAGTCTCTCTCCTTAGGTATTATTATTATTTGGAGAGGGGCAGTCCCAATCCTTAGGTATTATTATTTGGAGAGGGGCAGTCCCACTCCTTAGGTAGTATTATTATTATTTGGAGAGGGACAGTCTCTCTCCTTAGGTATTATTATTATTTGGAGAGGGGCAGTCCCACTCCTTAGGTATTATTATTATTATTTGGAGAGGGACAGTCTCTCTCCTTAGGTATTATTATTATTTGGAGAGGGGCAGTCCCACTCCTTAGGTATTATTATTATTTGGAGAGGGGCAGTCCCACTCCTTAGGTAGTATTATTATTATTTGGAGAGGGGCAGTCCCACTCCTTAGGTATTATTATTATTATTTGGAGAGGGACAGTCTCTCTCCTTATGTATTATTATTATTTGGAGAGGGACAGTCTCTCTCCTTAGGTATTATTATTATTTGGAGATGGGCAGTCCCTCTCCTTAGGTATTATTATTATTATTTGGAGAGGGGCAGTCTCTCTCCTTAGGTATTATTATTATTATTTGGAGAGGGGCAGTCTCTCTCCTTAGGTAGTATTATTATTATTTGGAGAGGGGCAGTCCCACTCCTTAGGTATTATTATTATTTGGAGAGGGGCAGTCCCACTCCTTAGGTATTATTATTATTTGGAGAGGGGCCGTCTCACTCCTTAGGTATTATTATTATTTGGAAAGGGGCAGTCCCACTCCTTAGGTATTATTATTATTATTTGGAGAGGGGCAGTCTCACTCCTTAGGTATTATTATTATTATTTGGAGAGGGGCAGTCTCACTCCTTAGGTATTATTATTATTATTTGGAGAGGGGCAGTCTCACTCCTTAGGTATTATTATTATTATTTGGAGAGGGGCAGTCTCTCTCCTTAGGTATTATTATTATTATTTGGAGAGGGGCAGTCCCACTCCTTAGGTATTATTATTATTATTTGGAGAGGGACAGTCTCTCTCCTTAGGTATTATTATTATTATTTGGAGAGGGGCAGTCTCTCTCCTTAGGTATTATTATTATTTGGAGAGGGGAAGTCTCACTCCTTAGGTATTATTATTATTATTTGGAGATGGACAGTCTCTCTCCTTAGGTATTATTATTATTATTTGGAGAGGGGCAGTCTCTCTCCTTAGGTAGTATTATTATTATTTGGAGAGGGGCGGGCCCACTCCTTAGGTATTATTATTATTATTTGGAGAGGGGCAGTCTCACTCCTTAGGTATTATTATTATTATTTGGATAGGGACAGTCTCTCTCCTTAGGTATTATTATTATTTGGAGAGGGGCAGTCCCACTCCTTAGGTATTATTATTATTTGGAGAGGGGCAGTCCCACTCCTTAGGTAGTATTATTATTATTTGGAGAGGGGCAGTCCCACTCCTTAGGTATTATTATTATTATTTGGAGAGGGACAGTCTCTCTCCTTATGTATTATTATTATTTGGAGAGGGACAGTCTCTCTCCTTAGGTATTATTATTATTTGGAGAGGGGCAGTCCCAATCCTTAGGTATTATTATTTGGAGAGGGGCAGTCCCACTCCTTAGGTAGTATTATTATTATTTGGAGAGGGACAGTCTCTCTCCTTAGGTATTATTATTATTTGGAGAGGGGCAGTCCCACTCCTTAGGTATTATTATTATTATTTGGAGAGGGACAGTCTCTCTCCTTAGGTATTATTATTATTTGGAGAGGGGCAGTCCCACTCCTTAGGTATTATTATTATTTGGAGAGGGGCAGTCCCACTCCTTAGGTAGTATTATTATTATTTGGAGAGGGGCAGTCCCACTCCTTAGGTATTATTATTATTATTTGGAGAGGGACAGTCTCTCTCCTTATGTATTATTATTATTTGGAGAGGGACAGTCTCTCTCCTTAGGTATTATTATTATTTGGAGATGGGCAGTCCCTCTCCTTAGGTATTATTATTATTATTTGGAGAGGGGCAGTCTCTCTCCTTAGGTATTATTATTATTATTTGGAGAGGGGCAGTCCCACTCTGTAGGTATTATTATTATTATTTGGAGAGGGACAGTCTCTCTCCTTAGGTATTATTATTATTTGGAGAGGGACAGTCTCTCTCCTTAGGTATTATTATTATTTGGAGAGGGGCAGTCCCAATCCTTAGGTATTATTATTTGGAGAGGGGCAGTCCCACTCCTTAGGTAGTATTATTATTATTTGGAGAGGGACAGTCTCTCTCCTTAGGTATTATTATTATTATTTGGAGAGGGGCAGTCCCTCTCCTTAGGTATTATTATTATTATTTGGAGAGGGGCAGTCTCTCTCCTTAGGTATTATTATTATTATTATTTGGAGAGGGGCAGTCCCACTCTGTAGGTATTATTATTATTATTATTTGGAGAGGGACAGTCTCTCTCCTTAGGTATTATTATTATTATTATTTGGAGAGGGGCAGTCCCACTCCTTAGGTATTATTATTATTATTTGGAGAGGGGCAGTCCCTCTCCTTAGGTATTATTATTATTTGGAGAGGGGCAGTTCCTCTCCTTAGGTATTATTATTATTATTTGGAGAGGGGCAGTCCCACTCCTTAGGTATTATTATTATTATTTGGAGAGGGGCAGTCCCTCTCCTTAGGTATTATTATTATTTGGAGAGGGGCAGTCCCACTCCTTAGGTATTATTATTATTATTTGGAGAGGGGCAGTCCCACTCCTTAGGTAGTATTATTATTATTTGGAGAGGGGCAGTCCCCACTCCTTAGGTATTATTATTATTATTTGGAGAGGGGCAGTCCCACTCCTTAGGTAGTATTATTATTATTTGGAGAGGGGCAGTCCCACTCCTTAGGTATTATTATTATTATTTGGAGAGGGGCAGTCTCACTCTTTAGGTATTATTATTATTATTTGGAAAGGGGCAGTCCCCACTCCTTAGGTAGTATTATTTGGAGAGGGGCAGTCCCCACTCCTTAGGTATTATTATTTGGAGAGGGGCAGTCCCTCTCCTTAGGTAGTATTATTATTATTTGGAGAGGGGCAGTCCCCACTCCTTAGGTATTATTATTTGTAGAGGGGCAGACCCTCTCCTTAGGTAGTATTATTATTATTTGGAGAGGGGCAGTCCCCACTCCTTAGGTATTATTATTTGGAGAGGGGCAGTCCCCACTCCTTAGGTATTATTATTTGGAGAGGGGCAGTCCCCACTCCTTAGGTATTATAATTTTTTAGAGGGGCAGTCCCCACTCCTTAGGTATTATTATTTGGAGAGGGGCAGTCCCTCTCCTTAGGTAGTATTATTATTATTTGGAGAGGGGCAGTCCCACTCCTTAGGTAGTATTATTATTATTTGGAGAGGGGCAGTCCCCACTCCTTAGGTATTATTATTTGGAGAGGGGCAGTCCCTCTCCTTAGGTAGTATTATTATTATTTGGAGAGGGGCAGTCCCACTCCTTAGGTAGTATTATTATTTGGAGAGGGACAGTCTCTCTCCTTAGGTATTATTATTATTTGGAGAGGGGCAGTCCCAATCCTTAGGTATTATTATTTGGAGAGGGGCAGTCCCACTCCTTAGGTAGTATTATTATTATTTGGAGAGGGACAGTCTCTCTCCTTAGGTATTATTATTATTATTTGGAGAGGGGCAGTCCCTCTCCTTAGGTATTATTATTATTATTTGGAGAGGGGCAGTCTCTCTCCTTAGGTATTATTATTATTATTATTTGGAGAGGGGCAGTCCCACTCTGTAGGTATTATTATTATTATTATTTGGAGAGGGACAGTCTCTCTCCTTAGGTATTATTATTATTATTATTTGGAGAGGGGCAGTCCCACTCCTTAGGTATTATTATTATTATTTGGAGAGGGGCAGTCCCTCTCCTTAGGTATTATTATTATTTGGAGAGGGGCAGTTCCTCTCCTTAGGTATTATTATTATTATTTGGAGAGGGGCAGTCCCACTCCTTAGGTATTATTATTATTATTTGGAGAGGGGCAGTCCCTCTCCTTAGGTATTATTATTATTTGGAGAGGGGCAGTCCCACTCCTTAGGTATTATTATTATTATTTGGAGAGGGGCAGTCCCACTCCTTAGGTAGTATTATTATTATTTGGAGAGGGGCAGTCCCCACTCCTTAGGTATTATTATTATTATTTGGAGAGGGGCAGTCCCACTCCTTAGGTAGTATTATTATTATTTGGAGAGGGGCAGTCCCACTCCTTAGGTATTATTATTATTATTTGGAGAGGGGCAGTCTCACTCTTTAGGTATTATTATTATTATTTGGAAAGGGGCAGTCCCCACTCCTTAGGTAGTATTATTTGGAGAGGGGCAGTCCCCACTCCTTAGGTATTATTATTTGGAGAGGGGCAGTCCCTCTCCTTAGGTAGTATTATTATTATTTGGAGAGGGGCAGTCCCCACTCCTTAGGTATTATTATTTGTAGAGGGGCAGACCCTCTCCTTAGGTAGTATTATTATTATTTGGAGAGGGGCAGTCCCCACTCCTTAGGTATTATTATTTGGAGAGGGGCAGTCCCCACTCCTTAGGTATTATTATTTGGAGAGGGGCAGTCCCCACTCCTTAGGTATTATAATTTTTTAGAGGGGCAGTCCCCACTCCTTAGGTATTATTATTTGGAGAGGGGCAGTCCCTCTCCTTAGGTAGTATTATTATTATTTGGAGAGGGGCAGTCCCACTCCTTAGGTAGTATTATTATTATTTGGAGAGGGGCAGTCCCCACTCCTTAGGTATTATTATTTGGAGAGGGGCAGTCCCTCTCCTTAGGTAGTATTATTATTATTTGGAGAGGGGCAGTCCCACTCCTTAGGTAGTATTATTATTTGGAGAGGGGCAGTCTCACTCCTTAGGTATTATTATTATTATTTGGAGAGGGGCAGTCCCCACTCCTTAGGTAGTATTATTTGGAGAGGGGCAGTCCCCACTCCTTAGGTATTATTATTTGGAGAGGGGCAGTCCCTCTCCTTAGGTAGTATTATTATTATTTGGAGAGGGGCAGTCCCCACTCCTTAGGTTTTATTATTTGGAGAGGGGCAGTCCCTCTCCTTAGGTATTATTATTATTATTTGGAGAGGGGCAGTCCCCACTCCTTAGGTATTATTATTTGGAGAGGGGCAGTCCCCACTCCTTAGGTATTATTATTTGGAGAGGGGCAGTCCCTCTCCTTAGGTAGTAATATTATTATTTGGAGAGGGGCAGTCTCACTCCTTAGGTATTATTATTATTATTTGGAGAGGGGCAGTCCCACTCCTTAGGTATTATTATTATTATTTGGAGAGGGGCAGTCCCACTCCTTAGGTAGTATTATTATTATTTGGAGAGGGGCAGTCCCCACTCCTTAGCTATTATTATTTGGAGAGGGGCAGTCTCTCTCCTTAGGTATTATTATTATTTGGAGAGGGGCAGTCTCACTCCTTAGGTATTATTATTATTATTTGGAGAGGGACAGTCTCTCTCCTTAGGTATTATTATTATTATTTGGAGAGGGGCAGTCTCTCTCCTTAGGTAGTATTATTATTATTTGGAGAGGGACAGTCTCTCTCCTTAGGTATTATTATTATTTGGAGAGGGGCAGTCCCACTCCTTAGGTATTATTATTATTATTTGGAGAGGGACAGTCTCTCTCCTTAGGTATTATTATTATTTGGAGAGGGGCAGTCCCACTCCTTAGGTATTATTATTATTATTTGGAGAGGGGCAGTCCCCACTCCTTAGGTATTATTATTTGGAGAGGGGCAGTCCCCACTCCTTAGGTATTATTATTTGGAGAGGGGCAGTCCCTCTCCTTAGGTAGTATTATTATTATTTGGAGAGGGGCAGTCCCACTCCTTAGGTAGTATTATTATTATTTGGAGAGGGGCAGTCCCACTCCTTAGGTATTATTATTATTATTTGGAGAGGGGCAGTCCCACTCCTTAGGTAGTATTATTATTATTTGGAGAGGGGCAGTCCCCACTCCTTAGCTATTATTATTTGGAGAGGGGCAGTCTCTCTCCTTAGGTATTATTATTATTATTTGGAGAGGGGCAGTCTCTCTCCTTAGGTATTATTATTATTTGGAGAGGGGCAGTCTCACTCCTTAGGTATTATTATTATTATTTGGAGAGGGACAGTCTCTCTCCTTAGGTATTATTATTATTATTTGGAGAGGGGCAGTCTCTCTCCTTAGGTAGTATTATTATTATTTGGAGAGGGGCAGTCCCACTCCTTAGGTATTATTATTATTATTTGGAGAGGGGCAGTCTCACTCCTTAGGTATTATTATTATTATTTGGAGAGGGGCAGTCCCACTCCTTAGGTATTATTATTATTATTTGGAGAGGGGCAGTCCCTCTCCTTAGGTATTATTATTATTTGGAGAGGGGCAGTCCCACTCCTTAGGTATTATTATTATTATTTGGAGAGGGGCAGTCTCACTCCTTAGGTATTATTATTATTATTTGGAGAGGGGCAGTCTCACTCCTTAGGTATTATTATTATTATTTGGAGAGGGGCAGTCTCTCTCCTTAGGTATTATTATTATTATTTGGAGAGGGGCAGTCCCACTCCTTAGGTATTATTATTATTATTTGGAGAGGGACAGTCTCTCTCCTTAGGTATTATTATTATTATTTGGAGAGGGGCAGTCTCTCTCCTTAGGTATTATTATTATTTGGAGAGGGGCAGTCTCACTCCTTAGGTATTATTATTATTATTTGGAGAGGGACAGTCTCTCTCCTTAGGTATTATTATTATTATTTGGAGAGGGGCAGTCTCTCTCCTTAGGTAGTATTATTATTATTTGGAGAGGGGCAGTCCCACTCCTTAGGTATTATTATTATTTGGAGAGGGGCAGTCTCACTCCTTAGGTATTATTATTATTTGGAGAGGGGCCGTCTCACTCCTTAGGTATTATTATTATTTGGAAAGGGGCAGTCCCACTCCTTAGGTATTATTATTATTATTTGGAGAGGGGCAGTCTCACTCCTTAGGTATTATTATTATTATTTGGAGAGGGGCAGTCTCACTCCTTAGGTATTATTATTATTATTTGGAGAGGGGCAGTCTCACTCCTTAGGTATTATTATTATTATTTGGAGAGGGGCAGTCTCTCTCCTTAGGTATTATTATTATTATTTGGAGAGGGGCAGTCCCACTCCTTAGGTATTATTATTATTATTTGGAGAGGGACAGTCTCTCTCCTTAGGTATTATTATTATTATTTGGAGAGGGGCAGTCTCTCTCCTTAGGTATTATTATTATTTGGAGAGGGGAAGTCTCACTCCTTAGGTATTATTATTATTATTTGGAGATGGACAGTCTCTCTCCTTAGGTATTATTATTATTATTTGGAGAGGGGCAGTCTCTCTCCTTAGGTAGTATTATTATTATTTGGAGAGGGGCGGGCCCACTCCTTAGGTATTATTATTATTATTTGGAGAGGGGCAGTCTCACTCCTTAGGTATTATTATTATTATTTGGATAGGGACAGTCTCTCTCCTTAGGTATTATTATTATTTGGAGAGGGGCAGTCCCACTCCTTAGGTATTATTATTATTATTTGGAGAGGGACAGTCTCTCTCCTTAGGTATTATTATTATTATTTGGAGAGGGGCAGTCTCTCTCCTTAGGTAGTATTATTATTATTTGGAGAGGGGCAGTCCCACTCCTTAGGTATTATTATTATTTGGAGAGGGGCAGTCTCACTCCTTAGGTATTATTATTATTTGGAGAGGGGCCGTCTCACTCCTTAGGTATTATTATTATTTGGAAAGGGGCAGTCCCACTCCTTAGGTATTATTATTATTATTTGGAGAGGGGCAGTCTCACTCCTTAGGTATTATTATTATTATTTGGAGAGGGGCAGTCTCACTCCTTAGGTATTATTATTATTATTTGGAGAGGGGCAGTCTCACTCCTTAGGTATTATTATTATTATTTGGAGAGGGGCAGTCTCTCTCCTTAGGTATTATTATTATTATTTGGAGAGGGGCAGTCCCACTCCTTAGGTATTATTATTATTATTTGGAGAGGGACAGTCTCTCTCCTTAGGTATTATTATTATTATTTGGAGAGGGGCAGTCTCTCTCCTTAGGTATTATTATTATTTTGGAGAGGGGAAGTCTCACTCCTTAGGTATTATTATTATTATTTGGAGATGGACAGTCTCTCTCCTTAGGTATTATTATTATTATTTGGAGAGGGGCAGTCTCTCTCCTTAGGTAGTATTATTATTATTTGGAGAGGGGCGGGCCCACTCCTTAGGTATTATTATTATTATTATTATTTTGATAGGGACAGTCTCTCTCCTTAGGTATTATTATTATTTGGAGAGGGGCAGTCCCACTCCTTAGGTATTATTATTATTTGGATAGGGGCAGTCCCACTCCTTAGGTAGTATTATTATTATTTGGAGAGGGGCAGTCCCACTCCTTAGGTATTATTATTATTATTTGGAGAGGGACAGTCTCTCTCCTTATGTATTATTATTATTTGGAGAGGGACAGTCTCTCTCCTTAGGTATTATTATTATTTGGAGAGGGGCAGTCCCAATCCTTAGGTATTATTATTTGGAGAGGGGCAGTCCCACTCCTTAGGTAGTATTATTATTATTTGGAGAGGGACAGTCTCTCTCCTTAGGTATTATTATTATTTGGAGAGGGGCAGTCCCACTCCTTAGGTATTATTATTATTATTTGGAGAGGGACAGTCTCTCTCCTTATGTATTATTATTATTTGGAGAGGGGCAGTCCCACTCCTTAGGTATTATTATTATTTGGAGAGGGGCAGTCCCACTCCTTAGGTAGTATTATTATTATTTGGAGAGGGGCAGTCCCACTCCTTAGGTATTATTATTATTATTTGGAGAGGGACAGTCTCTCTCCTTATGTATTATTATTATTTGGAGAGGGACAGTCTCTCTCCTTATGTATTATTATTATTTGGAGAGGGACAGTCTCTCTCCTTAGGTATTATTATTATTTGGAGATGGGCAGTCCCACTCCTTAGGTATTATTATTATTATTATTATTTTGATAGGGACAGTCTCTCTCCTTAGGTATTATTATTATTTGGAGAGGGGCAGTCCCACTCCTTAGGTATTATTATTATTTGGAGAGGGGCAGTCCCACTCCTTAGGTAGTATTATTATTATTTGGAGAGGGGCAGTCCCACTCCTTAGGTATTATTATTATTATTTGGAGAGGGACAGTCTCTCTCCTTATGTATTATTATTATTTGGAGAGGGACAGTCTCTCTCCTTAGGTATTATTATTATTTGGAGAGGGACAGTCTCTCTCCTTAGGTATTATTATTATTTGGAGAGGGGCAGTCCCAATCCTTAGGTATTATTATTTGGAGAGGGGCAGTCCCACTCCTTAGGTAGTATTATTATTATTTGGAGAGGGACAGTCTCTCTCCTTAGGTATTATTATTATTATTTGGAGAGGGGCAGTCCCTCTCCTTAGGTATTATTATTATTATTTGGAGAGGGGCAGTCTCTCTCCTTAGGTATTATTATTATTATTATTTGGAGAGGGGCAGTCCCACTCTGTAGGTATTATTATTATTATTATTTGGAGAGGGACAGTCTCTCTCCTTAGGTATTATTATTATTATTATTTGGAGAGGGGCAGTCCCACTCCTTAGGTATTATTATTATTATTTGGAGAGGGGCAGTCCCTCTCCTTAGGTATTATTATTATTTGGAGAGGGGCAGTTCCTCTCCTTAGGTATTATTATTATTATTTGGAGAGGGGCAGTCCCACTCCTTAGGTATTATTATTATTATTTGGAGAGGGGCAGTCCCTCTCCTTAGGTATTATTATTATTTGGAGAGGGGCAGTCCCACTCCTTAGGTATTATTATTATTATTTGGAGAGGGGCAGTCCCACTCCTTAGGTAGTATTATTATTATTTGGAGAGGGGCAGTCCCCACTCCTTAGGTATTATTATTATTATTTGGAGAGGGGCAGTCCCACTCCTTAGGTAGTATTATTATTATTTGGAGAGGGGCAGTCCCACTCCTTAGGTATTATTATTATTATTTGGAGAGGGGCAGTCTCACTCTTTAGGTATTATTATTATTATTTGGAAAGGGGCAGTCCCCACTCCTTAGGTAGTATTATTTGGAGAGGGGCAGTCCCCACTCCTTAGGTATTATTATTTGGAGAGGGGCAGTCCCTCTCCTTAGGTAGTATTATTATTATTTGGAGAGGGGCAGTCCCCACTCCTTAGGTATTATTATTTGTAGAGGGGCAGACCCTCTCCTTAGGTAGTATTATTATTATTTGGAGAGGGGCAGTCCCCACTCCTTAGGTATTATTATTTGGAGAGGGGCAGTCCCCACGCCTTAGGTATTATTATTTGGAGAGGGGCAGTCCCCACTCCTTAGGTATTATAATTTTTTAGAGGGGCAGTCCCCACTCCTTAGGTATTATTATTTGGAGAGGGGCAGTCCCTCTCCTTAGGTAGTATTATTATTATTTGGAGAGGGGCAGTCCCACTCCTTAGGTAGTATTATTATTATTTGGAGAGGGGCAGTCCCCACTCCTTAGGTATTATTATTTGGAGAGGGGCAGTCCCTCTCCTTAGGTAGTATTATTATTATTTGGAGAGGGGCAGTCCCACTCCTTAGGTAGTATTATTATTTGGAGAGGGGCAGTCTCACTCCTTAGGTATTATTATTTGGAGAGGGGCAGTCTCACTCCTTAGGTATTATTATTTGGAGAGGGGCAGTCCCCACTCCTTAGGTATTATTATTTGGAGAGGGGCAGTCCCTCTCCTTAGGTAGTAATATTATTATTTGGAGAGGGGCAGTCTCACTCCTTAGGTATTATTATTATTATTTGGAGAGGGGCAGTCCCACTCCTTAGGTATTATTATTATTATTTGGAGAGGGGCAGTCCCACTCCTTAGGTAGTATTATTATTATTTGGAGAGGGGCAGTCCCCACTCCTTAGCTATTATTATTTGGAGAGGGGCAGTCTCTCTCCTTAGGTATTATTATTATTATTTGGAGAGGGGCAGTCTCTCTCCTTAGGTATTATTATTATTTGGAGAGGGGCAGTCTCACTCCTTAGGTATTATTATTATTATTTGGAGAGGGACAGTCTCTCTCCTTAGGTATTATTATTATTATTTGGAGAGGGGCAGTCTCTCTCCTTAGGTAGTATTATTATTATTTGGAGAGGGACAGTCTCACTCCTTAGGTATTATTATTATTTGGAGAGGGGCAGTCCCACTCCTTAGGTATTATTATTATTATTTGGAGAGGGACAGTCTCTCTCCTTAGGTATTATTATTATTTGGAGAGGGGCAGTCCCACTCCTTAGGTATTATTATTATTATTTGGAGAGGGGCAGTCCCCACTCCTTAGGTATTATTATTTGGAGAGGGGCAGTCCCCACTCCTTAGGTATTATTATTTGGAGAGGGGCAGTCCCTCTCCTTAGGTAGTATTATTATTATTTGGAGAGGGGCAGTCCCACTCCTTATGTAGTATTATTATTATTTGGAGAGGGGCAGTCCCACTCCTTAGGTATTATTATTATTATTTGGAGAGGGGCAGTCCCACTCCTTAGGTAGTATTATTATTATTTGGAGAGGGGCAGTCCCCACTCCTTAGCTATTATTATTTGGAGAGGGGCAGTCTCTCTCCTTAGGTATTATTATTATTATTTGGAGAGGGGCAGTCTCTCTCCTTAGGTATTATTATTATTTGGAGAGGGGCAGTCTCACTCCTTAGGTATTATTATTATTATTTGGAGAGGGACAGTCTCTCTCCTTAGGTATTATTATTATTATTTGGAGAGGGGCAGTCTCTCTCCTTAGGTAGTATTATTATTATTTGGAGAGGGGCAGTCCCACTCCTTAGGTATTATTATTATTATTTGGAGAGGGGCAGTCTCACTCCTTAGGTAGTATTATTATTATTTGGAGAGGGACAGTCTCTCTCCTTAGGTATTATTATTATTTGGAGAGGGGCAGTCCCACTCCTTAGGTATTATTATTATTATTTGGAGAGGGACAGTCTCTCTCCTTATGTATTATTATTATTTGGAGAGGGGCAGTCCCACTCCTTAGGTATTATTATTATTTGGAGAGGGGCAGTCCCACTCCTTAGGTAGTATTATTATTATTTGGAGAGGGGCAGTCCCACTCCTTAGGTATTATTATTATTATTTGGAGAGGGACAGTCTCTCTCCTTATGTATTATTATTATTTGGAGAGGGACAGTCTCTCTCCTTATGTATTATTATTATTTGGAGAGGGACAGTCTCTCTCCTTAGGTATTATTATTATTTGGAGATGGGCAGTCCCACTCCTTAGGTATTATTATTATTATTATTATTTTGATAGGGACAGTCTCTCTCCTTAGGTATTATTATTATTTGGAGAGGGGCAGTCCCACTCCTTAGGTATTATTATTATTTGGAGAGGGGCAGTCCCACTCCTTAGGTAGTATTATTATTATTTGGAGAGGGGCAGTCCCACTCCTTAGGTATTATTATTATTATTTGGAGAGGGACAGTCTCTCTCCTTATGTATTATTATTATTTGGAGAGGGACAGTCTCTCTCCTTAGGTATTATTATTATTTGGAGAGGGACAGTCTCTCTCCTTAGGTATTATTATTATTTGGAGAGGGGCAGTCCCAATCCTTAGGTATTATTATTTGGAGAGGGGCAGTCCCACTCCTTAGGTAGTATTATTATTATTTGGAGAGGGACAGTCTCTCTCCTTAGGTATTATTATTATTATTTGGAGAGGGGCAGTCCCTCTCCTTAGGTATTATTATTATTATTTGGAGAGGGGCAGTCTCTCTCCTTAGGTATTATTATTATTATTATTTGGAGAGGGGCAGTCCCACTCTGTAGGTATTATTATTATTATTATTTGGAGAGGGACAGTCTCTCTCCTTAGGTATTATTATTATTATTATTTGGAGAGGGGCAGTCCCACTCCTTAGGTATTATTATTATTATTTGGAGAGGGGCAGTCCCTCTCCTTAGGTATTATTATTATTTGGAGAGGGGCAGTTCCTCTCCTTAGGTATTATTATTATTATTTGGAGAGGGGCAGTCCCACTCCTTAGGTATTATTATTATTATTTGGAGAGGGGCAGTCCCTCTCCTTAGGTATTATTATTATTTGGAGAGGGGCAGTCCCACTCCTTAGGTATTATTATTATTATTTGGAGAGGGGCAGTCCCACTCCTTAGGTAGTATTATTATTATTTGGAGAGGGGCAGTCCCCACTCCTTAGGTATTATTATTATTATTTGGAGAGGGGCAGTCCCACTCCTTAGGTAGTATTATTATTATTTGGAGAGGGGCAGTCCCACTCCTTAGGTATTATTATTATTATTTGGAGAGGGGCAGTCTCACTCTTTAGGTATTATTATTATTATTTGGAAAGGGGCAGTCCCCACTCCTTAGGTAGTATTATTTGGAGAGGGGCAGTCCCCACTCCTTAGGTATTATTATTTGGAGAGGGGCAGTCCCTCTCCTTAGGTAGTATTATTATTATTTGGAGAGGGGCAGTCCCCACTCCTTAGGTATTATTATTTGTAGAGGGGCAGACCCTCTCCTTAGGTAGTATTATTATTATTTGGAGAGGGGCAGTCCCCACTCCTTAGGTATTATTATTTGGAGAGGGGCAGTCCCCACGCCTTAGGTATTATTATTTGGAGAGGGGCAGTCCCCACTCCTTAGGTATTATAATTTTTTAGAGGGGCAGTCCCCACTCCTTAGGTATTATTATTTGGAGAGGGGCAGTCCCTCTCCTTAGGTAGTATTATTATTATTTGGAGAGGGGCAGTCCCACTCCTTAGGTAGTATTATTATTATTTGGAGAGGGGCAGTCCCCACTCCTTAGGTATTATTATTTGGAGAGGGGCAGTCCCTCTCCTTAGGTAGTATTATTATTATTTGGAGAGGGGCAGTCCCACTCCTTAGGTAGTATTATTATTTGGAGAGGGGCAGTCTCACTCCTTAGGTATTATTATTTGGAGAGGGGCAGTCTCACTCCTTAGGTATTATTATTTGGAGAGGGGCAGTCCCCACTCCTTAGGTATTATTATTTGGAGAGGGGCAGTCCCTCTCCTTAGGTAGTAATATTATTATTTGGAGAGGGGCAGTCTCACTCCTTAGGTATTATTATTATTATTTGGAGAGGGGCAGTCCCACTCCTTAGGTATTATTATTATTATTTGGAGAGGGGCAGTCCCACTCCTTAGGTAGTATTATTATTATTTGGAGAGGGGCAGTCCCCACTCCTTAGCTATTATTATTTGGAGAGGGGCAGTCTCTCTCCTTAGGTATTATTATTATTATTTGGAGAGGGGCAGTCTCTCTCCTTAGGTATTATTATTATTTGGAGAGGGGCAGTCTCACTCCTTAGGTATTATTATTATTATTTGGAGAGGGACAGTCTCTCTCCTTAGGTATTATTATTATTATTTGGAGAGGGGCAGTCTCTCTCCTTAGGTAGTATTATTATTATTTGGAGAGGGACAGTCTCACTCCTTAGGTATTATTATTATTTGGAGAGGGGCAGTCCCACTCCTTAGGTATTATTATTATTATTTGGAGAGGGACAGTCTCTCTCCTTAGGTATTATTATTATTTGGAGAGGGGCAGTCCCACTCCTTAGGTATTATTATTATTATTTGGAGAGGGGCAGTCCCCACTCCTTAGGTATTATTATTTGGAGAGGGGCAGTCCCTCTCCTTAGGTAGTATTATTATTATTTGGAGAGGGGCAGTCCCACTCCTTATGTAGTATTATTATTATTTGGAGAGGGGCAGTCCCACTCCTTAGGTATTATTATTATTATTTGGAGAGGGGCAGTCCCACTCCTTAGGTAGTATTATTATTATTTGGAGAGGGGCAGTCCCCACTCCTTAGCTATTATTATTTGGAGAGGGGCAGTCTCTCTCCTTAGGTATTATTATTATTATTTGGAGAGGGGCAGTCTCTCTCCTTAGGTATTATTATTATTTGGAGAGGGGCAGTCTCACTCCTTAGGTATTATTATTATTATTTGGAGAGGGACAGTCTCTCTCCTTAGGTATTATTATTATTATTTGGAGAGGGGCAGTCTCTCTCCTTAGGTAGTATTATTATTATTTGGAGAGGGGCAGTCCCACTCCTTAGGTATTATTATTATTATTTGGAGAGGGGCAGTCTCACTCCTTAGGTATTATTATTATTATTTGGAGAGGGACAGTCTCTCTCCTTAGGTATTATTATTATTTGGAGAGGGGCAGTCCCACTCCTTAGGTATTATTATTATTATTTGGAGAGGGACAGTCTCTCTCCTTAGGTATTATTATTATTTGGAGAGGGGCAGTCCCACTCCTTAGGTATTATTATTATTTGGAGAGGGGCAGTCCCACTCCTTAGGTAGTATTATTATTATTTGGAGAGGGGCAGTCCCACTCCTTAGGTATTATTATTATTATTTGGAGAGGGACAGTCTCTCTCCTTAGGTATTATTATTATTTGGAGAGGGACAGTCTCTCTCCTTAGGTATTATTATTATCTGGAGAGGGGCAGTCCCAATCCTTAGGTATTATTATTTGGAGAGGGGCAGTCCCACTCCTTAGGTAGTATTATTATTATTTGGAGAGGGGCAGTCCCACTCCTTAGGTAGTATTATTATTATTTGGAGAGGGACAGTCCCCACTCCTTAGGTATTATTATTATTATTTGGAGAGGGGCAGTCCCACTCCTTAGGTAGTATTATTATTATTTGGAGAGGGGCAGTCCCACTCCTTAGGTATTATTATTATTATTTGGAGAGGGGCAGTCTCACTCTTTAGGTATTATTATTATTATTTGGAAAGGGGCAGTCCCCACTCCTTAGGTAGTATTATTTGGAGAGGGGCAGTCCCCACTCCTTAGGTATTATTATTTGGAGAGGGGCAGTCCCTCTCCTTAGGTAGTATTATTATTATTTGGAGAGGGGCAGTCTCTCTCCTTAGGTAGTATTATTATTATTTGGAGAGGGGCAGTCCCACTCCTTAGGTATTATTATTATTATTTGGAGAGGGGCAGTCTCACTCCTTAGGTATTATTATTATTATTTGGAGAGGGACAGTCTCTCTCCTTAGGTATTATTATTATTTGGAGAGGGGCAGTCCCACTCCTTAGGTATTATTATTATTATTTGGAGAGGGACAGTCTCTCTCCTTAGGTATTATTATTATTTGGAGAGGGGCAGTCCCACTCCTTAGGTATTATTATTATTTGGAGAGGGGCAGTCCCACTCCTTAGGTAGTATTATTATTATTTGGAGAGGGGCAGTCCCACTCCTTAGGTATTATTATTATTATTTGGAGAGGGACAGTCTCTCTCCTTAGGTATTATTATTATTTGGAGAGGGACAGTCTCTCTCCTTAGGTATTATTATTATCTGGAGAGGGGCAGTCCCAATCCTTAGGTATTATTATTTGGAGAGGGGCAGTCCCACTCCTTAGGTAGTATTATTATTATTTGGAGAGGGGCAGTCCCACTCCTTAGGTAGTATTATTATTATTTGGAGAGGGACAGTCCCCACTCCTTAGGTATTATTATTATTATTTGGAGAGGGGCAGTCCCACTCCTTAGGTAGTATTATTATTATTTGGAGAGGGGCAGTCCCACTCCTTAGGTATTATTATTATTATTTGGAGAGGGGCAGTCTCACTCTTTAGGTGTTATTATTATTATTTGGAAAGGGGCAGTCCCCACTCCTTAGGTAGTATTATTTGGAGAGGGGCAGTCCCCACTCCTTAGGTATTATTATTTGGAGAGGGGCAGTCCCTCTCCTTAGGTAGTATTATTATTATTTGGAGAGGGGCAGTCCCCACTCCTTAGGTATTATTATTTGTAGAGGGGCAGACCCTCTCCTTAGGTAGTATTATTATTATTTGGAGAGGGGCAGTCCCCACTCCTTAGGTATTATTATTTGGAGAGGGGCAGTCCCCACTCCTTAGGTATTATTATTTGGAGAGGGGCAGTCCCCACTCCTTAGGTATTATAATTTTTTAGAGGGGCAGTCCCCACTCCTTAGGTATTATTATTTGGAGAGGGGCAGTCCCTCTCCTTAGGTAGTATTATTATTATTTGGAGAGGGGCAGTCCCACTCCTTAGGTAGTATTATTATTATTTGGAGAGGGGCAGTCCCCACTCCTTAGGTATTATTATTTGGAGAGGGGCAGTCCCTCTCCTTAGGTAGTATTATTATTATTTGGAGAGGGGCAGTCCCACTCCTTAGGTAGTATTATTATTTGGAGAGGGGCAGTCTCACTCCTTAGGTATTATTATTATTATTTGGAGAGGGGCAGTCCCCACTCCTTAGGTAGTATTATTTGGAGAGGGGCAGTCCCCACTCCTTAGGTATTATTATTTGGAGAGGGGCAGTCCCTCTCCTTAGGTAGTATTATTATTATTTGGAGAGGGGCAGTCCCCACTCCTTAGGTTTTATTATTTGGAGAGGGGCAGTCCCTCTCCTTAGGTATTATTATTATTATTTGGAGAGGGGCAGTCCCCACTCCTTAGGTATTATTATTTGGAGAGGGGCAGTCCCCACTCCTTAGGTATTATTATTTGGAGAGGGGCAGTCCCTCTCCTTAGGTAGTATTATTATTATTTGGAGAGGGGCAGTCCCACTCCTTAGGTAGTATTATTATTATTTGGAGAGGGGCAGTCCCACTCCTTAGGTATTATTATTATTATTTGGAGAGGTGCAGTCCCACTCCTTAGGTAGTATTATTATTATTTGGAGAGGGGCAGTCCCCACTCCTTAGCTATTATTATTTGGAGAGGGGCAGTCTCTCTCCTTAGGTATTATTATTATTATTTGGAGAGGGGCAGTCTCTCTCCTTAGGTATTATTATTATTTGGAGAGGGGCAGTCCCACTCCTTAGGTATTATTATTATTTGGAGAGGGGCAGTCCCACTCCTTAGGTAGTATTATTATTATTTGGAGAGGGGCAGTCCCACTCCTTAGGTATTATTATTATTATTTGGAGAGGGACAGTCTCTCTCCTTAGGTATTATTATTATTTGGAGAGGGACAGTCTCTCTCCTTAGGTATTATTATTATCTGGAGAGGGGCAGTCCCAATCCTTAGGTATTATTATTTGGAGAGGGGCAGTCCCACTCCTTAGGTAGTATTATTATTATTTGGAGAGGGGCAGTCCCACTCCTTAGGTAGTATTATTATTATTTGGAGAGGGGCAGTCCCCACTCCTTAGGTATTATTATTATTATTTGGAGAGGGGCAGTCCCACTCCTTAGGTAGTATTATTATTATTTGGAGAGGGGCAGTCCCACTCCTTAGGTATTATTATTATTATTTGGAGAGGGGCAGTCTCACTCTTTAGGTATTATTATTATTATTTGGAAAGGGGCAGTCCCCACTCCTTAGGTAGTATTATTTGGAGAGGGGCAGTCCCCACTCCTTAGGTATTATTATTTGGAGAGGGGCAGTCCCTCTCCTTAGGTAGTATTATTATTATTTGGAGAGGGGCAGTCCCCACTCCTTAGGTATTATTATTTGTAGAGGGGCAGACCCTCTCCTTAGGTAGTATTATTATTATTTGGAGAGGGGCAGTCCCCACTCCTTAGGTATTATTATTTGGAGAGGGGCAGTCCCCACTCCTTAGGTATTATTATTATCTGGAGAGGGGCAGTCCCAATCCTTAGGTATTATTATTTGGAGAGGGGCAGTCCCACTCCTTAGGTAGTATTATTATTATTTGGAGAGGGGCAGTCCCCACTCCTTAGGTATTATTATTTGTAGAGGGGCAGACCCTCTCCTTAGGTAGTATTATTATTATTTGGAGAGGGGCAGTCCCCACTCCTTAGGTATTATTATTTGGAGAGGGGCAGTCCCCACTCCTTAGGTATTATTATTATCTGGAGAGGGGCAGTCCCAATCCTTAGGTATTATTATTTGGAGAGGGGCAGTCCCACTCCTTAGGTAGTATTATTATTATTTGGAGAGGGGCAGTCCCACTCCTTAGGTAGTATTATTATTATTTGGAGAGGGGCAGTCCCCACTCCTTAGGTATTATTATTATTATTTGGAGAGGGGCAGTCCCACTCCTTAGGTAGTATTATTATTATTTGGAGAGGGGCAGTCCCACTCCTTAGGTATTATTATTATTATTTGGAGAGGGGCAGTCTCACTCTTTAGGTATTATTATTATTATTTGGAAAGGGGCAGTCCCCACTCCTTAGGTAGTATTATTTGGAGAGGGGCAGTCCCCACTCCTTAGGTATTATTATTTGGAGAGGGGCAGTCCCTCTCCTTAGGTAGTATTATTATTATTTGGAGAGGGGCAGTCCCCACTCCTTAGGTATTATTATTTGTAGAGGGGCAGACCCTCTCCTTAGGTAGTATTATTATTATTTGGAGAGGGGCAGTCCCCACTCCTTAGGTATTATTATTTGGAGAGGGGCAGTCCCCACTCCTTAGGTATTATTATTTGGAGAGGGGCAGTCCCCACTCCTTAGGTATTATAATTTTTTAGAGGGGCAGTCCCCACTCCTTAGGTATTATTATTTGGAGAGGGGCAGTCCCTCTCCTTAGGTAGTATTATTATTATTTGGAGAGGGGCAGTCCCACTCCTTAGGTAGTATTATTATTATTTGGAGAGGGGCAGTCCCCACTCCTTAGGTATTATTATTTGGAGAGGGGCAGTCCCTCTCCTTAGGTAGTATTATTATTATTTGGAGAGGGGCAGTCCCACTCCTTAGGTAGTATTATTATTTGGAGAGGGGCAGTCTCACTCCTTAGGTATTATTATTATTATTTGGAGAGGGGCAGTCCCCACTCCTTAGGTATTATTATTATTATTTGGAGAGGGGCAGTCCCCACTCCTTAGGTAGTATTATTATTATTTGGAGAGGGGCAGTCCCCACTCCTTAGGTATTATTATTTGGAGAGGGGCAGTCCCTCTCCTTAGGTAGTATTATTATTATTTGGAGAGGGGCAGTCCCACTCCTTAGGTAGTATTATTATTTGGAGAGGGGCAGTCTCACTCCTTAGGTATTATTATTATTATTTGGAGAGGGGCAGTCCCCACTCCTTAGGTAGTATTATTTGGAGAGGGGCAGTCCCCACTCCTTAGGTATTATTATTTGGAGAGGGGCAGTCCCTCTCCTTAGGTAGTATTATTATTATTTGGAGAGGGGCAGTCCCCACTCCTTAGGTTTTATTATTTGGAGAGGGGCAGTCCCTCTCCTTAGGTATTATTATTATTATTTGGAGAGGGGCAGTCCCCACTCCTTAGGTATTATTATTTGGAGAGGGGCAGTCCCCACTCCTTAGGTATTATTATTTGGAGAGGGGCAGTCCCTCTCCTTAGGTAGTATTATTATTATTTGGAGAGGGGCAGTCCCACTCCTTAGGTAGTATTATTATTATTTGGAGAGGGGCAGTCCCACTCCTTAGGTATTATTATTATTATTTGGAGAGGTGCAGTCCCACTCCTTAGGTAGTATTATTATTATTTGGAGAGGGGCAGTCCCCACTCCTTAGCTATTATTATTTGGAGAGGGGCAGTCTCTCTCCTTAGGTATTATTATTATTATTTGGAGAGGGGCAGTCTCTCTCCTTAGGTATTATTATTATTTGGAGAGGGGCAGTCTCACTCCTTAGGTATTATTATTATTATTTGGAGAGGGACAGTCTCTCTCCTTAGGTATTATTATTATTATTTGGAGAGGGGCAGTCTCTCTCCTTAGGTAGTATTATTATTATTTGGAGAGGGGCAGTCCCACTCCTTAGGTATTATTATTATTATTTGGAGAGGGGCAGTCTCACTCCTTAGGTATTATTATTATTATTTGGAGAGGGACAGTCTCTCTCCTTAGGTATTATTATTATTTGGAGAGGGGCAGTCCCACTCCTTAGGTATTATTATTATTACTTGGAGAGGGACAGTCTCTCTCCTTAGGTATTATTATTATTTGGAGAGGGGCAGTCCCACTCCTTAGGTATTATTATTATTTGGAGAGGGGCAGTCCCACTCCTTAGGTAGTATTATTATTATTTGGAGAGGGGCAGTCCCACTCCTTAGGTATTATTATTATTATTTGGAGAGGGACAGTCTCTCTCCTTAGGTATTATTATTATTTGGAGAGGGACAGTCTCTCTCCTTAGGTATTATTATTATTTGGAGAGGGGCAGTCCCAATCCTTAGGTATTATTATTTGGAGAGGGGCAGTCCCACTCCTTAGGTAGTATTATTATTATTTGGAGAGGGACAGTCTCTCTCCTTAGGTATTATTATTATTATTTGGAGATGGGCAGTCCCTCTCCTTAGGTATTATTATTATTATTTGGAGAGGGGCAGTCTCTCTCCTTAGGTATTATTATTATTATTATTTGGAGAGGGGCAGTCCCACTCTGTAGGTGTTATTATTATTATTATTTGGAGAGGGACAGTCTCTCTCCTTAGGTATTATTATTATTATTATTATTTGGAGATGGGCTGTCCCACTCCTTAGGTATTATTATTATTATTTGGAGAGGGGCAGTCCCACTCCTTAGGTATTATTATTATTTGGAGAGGGGCAGTTCCTCTCCTTAGGTATTATTATTATTATTTGGAGAGGGGCAGTCCCACTCCTTAGGTATTATTATTATTATTTGGAGAGGGGCAGTCCCTCTCCTTAGGTATTATTATTATTTGGAGAGGGGCAGTCCCACTCCTTAGGTATTATTATTATTATTTGGAGAGGGGCAGTCCCACTCCTTAGGTAGTATTATTATTATTTGGAGAGGGGCAGTCCCCACTCCTTAGGTATTATTATTATTATTTGGAGAGGGGCAGTCCCACTCCTTAGGTAGTATTATTATTATTTGGAGAGGGGCAGTCCCACTCCTTAGGTATTATTATTATTATTTGGAGAGGGGCAGTCTCACTCTTTAGGTATTATTATTATTATTTGGAAAGGGGCAGTCCCCACTCCTTAGGTAGTATTATTTGGAGAGGGGCAGTCCCCACTCCTTAGGTATTATTATTTGGAGAGGGGCAGACCCTCTCCTTAGGTAGTATTATTATTATTTGGAGAGGGGCAGTCTCTCTCCTTAGGTATTATTATTATTATTTGGAGAGGGGCAGTCCCTCTCCTTAGGTATTATTATTATTATTTGGAGAGGGGCAGTCTCTCTCCTTAGGTATTATTATTATTATTTGGAGAGGGGCAGTCCCTCTCCTTAGGTATTATTATTATTATTTGGAGAGGGGCAGTCTCTCTCCTTAGGTATTATTATTATTATTTGGAGAGGGGCAGTCCTCTCCTTAGGTATTATTATTATTATTTGGAGAGGGGCAGTCTCACTCCTTAGGTGTTATTATTATTTTTTGGAGAGGGGCAGTCTCACTCCTTAGGTATTATTATTATTTGGAGAGGGGCAGTCCCACTCCGTAGGTATTATTATTATTATTTGGAGAGGGGCAGTCCCACTCCTTAGGTAGTATTATTATTATTTGGAGAGGGACAGTCCCACTCCTTAGGTATTATTATTATTATTTGGAGAGGGGCAGTCCCACTCCTTAGGTAGTATTATTATTATTTGGAGAGGGGCAGTCCCACTCCTTAGGTATTATTATTATTATTTGGAGAGGGGCAGTCTCTCTCCGTAGGTATTATTATTATTATTTGGAGAGGGGCAGTCCCACTCCTTAGGTATTATTATTATTATTATTTGGAGAGGGGCAGTCTCTCTCCTTAGGTATTATTATTATTATTTGGAGAGGGGCAGTCCCACTCCGTAGGTATTATTATTATTATTTGGAGAGGGGCAGTCCCACTCCGTAGGTATTATTATTATTATTTGGAGAGGGGCAGTCTCACTCCTTAGGTAGTATTATTATTATTTGGAGAGGGGCAGTCCCACTCCTTAGGTAGTATTATTATTATTTGGAGAGGGGCAGTCTCTCTCCTTAGGTAGTATTATTATTATTTGGAGAGGGGCAGTCTCACTCCTTAGGTAGTATTATTATTATTTGGAGAGGGGCAGTCTCTCTCCTTAGGTATTATTATTATTATTTGGAGAGGGGCAGTCCCACTCCTTAGGTATTATTATTATTATTTGGAGAGGGGCAGTCCCTCTCCTTAGGTAGTATTATTATTATTTGGAGAGGGGCAGTCTCTCTCCTTAGGTAGTATTATTATTATTTGGAGAGGGGCAGTCTCTCTCCTTAGGTATTATTATTATTATTTGGAGAGGGGCAGTCTCTCTCCTTAGGTAGTATTATTATTATTTGGAGAGGGGCAGTCTCTCTCCTTAGGTATTATTATTATTATTTGGAGAGGGGCAGTCTCTCTCCTTAGGTATTATTATTATTATTTGGAGAGGGGCAGTCCCACTCCTTAGGTATTATTATTTGGAGAGGGGCAGTCTCGCTCCTTAGGTATTATTATTATTATTTGGAGAGGGGCAGTCCCTCTCCTTAGTTAGTATTATTATTATTATTTGGAGAGGGGCAGTCCCACTCCTTAGGTATTATTATTATTTGGAGAGGGGCAGTCCCACTCCTTAGGTATTATTATTATTATTTGGAGAGGGGCAGTCCCACTCCTTAGGTAGTATTATTATTATTTGGAGAGGGGCAGTCCCCACTCCTTAGGTATTATTATTATTATTTGGAGAGGGGCAGTCCCACTCCTTAGGTAGTATTATTATTATTTGGAGAGGGGCAGTCCCCACTCCTTAGGTATTATTATTATTATTTGGAGAGGGGCAGTCCCACTCCTTAGGTAGTATTATTATTATTTGGAGAGGGGCAGTCCCACTCCTTAGGTATTATTATTATTATTTGGAGAGGGGCAGTCTCACTCTTTAGGTATTATTATTATTATTTGGAAAGGGGCAGTCCCCACTCCTTAGGTAGTATTATTTGGAGAGGGGCAGTCCCCACTCCTTAGGTATTATTATTTGGAGAGGGGCAGTCCCTCTCCTTAGGTAGTATTATTATTATTTGGAGAGGGGCAGTCTCTCTCCTTAGGTATTATTATTATTATTTGGAGAGGGGCAGTCCCTCTCCTTAGGTATTATTATTATTATTTGGAGAGGGGCAGTCCCTCTCCTTAGGTATTATTATTATTATTTGGAGAGGGGCAGTCCCTCTCCTTAGGTATTATTATTATTATTTGGAGAGGGGCAGTCTCACTCCTTAGGTGTTATTATTATTTTTTGGAGAGGGGCAGTCTCACTCCTTAGGTATTATTATTATTTGGAGAGGGGCAGTCCCACTCCGTAGGTATTATTATTATTATTTGGAGAGGGGCAGTCCCACTCCTTAGGTAGTATTATTATTATTTGGAGAGGGACAGTCCCACTCCTTAGGTATTATTATTATTATTTGGAGAGGGGCAGTCCCACTCCTTAGGTATTATTATTATTATTTGGAGGTGGGCAGTCTCTCTCCGTAGGTATTATTATTATTATTTGGAGAGGGGCAGTCCCACTCCTTAGGTATTATTATTATTATTATTTGGAGAGGGGCAGTCTCTCTCCTTAGGTATTATTATTATTATTTGGAGAGGGGCAGTCCCACTCCTTAGGTATTATTATTATTATTTGGAGAGGGGCAGTCCCACTCCGTAGGTATTATTATTATTATTTGGAGAGGGGCAGTCCCACTCCTTAGGTAGTATTATTATTATTTGGAGAGGGGCAGTCCCACTCCTTAGGTAGTATTATTATTATTTGGAGAGGGGCAGTCCCTCTCCTTAGGTAGTATTATTATTATTTGGAGAGGGGCAGTCTCACTCCTTAGGTAGTATTATTATTATTTGGAGAGGGGCAGTCTCTCTCCTTAGGTATTATTATTATTATTTGGAGAGGGGCAGTCCCACTCCTTAGGTATTATTATTATTATTTGGAGAGGGGCAGTCCCTCTCCTTAGGTAGTATTATTATTATTTGGAGAGGGGCAGTCTCTCTCCTTAGGTAGTATTATTATTATTTGGAGAGGGGCAGTCTCTCTCCTTAGGTAGTATTATTATTATTTGGAGAGGGGCAGTCTCTCTCCTTAGGTATTATTATTATTATTTGGAGAGGGGCAGTCTCTCTCCTTAGGTATTATTATTATTTGGAGAGGGGCAGTCCCACTCCTTAGGTATTATTATTTGGAGAGGGGCAGTCTCTCTCCTTAGGTATTATTATTATTATTTGGAGAGGGGCAGTCCCACTCCTTAGGTATTATTATTTGGAGAGGGGCAGTCTCTCTCCTTAGGTATTATTATTATTATTTGGAGAGGGGCAGTCCCTCTCCTTAGGTAGTATTATTATTATTTGGAGAGGGGCAGTCCCACTCCTTAGGTATTATTATTATTATTTGGAGAGGGGCAGTCTCTCTCCTTAGGTAGTATTATTATTATTTGGAGAGGGGCAGTCTCTCTCCTTAGGTATTATTATTATTATTTGGAGAGGGGCAGTCCCACTCCTTAGGTAGTATTATTATTATTTGGAGAGGGGCAGTCTCACTCCTTAGGTAGTATTATTATTATTTGGGGAGGGGCAGTCTCACTCCTTAGGTAGTATTATTATTATTTGGAGAGGGGCAGTCTCTCTCCTTAGGTATTATTATTATTATTTGGGGAGGGGCAGTCTCACTCCTTAGGTAGTATTATTATTATTTGGAGAGGGGCAGTCCCACTCCTTAGGTAGTATTATTATTATTTGGAGAGGGGCAGTCTCTCTCCTTAGGTATTATTATTATTATTTGGAGAGGGGCAGTCTCTCTCCTTAGGTATTATTATTATTATTTGGAAAGGGGCAGTCCCCACTCCTTAGGTAGTATTATTTGGAGAGGGGCAGTCCCCACTCCTTAGGTATTATTATTTGGAGATGGGCAGTCCCTCTCCTTAGGTAGTATTATTATTATTTGGAGAGGGGCAGTCCCCACTCCTTAGGTATTATTATTTGGAGATGGGCAGTCTCTCTCCTTAGGTAGTATTATTATTATTTGGAGAGGGGCAGTCTCTCTCCTTAGGTATTATTATTATTATTTGGAGAGGGGCAGTCTCTCTCCTTAGGTATTATTATTATTATTTGGAGAGGGGCAGTCCCACTCCTTAGGTATTATTATTTGGAGAGGGGCAGTCTCGCTCCTTAGGTATTATTATTATTATTTGGAGAGGGGCAGTCCCTCTCCTTAGTTAGTATTATTATTATTATTTGGAGAGGGGCAGTCCCACTCCTTAGGTATTATTATTATTTGGAGAGGGGCAGTCCCACTCCTTAGGTATTATTATTATTATTTGGAGAGGGGCAGTCCCACTCCTTAGGTAGTATTATTATTATTTGGAGAGGGGCAGTCCCCACTCCTTAGGTATTATTATTATTATTTGGAGAGGGGCAGTCCCACTCCTTAGGTAGTATTATTATTATTTGGAGAGGGGCAGTCCCCACTCCTTAGGTATTATTATTATTATTTGGAGAGGGGCAGTCCCACTCCTTAGGTAGTATTATTATTATTTGGAGAGGGGCAGTCCCACTCCTTAGGTATTATTATTATTATTTGGAGAGGGGCAGTCTCACTCTTTAGGTATTATTATTATTATTTGGAAAGGGGCAGTCCCCACTCCTTAGGTAGTATTATTTGGAGAGGGGCAGTCCCCACTCCTTAGGTATTATTATTTGGAGAGGGGCAGTCCCTCTCCTTAGGTAGTATTATTATTATTTGGAGAGGGGCAGTCTCTCTCCTTAGGTATTATTATTATTATTTGGAGAGGGGCAGTCCCTCTCCTTAGGTATTATTATTATTATTTGGAGAGGGGCAGTCCCTCTCCTTAGGTATTATTATTATTATTTGGAGAGGGGCAGTCCCTCTCCTTAGGTATTATTATTATTATTTGGAGAGGGGCAGTCTCACTCCTTAGGTGTTATTATTATTTTTTGGAGAGGGGCAGTCTCACTCCTTAGGTATTATTATTATTTGGAGAGGGGCAGTCCCACTCCGTAGGTATTATTATTATTATTTGGAGAGGGGCAGTCCCACTCCTTAGGTAGTATTATTATTATTTGGAGAGGGACAGTCCCACTCCTTAGGTATTATTATTATTATTTGGAGAGGGGCAGTCCCACTCCTTAGGTATTATTATTATTATTTGGAGGTGGGCAGTCTCTCTCCGTAGGTATTATTATTATTATTTGGAGAGGGGCAGTCTCTCTCCTTAGGTATTATTATTATTATTTGGAGAGGGGCAGTCCCACTCCTTAGGTATTATTATTTGGAGAGGGGCAGTCTCGCTCCTTAGGTATTATTATTATTATTTGGAGAGGGGCAGTCCCTCTCCTTAGTTAGTATTATTATTATTATTTGGAGAGGGGCAGTCCCACTCCTTAGGTATTATTATTATTTGGAGAGGGGCAGTCCCACTCCTTAGGTATTATTATTATTATTTGGAGAGGGGCAGTCCCACTCCTTAGGTAGTATTATTATTATTTGGAGAGGGGCAGTCCCCACTCCTTAGGTATTATTATTATTATTTGGAGAGGGGCAGTCCCACTCCTTAGGTAGTATTATTATTATTTGGAGAGGGGCAGTCCCCACTCCTTAGGTATTATTATTATTATTTGGAGAGGGGCAGTCCCACTCCTTAGGTAGTATTATTATTATTTGGAGAGGGGCAGTCCCACTCCTTAGGTATTATTATTATTATTTGGAGAGGGGCAGTCTCACTCTTTAGGTATTATTATTATTATTTGGAAAGGGGCAGTCCCCACTCCTTAGGTAGTATTATTTGGAGAGGGGCAGTCCCCACTCCTTAGGTATTATTATTTGGAGAGGGGCAGTCCCTCTCCTTAGGTAGTATTATTATTATTTGGAGAGGGGCAGTCTCTCTCCTTAGGTATTATTATTATTATTTGGAGAGGGGCAGTCCCTCTCCTTAGGTATTATTATTATTATTTGGAGAGGGGCAGTCCCTCTCCTTAGGTATTATTATTATTATTTGGAGAGGGGCAGTCCCTCTCCTTAGGTATTATTATTATTATTTGGAGAGGGGCAGTCTCACTCCTTAGGTGTTATTATTATTTTTTGGAGAGGGGCAGTCTCACTCCTTAGGTATTATTATTATTTGGAGAGGGGCAGTCCCACTCCGTAGGTATTATTATTATTATTTGGAGAGGGGCAGTCCCACTCCTTAGGTAGTATTATTATTATTTGGAGAGGGACAGTCCCACTCCTTAGGTATTATTATTATTATTTGGAGAGGGGCAGTCCCACTCCTTAGGTATTATTATTATTATTTGGAGGTGGGCAGTCTCTCTCCGTAGGTATTATTATTATTATTTGGAGAGGGGCAGTCCCACTCCTTAGGTATTATTATTATTATTATTTGGAGAGGGGCAGTCTCTCTCCTTAGGTATTATTATTATTATTTGGAGAGGGGCAGTCCCACTCCTTAGGTATTATTATTATTATTTGGAGAGGGGCAGTCCCACTCCGTAGGTATTATTATTATTATTTGGAGAGGGGCAGTCTCACTCCTTAGGTAGTATTATTATTATTTGGAGAGGGGCAGTCCCACTCCTTAGGTAGTATTATTATTATTTGGAGAGGGGCAGTCTCTCTCCTTAGGTAGTATTATTATTATTTGGAGAGGGGCAGTCTCACTCCTTAGGTAGTATTATTATTATTTGGAGAGGGGCAGTCTCTCTCCTTAGGTATTATTATTATTATTTGGAGAGGGGCAGTCCCACTCCTTAGGTATTATTATTATTATTTGGAGAGGGGCAGTCCCTCTCCTTAGGTAGTATTATTATTATTTGGAGAGGGGCAGTCTCTCTCCTTAGGTAGTATTATTATTATTTGGAGAGGGGCAGTCTCTCTCCTTAGGTAGTATTATTATTATTTGGAGAGGGGCAGTCTCTCTCCTTAGGTATTATTATTATTATTTGGAGAGGGGCAGTCTCTCTCCTTAGGTATTATTATTATTTGGAGAGGGGCAGTCCCACTCCTTAGGTAGTATTATTATTATTTGGAGAGGGGCAGTCTCTCTCCTTAGGTATTATTATTATTATTTGGAGAGGGGCAGTCTCTCTCCTTAGGTATTATTATTATTATTTGGAAAGGGGCAGTCCCCACTCCTTAGGTAGTATTATTTGGAGAGGGGCAGTCCCCACTCCTTAGGTATTATTATTTGGAGATGGGCAGTCCCTCTCCTTAGGTAGTATTATTATTATTTGGAGAGGGGCAGTCCCCACTCCTTAGGTATTATTATTTGGAGATGGGCAGTCTCTCTCCTTAGGTAGTATTATTATTATTTGGAGAGGGGCAGTCTCTCTCCTTAGGTATTATTATTATTATTTGGAGAGGGGCAGTCTCTCTCCTTAGGTATTATTATTATTATTTGGAGAGGGGCAGTCCCACTCCTTAGGTATTATTATTTGGAGAGGGGCAGTCTCGCTCCTTAGGTATTATTATTATTATTTGGAGAGGGGCAGTCCCTCTCCTTAGTTAGTATTATTATTATTATTTGGAGAGGGGCAGTCCCACTCCTTAGGTATTATTATTATTTGGAGAGGGGCAGTCCCACTCCTTAGGTATTATTATTATTATTTGGAGAGGGGCAGTCCCACTCCTTAGGTAGTATTATTATTATTTGGAGAGGGGCAGTCCCCACTCCTTAGGTATTATTATTATTATTTGGAGAGGGGCAGTCCCACTCCTTAGGTAGTATTATTATTATTTGGAGAGGGGCAGTCCCCACTCCTTAGGTATTATTATTATTATTTGGAGAGGGGCAGTCCCACTCCTTAGGTAGTATTATTATTATTTGGAGAGGGGCAGTCCCACTCCTTAGGTATTATTATTATTATTTGGAGAGGGGCAGTCTCACTCTTTAGGTATTATTATTATTATTTGGAAAGGGGCAGTCCCCACTCCTTAGGTAGTATTATTTGGAGAGGGGCAGTCCCCACTCCTTAGGTATTATTATTTGGAGAGGGGCAGTCCCTCTCCTTAGGTAGTATTATTATTATTTGGAGAGGGGCAGTCTCTCTCCTTAGGTATTATTATTATTATTTGGAGAGGGGCAGTCCCTCTCCTTAGGTATTATTATTATTATTTGGAGAGGGGCAGTCCCTCTCCTTAGGTATTATTATTATTATTTGGAGAGGGGCAGTCCCTCTCCTTAGGTATTATTATTATTATTTGGAGAGGGGCAGTCTCACTCCTTAGGTGTTATTATTATTTTTTGGAGAGGGGCAGTCTCACTCCTTAGGTATTATTATTATTTGGAGAGGGGCAGTCCCACTCCGTAGGTATTATTATTATTATTTGGAGAGGGGCAGTCCCACTCCTTAGGTAGTATTATTATTATTTGGAGAGGGACAGTCCCACTCCTTAGGTATTATTATTATTATTTGGAGAGGGGCAGTCCCACTCCTTAGGTATTATTATTATTATTTGGAGGTGGGCAGTCTCTCTCCGTAGGTATTATTATTATTATTTGGAGAGGGGGCAGTCTCTCTCCTTAGGTATTATTATTATTATTTGGAGAGGGGCAGTCCCACTCCTTAGGTATTATTATTTGGAGAGGGGCAGTCTCGCTCCTTAGGTATTATTATTATTATTTGGAGAGGGGCAGTCCCTCTCCTTAGTTAGTATTATTATTATTATTTGGAGAGGGGCAGTCCCACTCCTTAGGTATTATTATTATTTGGAGAGGGGCAGTCCCACTCCTTAGGTATTATTATTATTATTTGGAGAGGGGCAGTCCCACTCCTTAGGTAGTATTATTATTATTTGGAGAGGGGCAGTCCCCACTCCTTAGGTATTATTATTATTATTTGGAGAGGGGCAGTCCCACTCCTTAGGTAGTATTATTATTATTTGGAGAGGGGCAGTCCCCACTCCTTAGGTATTATTATTATTATTTGGAGAGGGGCAGTCCCACTCCTTAGGTAGTATTATTATTATTTGGAGAGGGGCAGTCCCACTCCTTAGGTATTATTATTATTATTTGGAGAGGGGCAGTCTCACTCTTTAGGTATTATTATTATTATTTGGAAAGGGGCAGTCCCCACTCCTTAGGTAGTATTATTTGGAGAGGGGCAGTCCCCACTCCTTAGGTATTATTATTTGGAGAGGGGCAGTCCCTCTCCTTAGGTAGTATTATTATTATTTGGAGAGGGGCAGTCTCTCTCCTTAGGTATTATTATTATTATTTGGAGAGGGGCAGTCCCTCTCCTTAGGTATTATTATTATTATTTGGAGAGGGGCAGTCCCTCTCCTTAGGTATTATTATTATTATTTGGAGAGGGGCAGTCCCTCTCCTTAGGTATTATTATTATTATTTGGAGAGGGGCAGTCTCACTCCTTAGGTGTTATTATTATTTTTTGGAGAGGGGCAGTCTCACTCCTTAGGTATTATTATTATTTGGAGAGGGGCAGTCCCACTCCGTAGGTATTATTATTATTATTTGGAGAGGGGCAGTCCCACTCCTTAGGTAGTATTATTATTATTTGGAGAGGGACAGTCCCACTCCTTAGGTATTATTATTATTATTTGGAGAGGGGCAGTCCCACTCCTTAGGTATTATTATTATTATTTGGAGGTGGGCAGTCTCTCTCCGTAGGTATTATTATTATTATTTGGAGAGGGGCAGTCCCACTCCTTAGGTATTATTATTATTATTATTTGGAGAGGGGCAGTCTCTCTCCTTAGGTATTATTATTATTATTTGGAGAGGGGCAGTCCCACTCCTTAGGTATTATTATTATTATTTGGAGAGGGGCAGTCCCACTCCGTAGGTATTATTATTATTATTTGGAGAGGGGCAGTCTCACTCCTTAGGTAGTATTATTATTATTTGGAGAGGGGCAGTCCCACTCCTTAGGTAGTATTATTATTATTTGGAGAGGGGCAGTCCCTCTCCTTAGGTAGTATTATTATTATTTGGAGAGGGGCAGTCTCACTCCTTAGGTAGTATTATTATTATTTGGAGAGGGGCAGTCTCTCTCCTTAGGTATTATTATTATTATTTGGAGAGGGGCAGTCCCACTCCTTAGGTATTATTATTATTATTTGGAGAGGGGCAGTCCCTCTCCTTAGGTAGTATTATTATTATTTGGAGAGGGGCAGTCTCTCTCCTTAGGTAGTATTATTATTATTTGGAGAGGGGCAGTCTCTCTCCTTAGGTAGTATTATTATTATTTGGAGAGGGGCAGTCTCTCTCCTTAGGTATTATTATTATTATTTGGAGAGGGGCAGTCTCTCTCCTTAGGTATTATTATTATTTGGAGAGGGGCAGTCCCACTCCTTAGGTATTATTATTTGGAGAGGGGCAGTCTCTCTCCTTAGGTATTATTATTATTATTTGGAGAGGGGCAGTCCCACTCCTTAGGTATTATTATTTGGAGAGGGGCAGTCTCTCTCCTTAGGTATTATTATTATTATTTGGAGAGGGGCAGTCCCTCTCCTTAGGTAGTATTATTATTATTTGGAGAGGGGCAGTCCCACTCCTTAGGTATTATTATTATTATTTGGAGAGGGGCAGTCTCTCTCCTTAGGTAGTATTATTATTATTTGGAGAGGGGCAGTCTCTCTCCTTAGGTATTATTATTATTATTTGGAGAGGGGCAGTCCCACTCCTTAGGTAGTATTATTATTATTTGGAGAGGGGCAGTCTCACTCCTTAGGTAGTATTATTATTATTTGGGGAGGGGCAGTCTCACTCCTTAGGTAGTATTATTATTATTTGGAGAGGGGCAGTCTCTCTCCTTAGGTATTATTATTATTATTTGGGGAGGGGCAGTCTCACTCCTTAGGTAGTATTATTATTATTTGGAGAGGGGCAGTCCCACTCCTTAGGTAGTATTATTATTATTTGGAGAGGGGCAGTCTCTCTCCTTAGGTATTATTATTATTATTTGGAGAGGGGCAGTCTCTCTCCTTAGGTATTATTATTATTATTTGGAAAGGGGCAGTCCCCACTCCTTAGGTAGTATTATTTGGAGAGGGGCAGTCCCCACTCCTTAGGTATTATTATTTGGAGATGGGCAGTCCCTCTCCTTAGGTAGTATTATTATTATTTGGAGAGGGGCAGTCCCCACTCCTTAGGTATTATTATTTGGAGAGGGGCAGACCCTCTCCTTAGGTAGTATTATTATTATTTGGAGAGGGGCAGTCTCTCTCCTTAGGTATTATTATTATTATTTGGAGAGGGGCAGTCCCTCTCCTTAGGTATTATTATTATTATTTGGAGAGGGGCAGTCTCTCTCCTTAGGTATTATTATTATTATTTGGAGAGGGGCAGTCCCTCTCCTTAGGTATTATTATTATTATTTGGAGAGGGGCAGTCTCTCTCCTTAGGTATTATTATTATTATTATTTGGAGAGGGGCAGTCCTCTCCTTAGGTATTATTATTATTATTTGGAGAGGGGCAGTCTCACTCCTTAGGTGTTATTATTATTATTTGGAGAGGGGCAGTCTCACTCCTTAGGTATTATTATTATTTGGAGAGGGGCAGTCCCACTCCTTATGTAGTATTATTATTATTTGGAGAGGGACAGTCCCACTCCTTAGGTATTATTATTATTATTTGGAGAGGGGCAGTCCCACTCCTTAGGTAGTATTATTATTATTTGGAGAGGGGCAGTCCCACTCCTTAGGTATTATTATTATTATTTGGAGAGGGGCAGTCTCTCTCCGTAGGTATTATTATTATTATTTGGAGAGGGGCAGTCCCACTCCTTAGGTAGTATTATTATTATTTGGAGAGGGACAGTCCCACTCCTTAGGTAGTATTATTATTATTTGGAGAGGGGCAGTCTCTCTCCTTAGGTATTATTATTATTATTTGGAGAGGGGCAGTCTCTCTCCTTAGGTATTATTATTATTATTTGGAAAGGGGCAGTCCCCACTCCTTAGGTAGTATTATTTGGAGAGGGGCAGTCCCCACTCCTTAGGTATTATTATTTGGAGAGGGGCAGTCCCTCTCCTTAGGTAGTATTATTATTATTTGGAGAGGGGCAGTCCCCACTCCTTAGGTATTATTATTTGGAGAGGGGCAGACCCTCTCCTTAGGTAGTATTATTATTATTTGGAGAGGGGCAGTCCCTCTCCTTAGGTATTATTATTATTATTTGGAGAGGGGCAGTCTCTCTCCTTAGGTATTATTATTATTATTTGGAGAGGGGCAGTCCCTCTCCTTAGGTATTATTAATTTTATTTGGAGAGGGGCAGTCTCTCTCCTTAGGTATTATTATTATTATTTGGAGAGGGGCAGTCCTCTCCTTAGGTATTATTATTATTATTTGGAGAGGGGCAGTCTCACTCCTTAGATGTTATTATTATTATTTGGAGAGGGGCAGTCTCACTCCTTAGGTATTATTATTATTTGGAGAGGGGCAGTCCCACTCCGTAGGTATTATTATTATTATTTGGAGAGGGGCAGTCCCACTCCTTAGGTAGTATTATTATTATTTGGAGAGGGGCAGTCCCACTCCTTAGGTATTATTATTATTATTTGGAGAGGGGCAGTCCCACTCCTTAGGTAGTATTATTATTATTTGGAGAGGGGCAGTCCCACTCCTTAGGTATTATTATTATTATTTGGAGAGGGGCAGTCTCTCTCCGTAGGTATTATTATTATTATTTGGAGAGGGGCAGTCCCACTCCTTAGGTATTATTATTATTATTATTTGGAGAGGGGCAGTCTCTCTCCTTAGGTATTATTATTATTATTTGGAGAGGGGCAGTCCCACTCCTTAGGTAGTATTATTATTATTTGGAGAGGGGCAGTCCCACTCCTTAGGTAGTATTATTATTATTTGGAGAGGGGCAGTCCCTCTCCTTAGGTAGTATTATTATTATTTGGAGAGGGGCAGTCTCACTCCTTAGGTATTATTATTATTATTTGGAGAGGGGCAGTCTCTCTCCTTAGGTATTATTATTATTATTTGGAGAGGGGCAGTCCCACTCCTTAGGTATTATTATTTGGAGAGGGGCAGTCTCTCTCCTTAGGTATTATTATTATTATTTGGAGAGGGGCAGTCCCTCTCCTTAGGTAGTATTATTATTATTTGGAGAGGGGCAGTCCCACTCCTTAGGTAGTATTATTATTACTTGGAGAGGGGCAGTCTCACTCCTTAGGTAGTATTATTATTATTTGGGGAGGGGCAGTCTCACTCATTAGGTAGTATTATTATTATTTGGAGAGGGGCAGTCTCTCTCCTTAGGTATTATTATTATTATTTGGGGAGGGGCAGTCTCACTCCTTAGGTAGTATTATTATTATTTGGAGAGGGACAGTCCCACTCCTTAGGTAGTATTATTATTATTTGGAGAGGGGCAGTCTCTCTCCTTAGGTATTATTATTATTATTTGGAGAGGGGCAGTCTCTCTCCTTAGGTATTATTATTATTATTTGGAGAGGGGCAGTCTCTCTCCTTAGGTATTATTATTATTATTTGGAGAGGGGCAGTCTCTCTCCTTAGGTATTATTATTATTATTTGGAGAGGGGCAGTCTCTCTCCTTAGGTATTATAATTATTATTTGGAGAGGGGCAGTCCCACTCCTTAGGTATTATTATTATTATTTGGAGAGGGGCAGTCCCACTCCTTAGGTAGTATTATTATTATTTGGAGAGGGGCAGTCTCACTCCTTAGGTATTATTATTATTATTTGGAGAGGGGCAGTCTCACTCCTTAGGTAGTATTATTATTATTTGGAGAGGGGCAGTCCCACTCCTTAGGTATTATTATTTGGAGAGGGGCAGTCTCTCTCCTTAGGTATTATTATTTGGAGAGGGGCAGTCTCACTCCTTAGGTAGTATTATTATTATTTGGAGAGGGGCAGTCTCACTCCTTAGGTATTATTATTATTATTTGGAGAGGGGCAGTCCCTCTCCTTAGGTAGTATTATTATTATTTGGAGAGGGGAAGTCTCACTCCTTAGGTAGTATTATTATTATTTGGAGAGGGGCAGTCTCTCTCCTTAGGTATTATTATTATTATTTGGAGAGGGGCAGTCCCACTCCTTAGGTATTATTATTATTATTTGGAGAGGGGCAGTCCCTCTCCTTAGGTAGTATTATTATTATTTGGAGAGGGGCAGTCTCTCTCCTTAGGTAGTATTATTATTATTTGGAGAGGGGCAGTCTCTCTCCTTAGGTATTATTATTATTATTTGGAGAGGGGCAGTCTCTCTCCTTAGGTAGTATTATTATTATTTGGAGAGGGGCAGTCTCTCTCCTTAGGTATTATTATTATTATTTGGAGAGGGGCAGTCTCTCTCCTTAGGTATTATTATTATTTGGAGAGGGGCAGTCCCACTCCTTAGGTATTATTATTTGGAGAGGGTCAGTCTCTCTCCTTAGGTATTATTATTATTATTTGGAGAGGGGCAGTCCCACTCCTTAGGTATTATTATTTGGAGAGGGGCAGTCTCTCTCCTTAGGTATTATTATTATTATTTGGAGAGGGGCAGTCCCTCTCCTTAGGTAGTATTATTATTATTTGGAGAGGGGCAGTCCCACTCCTTAGGTATTATTATTATTATTTGGAGAGGGGCAGTCTCTCTCCTTAGGTAGTATTATTATTATTTGGAGAGGGGCAGTCTCTCTCCTTAGGTATTATTATTATTATTTGGAGAGGGGCAGTCCCACTCCTTAGGTAGTATTATTATTACTTGGAGAGGGGCAGTCTCACTCCTTAGGTAGTATTATTATTATTTGGGGAGGGGCAGTCTCACTCCTTAGGTAGTATTATTATTATTTGGAGAGGGGCAGTCTCTCTCCTTAGGTATTATTATTATTATTTGGGGAGGGGCAGTCTCACTCCTTAGGTAGTATTATTATTATTTGGAGAGGGACAGTCCCACTCCTTAGGTAGTATTATTATTATTTGGAGAGGGGCAGTCTCTCTCCTTAGGTATTATTATTATTATTTGGAGAGGGGCAGTCTCTCTCCTTAGGTATTATTATTATTATTTGGAGAGGGGCAGTCTCTCTCCTTAGGTATTATTATTATTATTTGGAGAGGGGCAGTCTCTCTCCTTAGGTATTATTATTATTATTTGGAGAGGGGCAGTCTCTCTCCTTAGGTATTATAATTATTATTTGGAGAGGGGCAGTCCCACTCCTTAGGTATTATTATTATTATTTGGAGAAGGGCAGTCCCACTCCTTAGGTAGTATTATTATTATTTGGAGAGGGGCAGTCCCACTCCTTAGGTAGTATTATTATTATTTGGAGAGGGGCAGTCTCACTCCTTAGGTATTATTATTATTATTTGGAGAGGGGCAGTCTCACTCCTTAGGTAGTATTATTATTATTTGGAGAGGGGCAGTCCCACTCCTTAGGTATTATTATTTGGAGAGGGGCAGTCTCTCTCCTTAGGTATTATTATTATTATTTGGAGAGGGGCAGTCTCTCTCCTTAGGTATTATTATTATTATTTGGAGAGGGGGAGTCTCTCTCCTTAGGTATTATTATTATTATTTGGAGAGGGGCAGTCTCTCTCCTTAGGTATTATTATTATTATTTGGAGAGGGGCAGTCCCACTCCTTAGGTATTATTATTATTATTTGGAGAGGGGCAGTCTCACTCCTTAGGTAATATTATTATTATTTGGAGAGGGGCAGTCTCACTCCTTAGGTATTATTATTATTATTTGGAGAGGGGCAGTCTCTCTCCTTAGGTAGTATTATTATTATTTGGAGAGGGGCAGTCTCTCTCCTTAGGTATTATTATTATTATTTGGAGAGGGGCAGTCCCACTCCTTAGGTAGTATTATTATTATTTGGAGAGGGGCAGTCTCTCTCCTTAGGTATTATTATTATTTGGAGAGGGGCAGTCCCACTCCTTAGGTAGTATTATTATTATTTGGAGAGGGGCAGTCTCTCTCCTTAGGTATTATTATTATTTGGAGAGGGGCAGTCTCTCTCCTTAGGTATTATTATTATTATTTGGAGAGGGGCAGTCCCACTCCTTAGGTATTATTATTATTATTTGGAGAGGGCAGTCCCACTCCTTAGGTAGTATTATTATTATTTGGAGAGGGGCAGTCTCTCTCCTTAGGTATTATTATTATTTGGAGAGGGGCAGTCTCACTCCTTAGGTATTATTATTATTATTTGGAGAGGGGCAGTCTCTCTCCTTAGGTATTATTATTATTTGGAGAGGGGCAGTCCCACTCCTTAGGTAGTATTATTATTATTTGGAGAGGGGCAGTCCCACTCCTTAGGTAGTATTATTATTATTTGGAGAGGGGCAGTCTCTCTTCTTAGGTATTATTATTATTATTTGGAGAGGGGCAGTCCCACTCCTTAGGTAGTATTATTATTATTTGGAGAGGGGCAGTCCCACTCCTTAGGTAGTATTATTATTATTTGGAGAGGGGCAGTCTCACTCCTTAGGTATTATTATTATTTGGAGAGGGGCAGTCCCACTCCTTAGGTAGTATTATTATTATGTGGAGAGGGGCAGTCCCTCTCCTTAGGTAGTATTATTATTATTTGGAGAGGGGCAGTACCCACTCCTTAGGTATTATTATTATTATTTGGAGAGGGGCAGTCTCTCTCCTTAGGTATTATTATTATTTGGAGAGGGGCAGTCCCACTCCTTAGGTAGTATTATTATTATTTGGAGAGGGGCAGTCCCACTCCTTAGGTATTATTATTATTATTTGGAGAGGGGCAGTCCCACTCCTTAGGTAGTATTATTATTATTTGGAGAGGGGCAGTCTCACTCCTTAGGTATTATTATTATTATTATTATTTGGAGAGGGGCAGTCTCTCTCCTTAGGTATTATTATTATTATTATTTGGAGAGGGGCAGTCTCACTCCTTAGGTATTATTATTATTATTTGGAGAGGGCAGTCCCACTCCTTAGGTAGTATTATTATTATTTGGAGAGGGGCAGTCTCTCTCCTTAGGTATTATTATTATTTGGAGAGGGGCAGTCTCACTCCTTAGGTATTATTATTATTATTTGGAGAGGGGCAGTCTCTCTCCTTAGGTAGTATTATTATTATTTGGAGAGGGGCAGTCTCTCTCCTTAGGTATTATTATTATTATTTGGAGAGGGGCAGTCCCACTCCTTAGGTAGTATTATTATTATTTGGAGAGGGGCAGTCCCACTCCTTAGGTAGTATTATTATTATTTGGAGAGGGGCAGTCTCACTCCTTAGGTATTATTATTATTATTTGGAGAGGGGCAGTCCCACTCCTTAGGTATTATTATTTGGAGAGGGGCAGTCTCTCTCCTTAGGTATTATTATTATTATTTGGAGAGGGGCAGTCCCACTCCTTAGGTATTATTATTATTATTTGGAGAGGGGCAGTCTCACTCCTTAGGTAGTATTATTATTATTTGGAGAGGGGCAGTCTCACTCCTTAGGTATTATTATTATTATTTGGAGAGGGGCAGTCTCTCTCCTTAGGTAGTATTATTATTATTTGGAGAGGGGCAGTCTCTCTCCTTAGGTATTATTATTATTATTTGGAGAGGGGCAGTCCCACTCCTTAGGTAGTATTATTATTATTTGGAGAGGGGCAGTCTCTCTCCTTAGGTATTATTATTATTTGGAGAGGGGCAGTCCCACTCCTTAGGTAGTATTATTATTATTTGGAGAGGGGCAGTCTCTCTCCTTAGGTATTATTATTATTTGGAGAGGGGCAGTCTCTCTCCTTAGGTATTATTATTATTATTTGGAGAGGGGCAGTCCCACTCCTTAGGTATTATTATTATTATTTGGAGAGGGCAGTCCCACTCCTTAGGTAGTATTATTATTATTTGGAGAGGGGCAGTCTCTCTCCTTAGGTATTATTATTATTTGGAGAGGGGCAGTCTCACTCCTTAGGTATTATTATTATTATTTGGAGAGGGGCAGTCTCTCTCCTTAGGTATTATTATTATTTGGAGAGGGGCAGTCCCACTCCTTAGGTAGTATTATTATTATTTGGAGAGGGGCAGTCCCACTCCTTAGGTAGTATTATTATTATTTGGAGAGGGGCAGTCTCTCTCCTTAGGTATTATTATTATTATTTGGAGAGGGGCAGTCCCACTCCTTAGGTAGTATTATTATTATTTGGAGAGGGGCAGTCTCACTCCTTAGGTATTATTATTATTATTTGGAGAGGGGCAGTCCCACTCCTTAGGTAGTATTATTATTATGTGGAGAGGGGCAGTCCCACTCCGTAGGTATTATTATTATTATTTGGAGAGGGGCAGTCTCACTCCTTAGGTATTATTATTATTATTTGGAGAGGGGCAGTCTCACTCCTTAGGTAGTATTATTATTATTTGGAGAGGGGCAGTCCCACTCCTAGGTAGTATTATTATTATTTGGAGAGGGGCAGTCTCACTCCTTAGGTAGTATTATTATTATTTGGAGAGGGGCAGTCCCACTCCTTAGTATTATTATTATTTGGAGAGGGGCAGTCTCACTCCTTAGGTAGTATTATTATTATTTGGAGAGGGGCAGTCCCACTCCTTAGGTATTATTATTATTATTTGGAGAGGGGCAGTCTCTCTCCTTAGGTAGTATTATTATTATTTGGAGAGGGGCAGTCTCTCTCCTTAGGTATTATTATTATTATTTGGAGAGAGGCAGTCCCACTCCTTAGGTATTATTATTTGGAGAGGGGCAGTCCCACTCCTTAGGTATTATTATTATTATTTGGAGAGGGGCAGTCCCTCTCCTTAGGTAGTATTATTATTATTTGGAGAGGGGCAGTCTCTCTCCTTAGGTAGTATTATTATTATTTGGAGAGGGGCAGTCTCTCTCCTTAGGTAGTATTATTATTATTTGGAGAGGGGCAGTCTCTCTCCTTAGGTATTATTATTATTATTTGGAGAGGGGCAGTCTCTCTCCTTAGGTAGTATTATTATTATTTGGAGAGGGGCAGTCTCTCTCCTTAGGTATTATTATTATTATTTGGAGAGGGGCAGTCCCACTCCTTAGGTATTATTATTATTATTTGGAGAGGGCAGTCCCACTCCTTAGGTAGTATTATTATTATTTGGAGAGGGGCAGTCTCTCTCCTTAGGTATTATTATTATTTGGAGAGGGGCAGTCTCACTCCTTAGGTATTATTATTATTATTTGGAGAGGGGCAGTCTCTCTCCTTAGGTATTATTATTATTTGGAGAGGGGCAGTCCCACTCCTTAGGTAGTATTATTATTATTTGGAGAGGGGCAGTCCCACTCCTTAGGTAGTATTATTATTATTTGGAGAGGGGCAGTCTCTCTCCTTAGGTATTATTATTATTATTTGGAGAGGGGCAGTCCCACTCCTTAGGTAGTATTATTATTATTTGGAGAGGGGCAGTCTCACTCCTTAGGTATTATTATTATTATTTGGAGAGGGGCAGTCCCACTCCTTAGGTAGTATTATTATTATGTGGAGAGGGGCAGTCCCACTCCGTAGGTATTATTATTATTATTTGGAGAGGGGCAGTCTCACTCCTTAGGTATTATTATTATTATTTGGAGAGGGGCAGTCTCACTCCTTAGGTAGTATTATTATTATTTGGAGAGGGGCAGTCCCACTCCTAGGTAGTATTATTATTATTTGGAGAGGGGCAGTCTCACTCCTTAGGTAGTATTATTATTATTTGGAGAGGGGCAGTCCCACTCCTTAGTATTATTATTATTTGGAGAGGGGCAGTCTCACTCCTTAGGTAGTATTATTATTATTTGGAGAGGGGCAGTCCCACTCCTTAGGTATTATTATTATTATTTGGAGAGGGGCAGTCTCTCTCCTTAGGTAGTATTATTATTATTTGGAGAGGGGCAGTCTCTCTCCTTAGGTATTATTATTATTATTTGGAGAGAGGCAGTCCCACTCCTTAGGTATTATTATTTGGAGAGGGGCAGTCCCACTCCTTAGGTATTATTATTATTATTTGGAGAGGGGCAGTCCCTCTCCTTAGGTAGTATTATTATTATTTGGAGAGGGGCAGTCTCTCTCCTTAGGTAGTATTATTATTATTTGGAGAGGGGCAGTCTCTCTCCTTAGGTATTATTATTATTATTTGGAGAGGGGCAGTCTCTCTCCTTAGGTAGTATTATTATTATTTGGAGAGGGGCAGTCTCTCTCCTTAGGTATTATTATTATTATTTGGAGAGGGGCAGTCTCTCTCCTTAGGTATTATTATTATTTGGAGAGGGGCAGTCCCACTCCTTAGGTATTATTATTTGGAGAGGGGCAGTCTCTCTCCTTAGGTATTATTATTATTTGGAGAGGGGCAGTCCCACTCCTTAGGTAGTATTATTATTATTTGGAGAGGGGCAGTCCCACTCCTTAGGTAGTATTATTATTATTTGGAGAGGGGCAGTCTCTCTCCTTAGGTATTATTATTATTATTTGGAGAGGGGCAGTCCCACTCCTTAGGTAGTATTATTATTATTTGGAGAGGGGCAGTCTCACTCCTTAGGTATTATTATTATTATTTGGAGAGGGGCAGTCCCACTCCTTAGGTAGTATTATTATTATGTGGAGAGGGGCAGTCCCACTCCGTAGGTATTATTATTATTATTTGGAGAGGGGCAGTCTCACTCCTTAGGTATTATTATTATTATTTGGAGAGGGGCAGTCTCACTCCTTAGGTAGTATTATTATTATTTGGAGAGGGGCAGTCCCACTCCTAGGTAGTATTATTATTATTTGGAGAGGGGCAGTCTCACTCCTTAGGTAGTATTATTATTATTTGGAGAGGGGCAGTCCCACTCCTTAGTATTATTATTATTTGGAGAGGGGCAGTCTCACTCCTTAGGTAGTATTATTATTATTTGGAGAGGGGCAGTCCCACTCCTTAGGTATTATTATTATTATTTGGAGAGGGGCAGTCTCTCTCCTTAGGTAGTATTATTATTATTTGGAGAGGGGCAGTCTCTCTCCTTAGGTATTATTATTATTATTTGGAGAGAGGCAGTCCCACTCCTTAGGTATTATTATTTGGAGAGGGGCAGTCCCACTCCTTATGTATTATTATTATTATTTGGAGAGGGGCAGTCCCTCTCCTTAGGTAGTATTATTATTATTTGGAGAGGGGCAGTCTCTCTCCTTAGGTAGTATTATTATTATTTGGAGAGGGGCAGTCTCTCTCCTTAGGTATTATTATTATTATTTGGAGAGGGGCAGTCTCTCTCCTTAGGTAGTATTATTATTATTTGGAGAGGGGCAGTCTCTCTCCTTAGGTATTATTATTATTATTTGGAGAGGGGCAGTCTCTCTCCTTAGGTATTATTATTATTATTTGGAGAGGGACAGTCTCTCTCCTTAGGTATTATTATTATTTGGAGAGGGGCAGTCCCACTCCTTAGGTATTATTATTTGGAGAGGGTCAGTCTCTCTCCTTAGGTATTATTATTATTATTTGGAGAGGGGCAGTCCCTCTCCTTAGGTAGTATTATTATTATTTGGAGAGGGGCAGTCCCACTCCTTAGGTATTATTATTATTATTTGGAGAGGGGCAGTCTCTCTCCTTAGGTAGTATTATTATTATTTGGAGAGGGGCAGTCTCTCTCCTTAGGTATTATTATTATTATTTGGAGAGGGGCAGTCCCACTCCTTAGGTAGTATTATTATTACTTGGAGAGGGGCAGTCTCACTCCTTAGGTAGTATTATTATTATTTGGGGAGGGGCAGTCTCACTCATTAGGTAGTATTATTATTATTTGGAGAGGGGCAGTCTCTCTCCTTAGGTATTATTATTATTATTTGGAGAGGGGCAGTCCCACTCCTTAGGTAGTATTATTATTATTTGGAGAGGGGCAGTCTCTCTCCTTAGGTATTATTATTATTTGGAGAGGGGCAGTCCCACTCCTTAGGTAGTATTATTATTATTTGGAGAGGGGCAGTCTCTCTCCTTAGGTATTATTATTATTTGGAGAGGGGCAGTCTCTCTCCTTAGGTATTATTATTATTATTTGGAGAGGGGCAGTCCCACTCCTTAGGTATTATTATTATTATTTGGAGAGGGCAGTCCCACTCCTTAGGTAGTATTATTATTATTTGGAGAGGGGCAGTCTCTCTCCTTAGGTATTATTATTATTTGGAGAGGGGCAGTCTCACTCCTTAGGTATTATTATTATTATTTGGAGAGGGGCAGTCTCTCTCCTTAGGTATTATTATTATTTGGAGAGGGGCAGTCCCACTCCTTAGGTAGTATTATTATTATTTGGAGAGGGGCAGTCCCACTCCTTAGGTAGTATTATTATTATTTGGAGAGGGGCAGTCTCTCTTCTTAGGTATTATTATTATTATTTGGAGAGGGGCAGTCCCACTCCTTAGGTAGTATTATTATTATTTGGAGAGGGGCAGTCCCACTCCTTAGGTAGTATTATTATTATTTGGAGAGGGGCAGTCTCACTCCTTAGGTATTATTATTATTTGGAGAGGGGCAGTCCCACTCCTTAGGTAGTATTATTATTATGTGGAGAGGGGCAGTCCCTCTCCTTAGGTAGTATTATTATTATTTGGAGAGGGGCAGTCCCACTCCTTAGGTATTATTATTATTATTTGGAGAGGGGCAGTCTCTCTCCTTAGGTATTATTATTATTTGGAGAGGGGCAGTCCCACTCCTTAGGTAGTATTATTATTATTTGGAGAGGGGCAGTCCCACTCCTTAGGTATTATTATTATTATTTGGAGAGGGGCAGTCCCACTCCTTAGGTAGTATTATTATTATTTGGAGAGGGGCAGTCTCACTCCTTAGGTATTATTATTATTATTATTATTTGGAGAGGGGCAGTCTCTCTCCTTAGGTATTATTATTATTATTATTTGGAGAGGGGCAGTCTCACTCCTTAGGTATTATTATTATTATTTGGAGAGGGCAGTCCCACTCCTTAGGTAGTATTATTATTATTTGGAGAGGGGCAGTCTCTCTCCTTAGGTATTATTATTATTTGGAGAGGGGCAGTCTCACTCCTTAGGTATTATTATTATTATTTGGAGAGGGGCAGTCTCTCTCCTTAGGTAGTATTATTATTATTTGGAGAGGGGCAGTCTCTCTCCTTAGGTATTATTATTATTATTTGGAGAGGGGCAGTCCCACTCCTTAGGTAGTATTATTATTATTTGGAGAGGGGCAGTCCCACTCCTTAGGTAGTATTATTATTATTTGGAGAGGGGCAGTCTCACTCCTTAGGTATTATTATTATTATTTGGAGAGGGGCAGTCCCACTCCTTAGGTATTATTATTTGGAGAGGGGCAGTCTCTCTCCTTAGGTATTATTATTATTATTTGGAGAGGGGCAGTCCCACTCCTTAGGTATTATTATTATTATTTGGAGAGGGGCAGTCTCACTCCTTAGGTAGTATTATTATTATTTGGAGAGGGGCAGTCTCACTCCTTAGGTATTATTATTATTATTTGGAGAGGGGCAGTCTCTCTCCTTAGGTAGTATTATTATTATTTGGAGAGGGGCAGTCTCTCTCCTTAGGTATTATTATTATTATTTGGAGAGGGGCAGTCCCACTCCTTAGGTAGTATTATTATTATTTGGAGAGGGGCAGTCTCTCTCCTTAGGTATTATTATTATTTGGAGAGGGGCAGTCCCACTCCTTAGGTAGTATTATTATTATTTGGAGAGGGGCAGTCTCTCTCCTTAGGTATTATTATTATTTGGAGAGGGGCAGTCTCTCTCCTTAGGTATTATTATTATTATTTGGAGAGGGGCAGTCCCACTCCTTAGGTATTATTATTATTATTTGGAGAGGGCAGTCCCACTCCTTAGGTAGTATTATTATTATTTGGAGAGGGGCAGTCTCTCTCCTTAGGTATTATTATTATTTGGAGAGGGGCAGTCTCACTCCTTAGGTATTATTATTATTATTTGGAGAGGGGCAGTCTCTCTCCTTAGGTATTATTATTATTTGGAGAGGGGCAGTCCCACTCCTTAGGTAGTATTATTATTATTTGGAGAGGGGCAGTCCCACTCCTTAGGTAGTATTATTATTATTTGGAGAGGGGCAGTCTCTCTCCTTAGGTATTATTATTATTATTTGGAGAGGGGCAGTCCCACTCCTTAGGTAGTATTATTATTATTTGGAGAGGGGCAGTCTCACTCCTTAGGTATTATTATTATTATTTGGAGAGGGGCAGTCCCACTCCTTAGGTAGTATTATTATTATGTGGAGAGGGGCAGTCCCACTCCGTAGGTATTATTATTATTATTTGGAGAGGGGCAGTCTCACTCCTTAGGTATTATTATTATTATTTGGAGAGGGGCAGTCTCACTCCTTAGGTAGTATTATTATTATTTGGAGAGGGGCAGTCCCACTCCTAGGTAGTATTATTATTATTTGGAGAGGGGCAGTCTCACTCCTTAGGTAGTATTATTATTATTTGGAGAGGGGCAGTCCCACTCCTTAGTATTATTATTATTTGGAGAGGGGCAGTCTCACTCCTTAGGTAGTATTATTATTATTTGGAGAGGGGCAGTCCCACTCCTTAGGTATTATTATTATTATTTGGAGAGGGGCAGTCTCTCTCCTTAGGTAGTATTATTATTATTTGGAGAGGGGCAGTCTCTCTCCTTAGGTATTATTATTATTATTTGGAGAGAGGCAGTCCCACTCCTTAGGTATTATTATTTGGAGAGGGGCAGTCCCACTCCTTAGGTATTATTATTATTATTTGGAGAGGGGCAGTCCCTCTCCTTAGGTAGTATTATTATTATTTGGAGAGGGGCAGTCTCTCTCCTTAGGTAGTATTATTATTATTTGGAGAGGGGCAGTCTCTCTCCTTAGGTATTATTATTATTATTTGGAGAGGGGCAGTCTCTCTCCTTAGGTAGTATTATTATTATTTGGAGAGGGGCAGTCTCTCTCCTTAGGTATTATTATTATTATTTGGAGAGGGGCAGTCTCTCTCCTTAGGTATTATTATTATTTGGAGAGGGGCAGTCCCACTCCTTAGGTATTATTATTTGGAGAGGGGCAGTCTCTCTCCTTAGGTATTATTATTATTTGGAGAGGGGCAGTCCCACTCCTTAGGTAGTATTATTATTATTTGGAGAGGGGCAGTCCCACTCCTTAGGTAGTATTATTATTATTTGGAGAGGGGCAGTCTCTCTCCTTAGGTATTATTATTATTATTTGGAGAGGGGCAGTCCCACTCCTTAGGTAGTATTATTATTATTTGGAGAGGGGCAGTCTCACTCCTTAGGTATTATTATTATTATTTGGAGAGGGGCAGTCCCACTCCTTAGGTAGTATTATTATTATGTGGAGAGGGGCAGTCCCACTCCGTAGGTATTATTATTATTATTTGGAGAGGGGCAGTCTCACTCCTTAGGTATTATTATTATTATTTGGAGAGGGGCAGTCTCACTCCTTAGGTAGTATTATTATTATTTGGAGAGGGGCAGTCCCACTCCTAGGTAGTATTATTATTATTTGGAGAGGGGCAGTCTCACTCCTTAGGTAGTATTATTATTATTTGGAGAGGGGCAGTCCCACTCCTTAGTATTATTATTATTTGGAGAGGGGCAGTCTCACTCCTTAGGTAGTATTATTATTATTTGGAGAGGGGCAGTCCCACTCCTTAGGTATTATTATTATTATTTGGAGAGGGGCAGTCTCTCTCCTTAGGTAGTATTATTATTATTTGGAGAGGGGCAGTCTCTCTCCTTAGGTATTATTATTATTATTTGGAGAGAGGCAGTCCCACTCCTTAGGTATTATTATTTGGAGAGGGGCAGTCCCACTCCTTAGGTATTATTATTATTATTTGGAGAGGGGCAGTCCCTCTCCTTAGGTAGTATTATTATTATTTGGAGAGGGGCAGTCTCTCTCCTTAGGTAGTATTATTATTATTTGGAGAGGGGCAGTCTCTCTCCTTAGGTATTATTATTATTATTTGGAGAGGGGCAGTCTCTCTCCTTAGGTAGTATTATTATTATTTGGAGAGGGGCAGTCTCTCTCCTTAGGTATTATTATTATTATTTGGAGAGGGGCAGTCTCTCTCCTTAGGTATTATTATTATTTGGAGAGGGGCAGTCCCACTCCTTAGGTATTATTATTTGGAGAGGGTCAGTCTCTCTCCTTAGGTATTATTATTATTATTTGGAGAGGGGCAGTCCCTCTCCTTAGGTAGTATTATTATTATTTGGAGAGGGGCAGTCCCACTCCTTAGGTATTATTATTATTATTTGGAGAGGGGCAGTCTCTCTCCTTAGGTAGTATTATTATTATTTGGAGAGGGGCAGTCTCTCTCCTTAGGTATTATTATTATTATTTGGAGAGGGGCAGTCCCACTCCTTAGGTAGTATTATTATTACTTGGAGAGGGGCAGTCTCACTCCTTAGGTAGTATTATTATTATTTGGGGAGGGGCAGTCTCACTCATTAGGTAGTATTATTATTATTTGGAGAGGGGCAGTCTCTCTCCTTAGGTATTATTATTATTATTTGGAGAGGGGCAGTCCCACTCCTTAGGTAGTATTATTATTATTTGGAGAGGGGCAGTCTCTCTCCTTAGGTATTATTATTATTTGGAGAGGGGCAGTCCCACTCCTTAGGTAGTATTATTATTATTTGGAGAGGGGCAGTCTCTCTCCTTAGGTATTATTATTATTTGGAGAGGGGCAGTCTCTCTCCTTAGGTATTATTATTATTATTTGGAGAGGGGCAGTCCCACTCCTTAGGTATTATTATTATTATTTGGAGAGGGCAGTCCCACTCCTTAGGTAGTATTATTATTATTTGGAGAGGGGCAGTCTCTCTCCTTAGGTATTATTATTATTTGGAGAGGGGCAGTCTCACTCCTTAGGTATTATTATTATTATTTGGAGAGGGGCAGTCTCTCTCCTTAGGTATTATTATTATTTGGAGAGGGGCAGTCCCACTCCTTAGGTAGTATTATTATTATTTGGAGAGGGGCAGTCCCACTCCTTAGGTAGTATTATTATTATTTGGAGAGGGGCAGTCTCTCTCCTTAGGTATTATTATTATTATTTGGAGAGGGGCAGTCCCACTCCTTAGGTAGTATTATTATTATGTGGAGAGGGGCAGTCCCACTCCGTAGGTATTATTATTATTATTTGGAGAGGGGCAGTCTCACTCCTTAGGTATTATTATTATTATTTGGAGAGGGGCAGTCTCACTCCTTAGGTAGTATTATTATTATTTGGAGAGGGGCAGTCCCACTCCTAGGTAGTATTATTATTATTTGGAGAGGGGCAGTCTCACTCCTTAGGTAGTATTATTATTATTTGGAGAGGGGCAGTCCCACTCCTTAGTATTATTATTATTTGGAGAGGGGCAGTCTCACTCCTTAGGTAGTATTATTATTATTTGGAGAGGGGCAGTCCCACTCCTTAGGTATTATTATTATTATTTGGAGAGGGGCAGTCTCTCTCCTTAGGTAGTATTATTATTATTTGGAGAGGGGCAGTCTCTCTCCTTAGGTATTATTATTTGGAGAGGGGCAGTCCCACTCCTTAGGTATTATTATTATTATTTGGAGAGGGGCAGTCTCTCTCCTTAGGTAGTATTATTATTATTTGGAGAGGGGCAGTCTCTCTCCTTAGGTATTATTATTATTATTTGGAGAGGGGCAGTCTCTCTCCTTAGGTAGTATTATTATTATTTGGAGAGGGGCAGTCTCTCTCCTTAGGTATTATTATTATTATTTGGAGAGGGGCAGTCTCTCTCCTTAGGTATTATTATTATTTGGAGAGGGGCAGTCCCACTCCTTAGGTATTATTATTTGGAGAGGGTCAGTCTCTCTCCTTAGGTATTATTATTATTATTTGGAGAGGGGCAGTCCCTCTCCTTAGGTAGTATTATTATTATTTGGAGAGGGGCAGTCCCACTCCTTAGGTATTATTATTATTATTTGGAGAGGGGCAGTCTCTCTCCTTAGGTAGTATTATTATTATTTGGAGAGGGGCAGTCTCTCTCCTTAGGTATTATTATTATTATTTGGAGAGGGGCAGTCCCACTCCTTAGGTAGTATTATTATTACTTGGAGAGGGGCAGTCTCACTCCTTAGGTAGTATTATTATTATTTGGGGAGGGGCAGTCTCACTCATTAGGTAGTATTATTATTATTTGGAGAGGGGCAGTCTCTCTCCTTAGGTATTATTATTATTATTTGGGGAGGGGCAGTCTCACTCCTTAGGTAGTATTATTATTATTTGGAGAGGGACAGTCCCACTCCTTAGGTAGTATTATTATTATTTGGAGAGGGGCAGTCTCTCTCCTTAGGTATTATTATTATTATTTGGAGAGGGGCAGTCTCTCTCCTTAGGTATTATTATTATTATTTGGAGAGGGGCAGTCTCTCTCCTTAGGTATTATTATTATTATTTGGAGAGGGGCAGTCTCTCTCCTTAGGTATTATTATTATTATTTGGAGAGGGGCAGTCTCTCTCCTTAGGTATTATTATTATTATTTGGAGAGGGGCAGTCTCTCTCCTTAGGTATTATAATTATTATTTGGAGAGGGGCAGTCCCACTCCTTAGGTATTATTATTATTATTTGGAGAAGGGCAGTCCCACTCCTTAGGTAGTATTATTATTATTTGGAGAGGGGCAGTCCCACTCCTTAGGTAGTATTATTATTATTTGGAGAGGGGCAGTCTCACTCCTTAGGTAGTATTATTATTATTTGGAGAGGGGCAGTCCCACTCCTTAGGTATTATTATTTGGAGAGGGGCAGTCTCTCTCCTTAGGTATTATTATTATTATTTGGAGAGGGGCAGTCCCACTCCTTAGGTATTATTATTATTATTTGGAGAGGGGCAGTCTCACTCCTTAGGTAATATTATTATTATTTGGAGAGGGGCAGTCTCACTCCTTAGGTATTATTATTATTATTTGGAGAGGGGCAGTCTCTCTCCTTAGGTAGTATTATTATTATTTGGAGAGGGGCAGTCTCTCTCCTTAGGTATTATTATTATTATTTGGAGAGGGGCAGTCCCACTCCTTAGGTAGTATTATTATTATTTGGAGAGGGGCAGTCTCTCTCCTTAGGTATTATTATTATTTGGAGAGGGGCAGTCCCACTCCTTAGGTAGTATTATTATTATTTGGAGAGGGGCAGTCTCTCTCCTTAGGTATTATTATTATTTGGAGAGGGGCAGTCTCTCTCCTTAGGTATTATTATTATTATTTGGAGAGGGGCAGTCCCACTCCTTAGGTATTATTATTATTATTTGGAGAGGGCAGTCCCACTCCTTAGGTAGTATTATTATTATTTGGAGAGGGGCAGTCTCTCTCCTTAGGTATTATTATTATTTGGAGAGGGGCAGTCTCACTCCTTAGGTATTATTATTATTATTTGGAGAGGGGCAGTCTCTCTCCTTAGGTATTATTATTATTTGGAGAGGGGCAGTCCCACTCCTTAGGTAGTATTATTATTATTTGGAGAGGGGCAGTCCCACTCCTTAGGTAGTATTATTATTATTTGGAGAGGGGCAGTCTCTCTCCTTAGGTATTATTATTATTATTTGGAGAGGGGCAGTCCCACTCCTTAGGTAGTATTATTATTATTTGGAGAGGGGCAGTCCCACTCCTTAGGTAGTATTATTATTATTTGGAGAGGGGCAGTCTCACTCCTTAGGTATTATTATTATTTGGAGAGGGGCAGTCCCACTCCTTAGGTAGTATTATTATTATGTGGAGAGGGGCAGTCCCTCTCCTTAGGTAGTATTATTATTATTTGGAGAGGGGCAGTCCCACTCCTTAGGTATTATTATTATTATTTGGAGAGGGGCAGTCTCTCTCCTTAGGTATTATTATTATTTGGAGAGGGGCAGTCCCACTCCTTAGGTAGTATTATTATTATTTGGAGAGGGGCAGTCCCACTCCTTAGGTATTATTATTATTATTTGGAGAGGGGCAGTCCCACTCCTTAGGTAGTATTATTATTATTTGGAGAGGGGCAGTCTCACTCCTTAGGTATTATTATTATTATTATTATTTGGAGAGGGGCAGTCTCTCTCCTTAGGTATTATTATTATTATTATTTGGAGAGGGGCAGTCTCACTCCTTAGGTATTATTATTATTATTTGGAGAGGGCAGTCCCACTCCTTAGGTAGTATTATTATTATTTGGAGAGGGGCAGTCTCTCTCCTTAGGTATTATTATTATTTGGAGAGGGGCAGTCTCACTCCTTAGGTATTATTATTATTATTTGGAGAGGGGCAGTCTCTCTCCTTAGGTAGTATTATTATTATTTGGAGAGGGGCAGTCTCTCTCCTTAGGTATTATTATTATTATTTGGAGAGGGGCAGTCCCACTCCTTAGGTAGTATTATTATTATTTGGAGAGGGGCAGTCCCACTCCTTAGGTAGTATTATTATTATTTGGAGAGGGGCAGTCTCACTCCTTAGGTATTATTATTATTATTTGGAGAGGGGCAGTCCCACTCCTTAGGTATTATTATTTGGAGAGGGGCAGTCTCTCTCCTTAGGTATTATTATTATTATTTGGAGAGGGGCAGTCCCACTCCTTAGGTATTATTATTATTATTTGGAGAGGGGCAGTCTCACTCCTTAGGTAGTATTATTATTATTTGGAGAGGGGCAGTCTCACTCCTTAGGTATTATTATTATTATTTGGAGAGGGGCAGTCTCTCTCCTTAGGTAGTATTATTATTATTTGGAGAGGGGCAGTCTCTCTCCTTAGGTATTATTATTATTATTTGGAGAGGGGCAGTCCCACTCCTTAGGTAGTATTATTATTATTTGGAGAGGGGCAGTCTCTCTCCTTAGGTATTATTATTATTTGGAGAGGGGCAGTCCCACTCCTTAGGTAGTATTATTATTATTTGGAGAGGGGCAGTCTCTCTCCTTAGGTATTATCATTATTTGGAGAGGGGCAGTCTCTCTCCTTAGGTATTATTATTATTATTTGGAGAGGGGCAGTCCCACTCCTTAGGTATTATTATTATTATTTGGAGAGGGCAGTCCCACTCCTTAGGTAGTATTATTATTATTTGGAGAGGGGCAGTCTCTCTCCTTAGGTATTATTATTATTTGGAGAGGGGCAGTCTCACTCCTTAGGTATTATTATTATTATTTGGAGAGGGGCAGTCTCTCTCCTTAGGTATTATTATTATTTGGAGAGGGGCAGTCCCACTCCTTAGGTAGTATTATTATTATTTGGAGAGGGGCAGTCCCACTCCTTAGGTAGTATTATTATTATTTGGAGAGGGGCAGTCTCTCTCCTTAGGTATTATTATTATTATTTGGAGAGGGGCAGTCCCACTCCTTAGGTAGTATTATTATTATTTGGAGAGGGGCAGTCTCACTCCTTAGGTATTATTATTATTATTTGGAGAGGGGCAGTCCCACTCCTTAGGTAGTATTATTATTATGTGGAGAGGGGCAGTCCCACTCCGTAGGTATTATTATTATTATTTGGAGAGGGGCAGTCTCACTCCTTAGGTATTATTATTATTATTTGGAGAGGGGCAGTCTCACTCCTTAGGTAGTATTATTATTATTTGGAGAGGGGCAGTCCCACTCCTAGGTAGTATTATTATTATTTGGAGAGGGGCAGTCTCACTCCTTAGGTAGTATTATTATTATTTGGAGAGGGGCAGTCCCACTCCTTAGTATTATTATTATTTGGAGAGGGGCAGTCTCACTCCTTAGGTAGTATTATTATTATTTGGAGAGGGGCAGTCCCACTCCTTAGGTATTATTATTATTATTTGGAGAGGGGCAGTCTCTCTCCTTAGGTAGTATTATTATTATTTGGAGAGGGGCAGTCTCTCTCCTTAGGTATTATTATTATTATTTGGAGAGAGGCAGTCCCACTCCTTAGGTATTATTATTTGGAGAGGGGCAGTCCCACTCCTTAGGTATTATTATTATTATTTGGAGAGGGGCAGTCCCTCTCCTTAGGTAGTATTATTATTATTTGGAGAGGGGCAGTCTCTCTCCTTAGGTAGTATTATTATTATTTGGAGAGGGGCAGTCTCTCTCCTTAGGTATTATTATTATTATTTGGAGAGGGGCAGTCTCTCTCCTTAGGTAGTATTATTATTATTTGGAGAGGGGCAGTCTCTCTCCTTAGGTATTATTATTATTATTTGGAGAGGGGCAGTCTCTCTCCTTAGGTATTATTATTATTTGGAGAGGGGCAGTCCCACTCCTTAGGTATTATTATTTGGAGAGGGTCAGTCTCTCTCCTTAGGTATTATTATTATTATTTGGAGAGGGGCAGTCCCTCTCCTTAGGTAGTATTATTATTATTTGGAGAGGGGCAGTCCCACTCCTTAGGTATTATTATTATTATTTGGAGAGGGGCAGTCTCTCTCCTTAGGTAGTATTATTATTATTTGGAGAGGGGCAGTCTCTCTCCTTAGGTATTATTATTATTATTTGGAGAGGGGCAGTCCCACTCCTTAGGTAGTATTATTATTACTTGGAGAGGGGCAGTCTCACTCCTTAGGTAGTATTATTATTATTTGGGGAGGGGCAGTCTCACTCATTAGGTAGTATTATTATTATTTGGAGAGGGGCAGTCTCTCTCCTTAGGTATTATTATTATTATTTGGAGAGGGGCAGTCCCACTCCTTAGGTAGTATTATTATTATTTGGAGAGGGGCAGTCTCTCTCCTTAGGTATTATTATTATTTGGAGAGGGGCAGTCCCACTCCTTAGGTAGTATTATTATTATTTGGAGAGGGGCAGTCTCTCTCCTTAGGTATTATTATTATTTGGAGAGGGGCAGTCTCTCTCCTTAGGTATTATTATTATTATTTGGAGAGGGGCAGTCCCACTCCTTAGGTATTATTATTATTATTTGGAGAGGGCAGTCCCACTCCTTAGGTAGTATTATTATTATTTGGAGAGGGGCAGTCTCTCTCCTTAGGTATTATTATTATTTGGAGAGGGGCAGTCTCACTCCTTAGGTATTATTATTATTATTTGGAGAGGGGCAGTCTCTCTCCTTAGGTATTATTATTATTTGGAGAGGGGCAGTCCCACTCCTTAGGTAGTATTATTATTATTTGGAGAGGGGCAGTCCCACTCCTTAGGTAGTATTATTATTATTTGGAGAGGGGCAGTCTCTCTCCTTAGGTATTATTATTATTATTTGGAGAGGGGCAGTCCCACTCCTTAGGTAGTATTATTATTATTTGGAGAGGGGCAGTCTCACTCCTTAGGTATTATTATTATTATTTGGAGAGGGGCAGTCCCACTCCTTAGGTAGTATTATTATTATGTGGAGAGGGGCAGTCCCACTCCGTAGGTATTATTATTATTATTTGGAGAGGGGCAGTCTCACTCCTTAGGTATTATTATTATTATTTGGAGAGGGGCAGTCTCACTCCTTAGGTAGTATTATTATTATTTGGAGAGGGGCAGTCCCACTCCTAGGTAGTATTATTATTATTTGGAGAGGGGCAGTCTCACTCCTTAGGTAGTATTATTATTATTTGGAGAGGGGCAGTCCCACTCCTTAGTATTATTATTATTTGGAGAGGGGCAGTCTCACTCCTTAGGTAGTATTATTATTATTTGGAGAGGGGCAGTCCCACTCCTTAGGTATTATTATTATTATTTGGAGAGGGGCAGTCTCTCTCCTTAGGTAGTATTATTATTATTTGGAGAGGGGCAGTCTCTCTCCTTAGGTATTATTATTATTATTTGGAGAGAGGCAGTCCCACTCCTTAGGTATTATTATTTGGAGAGGGGCAGTCCCACTCCTTAGGTATTATTATTATTATTTGGAGAGGGGCAGTCCCTCTCCTTAGGTAGTATTATTATTATTTGGAGAGGGGCAGTCTCTCTCCTTAGGTAATATTATTATTATTTGGAGAGGGGCAGTCCCACTCCTAGGTAGTATTATTATTATTTGGAGAGGGGCAGTCTCACTCCTTAGGTAGTATTATTATTATTTGGAGAGGGGCAGTCCCACTCCTTAGTATTATTATTATTTGGAGAGGGGCAGTCTCACTCCTTAGGTAGTATTATTATTATTTGGAGAGGGGCAGTCCCACTCCTTAGGTATTATTATTATTATTTGGAGAGGGGCAGTCTCTCTCCTTAGGTAGTATTATTATTATTTGGAGAGGGGCAGTCTCTCTCCTTAGGTATTATTATTATTATTTGGAGAGAGGCAGTCCCACTCCTTAGGTATTATTATTTGGAGAGGGGCAGTCCCACTCCTTAGGTATTATTATTATTATTTGGAGAGGGGCAGTCCCTCTCCTTAGGTAGTATTATTATTATTTGGAGAGGGGCAGTCTCTCTCCTTAGGTAATATTATTATTATTTGGAGAGGGGCAGTCTCTCTCCTTAGGTATTATTATTATTATTTGGAGAGGGGCAGTCTCTCTCCTTAGGTAGTATTATTATTATTTGGAGAGGGGCAGTCTCTCTCCTTAGGTATTATTATTATTATTTGGAGAGGGGCAGTCTCTCTCCTTAGGTATTATTATTATTTGGAGAGGGGCAGTCCCACTCCTTAGGTATTATTATTTGGAGAGGGTCAGTCTCTCTCCTTAGGTATTATTATTATTATTTGGAGAGGGGCAGTCCCTCTCCTTAGGTAGTATTATTATTATTTGGAGAGGGGCAGTCCCACTCCTTAGGTATTATTATTATTATTTGGAGAGGGGCAGTCTCTCTCCTTAGGTAGTATTATTATTATTTGGAGAGGGGCAGTCTCTCTCCTTAGGTATTATTATTATTATTTGGAGAGGGGCAGTCCCACTCCTTAGGTAGTATTATTATTACTTGGAGAGGGGCAGTCTCACTCCTTAGGTAGTATTATTATTATTTGGGGAGGGGCAGTCTCACTCATTAGGTAGTATTATTATTATTTGGAGAGGGGCAGTCTCTCTCCTTAGGTATTATTATTATTATTTGGGGAGGGGCAGTCTCACTCCTTAGGTAGTATTATTATTATTTGGAGAGGGACAGTCCCACTCCTTAGGTAGTATTATTATTATTTGGAGAGGGGCAGTCCCACTCCTTAGGTAGTATTATTATTATTTGGAGAGGGGCAGTCTCTCTCCTTAGGTATTATTATTATTTGGAGAGGGGCAGTCTCTCTCCTTAGGTGTTATTATTATTATTATTTGGAGAGGGGCAGTCCCACTCCTTAGGTATTATTATTATTATTTGGAGAGGGCAGTCCCACTCCTTAGGTAGTATTATTATTATTTGGAGAGGGGCAGTCTCTCTCCTTAGGTATTATTATTATTTGGAGAGGGGCAGTCTCACTCCTTAGGTATTATTATTATTATTTGGAGAGGGGCAGTCTCTCTCCTTAGGTATTATTATTATTTGGAGAGGGGCAGTCCCACTCCTTAGGTAGTATTATTATTATTTGGAGAGGGGCAGTCCCACTCCTTAGGTAGTATTATTATTATTTGGAGAGGGGCAGTCTCTCTCCTTAGGTATTATTATTATTATTTGGAGAGGGGCAGTCCCACTCCTTAGGTAGTATTATTATTATTTGGAGAGGGGCAGTCTCACTCCTTAGGTATTATTATTATTATTTGGAGAGGGGCAGTCCCACTCCTTAGGTAGTATTATTATTATGTGGAGAGGGGCAGTCCCACTCCGTAGGTATTATTATTATTATTTGGAGAGGGGCAGTCTCACTCCTTAGGTATTATTATTATTATTTGGAGAGGGGCAGTCTCACTCCTTAGGTAGTATTATTATTATTTGGAGAGGGGCAGTCCCACTCCTAGGTAGTATTATTATTATTTGGAGAGGGGCAGTCTCACTCCTTAGGTAGTATTATTATTATTTGGAGAGGGGCAGTCCCACTCCTTAGTATTATTATTATTTGGAGAGGGGCAGTCTCACTCCTTAGGTAGTATTATTATTATTTGGAGAGGGGCAGTCCCACTCCTTAGGTATTATTATTATTATTTGGAGAGGGGCAGTCTCTCTCCTTAGGTAGTATTATTATTATTTGGAGAGGGGCAGTCTCTCTCCTTAGGTATTATTATTATTATTTGGAGAGAGGCAGTCCCACTCCTTAGGTATTATTATTTGGAGAGGGGCAGTCCCACTCCTTAGGTATTATTATTATTATTTGGAGAGGGGCAGTCCCTCTCCTTAGGTAGTATTATTATTATTTGGAGAGGGGCAGTCTCTCTCCTTAGGTAGTATTATTATTATTTGGAGAGGGGCAGTCTCTCTCCTTAGGTATTATTATTATTATTTGGAGAGGGGCAGTCTCTCTCCTTAGGTAGTATTATTATTATTTGGAGAGGGGCAGTCTCTCTCCTTAGGTATTATTATTATTATTTGGAGAGGGGCAGTCTCTCTCCTTAGGTATTATTATTATTTGGAGAGGGGCAGTCCCACTCCTTAGGTATTATTATTTGGAGAGGGTCAGTCTCTCTCCTTAGGTATTATTATTATTATTTGGAGAGGGGCAGTCCCTCTCCTTAGGTAGTATTATTATTATTTGGAGAGGGGCAGTCCCACTCCTTAGGTATTATTATTATTATTTGGAGAGGGGCAGTCTCTCTCCTTAGGTAGTATTATTATTATTTGGAGAGGGGCAGTCTCTCTCCTTAGGTATTATTATTATTATTTGGAGAGGGGCAGTCCCACTCCTTAGGTAGTATTATTATTACTTGGAGAGGGGCAGTCTCACTCCTTAGGTAGTATTATTATTATTTGGGGAGGGGCAGTCTCACTCATTAGGTAGTATTATTATTATTTGGAGAGGGGCAGTCTCTCTCCTTAGGTATTATTATTATTATTTGGAGAGGGGCAGTCCCACTCCTTAGGTAGTATTATTATTATTTGGAGAGGGGCAGTCTCTCTCCTTAGGTATTATTATTATTTGGAGAGGGGCAGTCCCACTCCTTAGGTAGTATTATTATTATTTGGAGAGGGGCAGTCTCTCTCCTTAGGTATTATTATTATTTGGAGAGGGGCAGTCTCTCTCCTTAGGTATTATTATTATTATTTGGAGAGGGGCAGTCCCACTCCTTAGGTATTATTATTATTATTTGGAGAGGGCAGTCCCACTCCTTAGGTAGTATTATTATTATTTGGAGAGGGGCAGTCTCTCTCCTTAGGTATTATTATTATTTGGAGAGGGGCAGTCTCACTCCTTAGGTATTATTATTATTATTTGGAGAGGGGCAGTCTCTCTCCTTAGGTATTATTATTATTTGGAGAGGGGCAGTCCCACTCCTTAGGTAGTATTATTATTATTTGGAGAGGGGCAGTCCCACTCCTTAGGTAGTATTATTATTATTTGGAGAGGGGCAGTCTCTCTCCTTAGGTATTATTATTATTATTTGGAGAGGGGCAGTCCCACTCCTTAGGTAGTATTATTATTATTTGGAGAGGGGCAGTCTCACTCCTTAGGTATTATTATTATTATTTGGAGAGGGGCAGTCCCACTCCTTAGGTAGTATTATTATTATGTGGAGAGGGGCAGTCCCACTCCGTAGGTATTATTATTATTATTTGGAGAGGGGCAGTCTCACTCCTTAGGTATTATTATTATTATTTGGAGAGGGGCAGTCTCACTCCTTAGGTAGTATTATTATTATTTGGAGAGGGGCAGTCCCACTCCTAGGTAGTATTATTATTATTTGGAGAGGGGCAGTCTCACTCCTTAGGTAGTATTATTATTATTTGGAGAGGGGCAGTCCCACTCCTTAGTATTATTATTATTTGGAGAGGGGCAGTCTCACTCCTTAGGTAGTATTATTATTATTTGGAGAGGGGCAGTCCCACTCCTTAGGTATTATTATTATTATTTGGAGAGGGGCAGTCTCTCTCCTTAGGTAGTATTATTATTATTTGGAGAGGGGCAGTCTCTCTCCTTAGGTATTATTATTATTATTTGGAGAGAGGCAGTCCCACTCCTTAGGTATTATTATTTGGAGAGGGGCAGTCCCACTCCTTAGGTATTATTATTATTATTTGGAGAGGGGCAGTCCCTCTCCTTAGGTAGTATTATTATTATTTGGAGAGGGGCAGTCTCTCTCCTTAGGTAGTATTATTATTATTTGGAGAGGGGCAGTCTCTCTCCTTAGGTATTATTATTATTATTTGGAGAGGGGCAGTCTCTCTCCTTAGGTAGTATTATTATTATTTGGAGAGGGGCAGTCTCTCTCCTTAGGTATTATTATTATTATTTGGAGAGGGGCAGTCTCTCTCCTTAGGTATTATTATTATTTGGAGAGGGGCAGTCCCACTCCTTAGGTATTATTATTTGGAGAGGGTCAGTCTCTCTCCTTAGGTATTATTATTATTATTTGGAGAGGGGCAGTCCCTCTCCTTAGGTAGTATTATTATTATTTGGAGAGGGGCAGTCCCACTCCTTAGGTATTATTATTATTATTTGGAGAGGGGCAGTCTCTCTCCTTAGGTAGTATTATTATTATTTGGAGAGGGGCAGTCTCTCTCCTTAGGTATTATTATTATTATTTGGAGAGGGGCAGTCCCACTCCTTAGGTAGTATTATTATTACTTGGAGAGGGGCAGTCTCACTCCTTAGGTAGTATTATTATTATTTGGGGAGGGGCAGTCTCACTCATTAGGTAGTATTATTATTATTTGGAGAGGGGCAGTCTCTCTCCTTAGGTATTATTATTATTATTTGGGGAGGGGCAGTCTCACTCCTTAGGTAGTATTATTATTATTTGGAGAGGGACAGTCCCACTCCTTAGGTAGTATTATTATTATTTGGAGAGGGGCAGTCTCTCTCCTTAGGTATTATTATTATTATTTGGAGAGGGGCAGTCTCTCTCCTTAGGTATTATTATTATTATTTGGAGAGGGGCAGTCTCTCTCCTTAGGTATTATTATTATTATTTGGAGAGGGGCAGTCTCTCTCCTTAGGTGTTATTATTATTATTTGGAGAGGGGCAGTCTCTCTCCTTAGGTATTATAATTATTATTTGGAGAGGGGCAGTCCCACTCCTTAGGTATTATTATTATTATTTGGAGAAGGGCAGTCCCACTCCTTAGGTAGTATTATTATTATTTGGAGAGGGGCAGTCCCACTCCTTAGGTAGTATTATTATTATTTGGAGAGGGGCAGTCTCACTCCTTAGGTATTATTATTATTATTTGGAGAGGGGCAGTCTCACTCCTTAGGTAGTATTATTATTATTTGGAGAGGGGCAGTCCCACTCCTTAGGTATTATTATTTGGAGAGGGGCAGTCTCTCTCCTTAGGTATTATTATTATTATTTGGAGAGGGGCAGTCCCACTCCTTAGGTATTATTATTATTATTTGGAGAGGGGCAGTCTCACTCCTTAGGTAGTATTATTATTATTTGGAGAGGGGCAGTCTCACTCCTTAGGTATTATTATTATTATTTGGAGAGGGGCAGTCTCTCTCCTTAGGTAGTATTATTATTATTTGGAGAGGGGCAGTCTCTCTCCTTAGGTATTATTATTATTATTTGGAGAGGGGCAGTCCCACTCCTTAGGTAGTATTATTATTATTTGGAGAGGGGCAGTCTCTCTCCTTAGGTATTATTATTATTTGGAGAGGGGCAGTCCCACTCCTTAGGTAGTATTATTATTATTTGGAGAGGGGCAGTCTCTCTCCTTAGGTATTATTATTATTTGGAGAGGGGCAGTCTCTCTCCTTAGGTATTATTATTATTATTTGGAGAGGGGCAGTCCCACTCCTTAGGTATTATTATTATTATTTGGAGAGGGCAGTCCCACTCCTTAGGTAGTATTATTATTATTTGGAGAGGGGCAGTCTCTCTTCTTAGGTATTATTATTATTTGGAGAGGGGCAGTCTCACTCCTTAGGTATTATTATTATTATTTGGAGAGGGGCAGTCTCTCTCCTTAGGTATTATTATTATTTGGAGAGGGGCAGTCCCACTCCTTAGGTAGTATTATTATTATTTGGAGAGGGGCAGTCCCACTCCTTAGGTAGTATTATTATTATTTGGAGAGGGGCAGTCTCTCTCCTTAGGTATTATTATTATTATTTGGAGAGGGGCAGTCCCACTCCTTAGGTAGTATTATTATTATTTGGAGAGGGGCAGTCTCACTCCTTAGGTATTATTATTATTATTTGGAGAGGGGCAGTCCCACTCCTTAGGTAGTATTATTATTATGTGGAGAGGGGCAGTCCCTCTCCTTAGGTAGTATTATTATTATTTGGAGAGGGGCAGTCCCACTCCTTAGGTATTATTATTATTATTTGGAGAGGGGCAGTCTCTCTCCTTAGGTATTATTATTATTTGGAGAGGGGCAGTCCCACTCCTTAGGTAGTATTATTATTATTTGGAGAGGGGCAGTCCCACTCCTTAGGTATTATTATTATTATTTGGAGAGGGGCAGTCCCACTCCTTAGGTAGTATTATTATTATTTGGAGAGGGGCAGTCTCACTCCTTAGGTATTATTATTATTATTATTTGGAGAGGGGCAGTCTCTCTCCTTAGGTATTATTATTATTATTATTTGGAGAGGGGCAGTCTCTCTCCTTAGGTTTTATTATTATTATTATTTGGAGAGGGGCAGTCTCACTCCGTAGGTATTATTATTATTATTTGGAGAGGGGCAGTCTCACTCCTTAGGTATTATTATTATTATTTGGAGAGGGGCAGTCTCACTCCTTAGGTAGTATTATTATTATTATTTGGAGAGGGGCAGTCTCACTCCGTAGGTATTATTATTATTATTTGGAGAGGGGCAGTCTCACTCCTTAGGTATTATTATTATTATTTGGAGAGGGGCAGTCTCACTCCTTAGGTAGTATTATTATTATTTGGAGAGGGGCAGTCCCACTCCTAGGTAGTATTATTATTATTTGGAGAGGGGCAGTCTCACTCCTTAGGTAGTATTATTATTATTTGGAGAGGGGCAGTCCCACTCCTTAGTATTATTATTATTTGGAGAGGGGCAGTCTCACTCCTTAGGTAGTATTATTATTATTTGGAGAGGGGCAGTCCCACTCCTTAGGTATTATTATTATTATTTGGAGAGGGGCAGTCCCACTCCTTAGGTAGTATTATTATTACTTGGAGAGGGGCAGTCTCACTCCTTAGGTAGTATTATTATTATTTGGGGAGGGGCAGTCTCACTCATTAGGTAGTATTATTATTATTTGGAGAGGGGCAGTCTCTCTCCTTAGGTATTATTATTATTATTTGGGGAGGGGCAGTCTCACTCCTTAGGTAGTATTATTATTATTTGGAGAGGGACAGTCCCACTCCTTAGGTAGTATTATTATTATTTGGAGAGGGGCAGTCCCACTCCTTAGGTAGTATTATTATTACTTGGAGAGGGGCAGTCTCACTCCTTAGGTAGTATTATTATTATTTGGGGAGGGGCAGTCTCACTCATTAGGTAGTATTATTATTATTTGGAGAGGGGCAGTCTCTCTCCTTAGGTATTATTATTATTATTTGGGGAGGGGCAGTCTCACTCCTTAGGTAGTATTATTATTATTTGGAGAGGGACAGTCCCACTCCTTAGGTAGTATTATTATTATTTGGAGAGGGGCAGTCTCTCTCCTTAGGTATTATTATTATTATTTGGAGAGGGGCAGTCTCTCTCCTTAGGTATTATTATTATTATTTGGAGAGGGGCAGTCTCTCTCCTTAGGTATTATTATTATTATTTGGAGAGGGGCAGTCTCTCTCCTTAGGTATTATTATTATTATTTGGAGAGGGGCAGTCTCTCTCCTTAGGTATTATAATTATTATTTGGAGAGGGGCAGTCCCACTCCTTAGGTATTATTATTATTATTTGGAGAAGGGCAGTCCCACTCCTTAGGTAGTATTATTATTATTTGGAGAGGGGCAGTCCCACTCCTTAGGTAGTATTATTATTATTTGGAGAGGGGCAGTCTCACTCCTTAGGTATTATTATTATTATTTGGAGAGGGGCAGTCTCACTCCTTAGGTAGTATTATTATTATTTGGAGAGGGGCAGTCCCACTCCTTAGGTATTATTATTTGGAGAGGGGCAGTCTCTCTCCTTAGGTATTATTATTATTATTTGGAGAGGGGCAGTCCCACTCCTTAGGTATTATTATTATTATTTGGAGAGGGGCAGTCTCACTCCTTAGGTAGTATTATTATTATTTGGAGAGGGGCAGTCTCACTCCTTAGGTATTATTATTATTATTTGGAGAGGGGCAGTCTCTCTCCTTAGGTATTATTATTATTATTTGGAGAGGGGCAGTCTCTCTCCTTAGGTATTATTATTATTTGGAGAGGGGCAGTCCCACTCCTTAGGTAGTATTATTATTATTTGGAGAGGGGCAGTCCCACTCCTTAGGTAGTATTATTATTATTTGGAGAGGGGCAGTCTCTCTCCTTAGGTATTATTATTATTATTTGGAGAGGGGCAGTCCCACTCCTTAGGTAGTATTATTATTATTTGGAGAGGGGCAGTCTCACTCCTTAGGTATTATTATTATTATTTGGAGAGGGGCAGTCCCACTCCTTAGGTAGTATTATTATTATGTGGAGAGGGGCAGTCCCACTCCGTAGGTATTATTATTATTATTTGGAGAGGGGCAGTCTCACTCCTTAGGTATTATTATTATTATTTGGAGAGGGGCAGTCTCACTCCTTAGGTAGTATTATTATTATTTGGAGAGGGGCAGTCCCACTCCTAGGTAGTATTATTATTATTTGGAGAGGGGCAGTCTCACTCCTTAGGTAGTATTATTATTATTTGGAGAGGGGCAGTCCCACTCCTTAGTATTATTATTATTTGGAGAGGGGCAGTCTCACTCCTTAGGTAGTATTATTATTATTTGGAGAGGGGCAGTCCCACTCCTTAGGTATTATTATTATTATTTGGAGAGGGGCAGTCTCTCTCCTTAGGTAGTATTATTATTATTTGGAGAGGGGCAGTCTCTCTCCTTAGGTATTATTATTATTATTTGGAGAGAGGCAGTCCCACTCCTTAGGTATTATTATTTGGAGAGGGGCAGTCCCACTCCTTAGGTATTATTATTATTATTTGGAGAGGGGCAGTCCCTCTCCTTAGGTAGTATTATTATTATTTGGAGAGGGGCAGTCTCTCTCCTTAGGTAGTATTATTATTATTTGGAGAGGGGCAGTCTCTCTCCTTAGGTATTATTATTATTATTTGGAGAGGGGCAGTCTCTCTCCTTAGGTAGTATTATTATTATTTGGAGAGGGGCAGTCTCTCTCCTTAGGTATTATTATTATTATTTGGAGAGGGGCAGTCTCTCTCCTTAGGTATTATTATTATTTGGAGAGGGGCAGTCCCACTCCTTAGGTATTATTATTTGGAGAGGGTCAGTCTCTCTCCTTAGGTATTATTATTATTATTTGGAGAGGGGCAGTCCCTCTCCTTAGGTAGTATTATTATTATTTGGAGAGGGGCAGTCCCACTCCTTAGGTATTATTATTATTATTTGGAGAGGGGCAGTCTCTCTCCTTAGGTAGTATTATTATTATTTGGAGAGGGGCAGTCTCTCTCCTTAGGTATTATTATTATTATTTGGAGAGGGGCAGTCCCACTCCTTAGGTAGTATTATTATTACTTGGAGAGGGGCAGTCTCACTCCTTAGGTAGTATTATTATTATTTGGGGAGGGGCAGTCTCACTCATTAGGTAGTATTATTATTATTTGGAGAGGGGCAGTCTCTCTCCTTAGGTATTATTATTATTATTTGGGGAGGGGCAGTCTCACTCCTTAGGTAGTATTATTATTATTTGGAGAGGGACAGTCCCACTCCTTAGGTAGTATTATTATTATTTGGAGAGGGGCAGTCTCTCTCCTTAGGTATTATTATTATTATTTGGAGAGGGGCAGTCTCTCTCCTTAGGTATTATTATTATTATTTGGAGAGGGGCAGTCTCTCTCCTTAGGTATTATTATTATTATTTGGAGAGGGGCAGTCTCTCTCCTTAGGTGTTATTATTATTATTTGGAGAGGGGCAGTCTCTCTCCTTAGGTATTATAATTATTATTTGGAGAGGGGCAGTCCCACTCCTTAGGTATTATTATTATTATTTGGAGAAGGGCAGTCCCACTCCTTAGGTAGTATTATTATTATTTGGAGAGGGGCAGTCCCACTCCTTAGGTAGTATTATTATTATTTGGAGAGGGGCAGTCTCACTCCTTAGGTATTATTATTATTATTTGGAGAGGGGCAGTCTCACTCCTTAGGTAGTATTATTATTATTTGGAGAGGGGCAGTCCCACTCCTTAGGTATTATTATTTGGAGAGGGGCAGTCTCTCTCCTTAGGTATTATTATTATTATTTGGAGAGGGGCAGTCCCACTCCTTAGGTATTATTATTATTATTTGGAGAGGGGCAGTCTCACTCCTTAGGTAGTATTATTATTATTTGGAGAGGGGCAGTCTCACTCCTTAGGTATTATTATTATTATTTGGAGAGGGGCAGTCTCTCTCCTTAGGTAGTATTATTATTATTTGGAGAGGGGCAGTCTCTCTCCTTAGGTATTATTATTATTATTTGGAGAGGGGCAGTCCCACTCCTTAGGTAGTATTATTATTATTTGGAGAGGGGCAGTCTCTCTCCTTAGGTATTATTATTATTTGGAGAGGGGCAGTCCCACTCCTTAGGTAGTATTATTATTATTTGGAGAGGGGCAGTCTCTCTCCTTAGGTATTATTATTATTTGGAGAGGGGCAGTCTCTCTCCTTAGGTATTATTATTATTATTTGGAGAGGGGCAGTCCCACTCCTTAGGTATTATTATTATTATTTGGAGAGGGCAGTCCCACTCCTTAGGTAGTATTATTATTATTTGGAGAGGGGCAGTCTCTCTTCTTAGGTATTATTATTATTTGGAGAGGGGCAGTCTCACTCCTTAGGTATTATTATTATTATTTGGAGAGGGGCAGTCTCTCTCCTTAGGTATTATTATTATTTGGAGAGGGGCAGTCCCACTCCTTAGGTAGTATTATTATTATTTGGAGAGGGGCAGTCCCACTCCTTAGGTAGTATTATTATTATTTGGAGAGGGGCAGTCTCTCTCCTTAGGTATTATTATTATTATTTGGAGAGGGGCAGTCCCACTCCTTAGGTAGTATTATTATTATTTGGAGAGGGGCAGTCTCACTCCTTAGGTATTATTATTATTATTTGGAGAGGGGCAGTCCCACTCCTTAGGTAGTATTATTATTATGTGGAGAGGGGCAGTCCCTCTCCTTAGGTAGTATTATTATTATTTGGAGAGGGGCAGTCCCACTCCTTAGGTATTATTATTATTATTTGGAGAGGGGCAGTCTCTCTCCTTAGGTATTATTATTATTTGGAGAGGGGCAGTCCCACTCCTTAGGTAGTATTATTATTATTTGGAGAGGGGCAGTCCCACTCCTTAGGTATTATTATTATTATTTGGAGAGGGGCAGTCCCACTCCTTAGGTAGTATTATTATTATTTGGAGAGGGGCAGTCTCACTCCTTAGGTATTATTATTATTATTATTTGGAGAGGGGCAGTCTCTCTCCTTAGGTATTATTATTATTATTATTTGGAGAGGGGCAGTCTCTCTCCTTAGGTTTTATTATTATTATTATTTGGAGAGGGGCAGTCTCACTCCGTAGGTATTATTATTATTATTTGGAGAGGGGCAGTCTCACTCCTTAGGTATTATTATTATTATTTGGAGAGGGGCAGTCTCACTCCTTAGGTAGTATTATTATTATTATTTGGAGAGGGGCAGTCTCACTCCGTAGGTATTATTATTATTATTTGGAGAGGGGCAGTCTCACTCCTTAGGTATTATTATTATTATTTGGAGAGGGGCAGTCTCACTCCTTAGGTAGTATTATTATTATTTGGAGAGGGGCAGTCCCACTCCTAGGTAGTATTATTATTATTTGGAGAGGGGCAGTCTCACTCCTTAGGTAGTATTATTATTATTTGGAGAGGGGCAGTCCCACTCCTTAGTATTATTATTATTTGGAGAGGGGCAGTCTCACTCCTTAGGTAGTATTATTATTATTTGGAGAGGGGCAGTCCCACTCCTTAGGTATTATTATTATTATTTGGAGAGGGGCAGTCCCACTCCTTAGGTAGTATTATTATTACTTGGAGAGGGGCAGTCTCACTCCTTAGGTAGTATTATTATTATTTGGGGAGGGGCAGTCTCACTCATTAGGTAGTATTATTATTATTTGGAGAGGGGCAGTCTCTCTCCTTAGGTATTATTATTATTATTTGGGGAGGGGCAGTCTCACTCCTTAGGTAGTATTATTATTATTTGGAGAGGGACAGTCCCACTCCTTAGGTAGTATTATTATTATTTGGAGAGGGGCAGTCCCACTCCTTAGGTAGTATTATTATTACTTGGAGAGGGGCAGTCTCACTCCTTAGGTAGTATTATTATTATTTGGGGAGGGGCAGTCTCACTCATTAGGTAGTATTATTATTATTTGGAGAGGGGCAGTCTCTCTCCTTAGGTATTATTATTATTATTTGGGGAGGGGCAGTCTCACTCCTTAGGTAGTATTATTATTATTTGGAGAGGGACAGTCCCACTCCTTAGGTAGTATTATTATTATTTGGAGAGGGGCAGTCTCTCTCCTTAGGTATTATTATTATTATTTGGGGAGGGGCAGTCTCACTCCTTAGGTAGTATTATTATTATTTGGAGAGGGACAGTCCCACTCCTTAGGTAGTATTATTATTATTTGGAGAGGGGCAGTCTCTCTCCTTAGGTATTATTATTATTATTTGGAGAGGGGCAGTCTCTCTCCTTAGGTATTATTATTATTATTTGGAGAGGGGCAGTCTCTCTCCTTAGGTATTATTATTATTATTTGGAGAGGGGCAGTCTCTCTCCTTAGGTATTATTATTATTATTTGGAGAGGGGCAGTCTCTCTCCTTAGGTATTATAATTATTATTTGGAGAGGGGCAGTCCCACTCCTTAGGTATTATTATTATTATTTGGAGAAGGGCAGTCCCACTCCTTAGGTAGTATTATTATTATTTGGAGAGGGGCAGTCCCACTCCTTAGGTAGTATTATTATTATTTGGAGAGGGGCAGTCTCACTCCTTAGGTATTATTATTATTATTTGGAGAGGGGCAGTCTCACTCCTTAGGTAGTATTATTATTATTTGGAGAGGGGCAGTCCCACTCCTTAGGTATTATTATTTGGAGAGGGGCAGTCTCTCTCCTTAGGTATTATTATTATTATTTGGAGAGGGGCAGTCCCACTCCTTAGGTATTATTATTATTATTTGGAGAGGGGCAGTCTCACTCCTTAGGTAGTATTATTATTATTTGGAGAGGGGCAGTCTCACTCCTTAGGTATTATTATTATTATTTGGAGAGGGGCAGTCTCTCTCCTTAGGTATTATTATTATTATTTGGAGAAGGGCAGTCCCACTCCTTAGGTAGTATTATTATTATTTGGAGAGGGGCAGTCCCACTCCTTAGGTAGTATTATTATTATTTGGAGAGGGGCAGTCTCACTCCTTAGGTATTATTATTATTATTTGGAGAGGGGCAGTCTCACTCCTTAGGTAGTATTATTATTATTTGGAGAGGGGCAGTCCCACTCCTTAGGTATTATTATTTGGAGAGGGGCAGTCTCTCTCCTTAGGTATTATTATTATTATTTGGAGAGGGGCAGTCCCACTCCTTAGGTATTATTATTATTATTTGGAGAGGGGCAGTCTCACTCCTTAGGTAGTATTATTATTATTTGGAGAGGGGCAGTCTCACTCCTTAGGTATTATTATTATTATTTGGAGAGGGGCAGTCTCTCTCCTTAGGTAGTATTATTATTATTTGGAGAGGGGCAGTCTCTCTCCTTAGGTATTATTATTATTATTTGGAGAGGGGCAGTCTCTCTCCTTAGGTAGTATTATTATTATTTGGAGAGGGGCAGTCTCTCTCCTTAGGTATTATTATTATTATTTGGAGAGGGGCAGTCCCACTCCTTAGGTAGTATTATTATTATTTGGAGAGGGGCAGTCTCTCTCCTTAGGTATTATTATTATTTGGAGAGGGGCAGTCCCACTCCTTAGGTAGTATTATTATTATTTGGAGAGGGGCAGTCTCTCTCCTTAGGTATTATTATTATTATTTGGAGAGGGGCAGTCCCACTCCTTAGGTAGTATTATTATTATTTGGAGAGGGGCAGTCTCTCTCCTTAGGTATTATTATTATTTGGAGAGGGGCAGTCCCACTCCTTAGGTAGTATTATTATTATTTGGAGAGGGGCAGTCTCTCTCCTTAGGTATTATTATTATTTGGAGAGGGGCAGTCTCTCTCCTTAGGTATTATTATTATTATTTGGAGAGGGGCAGTCCCACTCCTTAGGTATTATTATTATTATTTGGAGAGGGCAGTCCCACTCCTTAGGTAGTATTATTATTATTTGGAGAGGGGCAGTCTCTCTTCTTAGGTATTATTATTATTTGGAGAGGGGCAGTCTCACTCCTTAGGTATTATTATTATTATTTGGAGAGGGGCAGTCTCTCTCCTTAGGTATTATTATTATTTGGCGAGGGGCAGTCCCACTCCTTAGGTAGTATTATTATTATTTGGAGAGGGGCAGTCCCACTCCTTAGGTAGTATTATTATTATTTGGAGAGGGGCAGTCTCTCTCCTTAGGTATTATTATTATTATTTGGAGAGGGGCAGTCCCACTCCTTAGGTAGTAGTATTATTATTTGGAGAGGGGCAGTCTCACTCCTTAGGTATTATTATTATTATTTGGAGAGGGGCAGTCCCACTCCTTAGGTAGTATTATTATTATGTGGAGAGGGGCAGTCCCTCTCCTTAGGTAGTATTATTATTATTTGGAGAGGGGCAGTCCCACTCCTTAGGTATTATTATTATTATTTGGAGAGGGGCAGTCTCTCTCCTTAGGTATTATTATTATTTGGAGAGGGGCAGTCCCACTCCTTAGGTAGTATTATTATTATTTGGAGAGGGGCAGTCCCACTCCTTAGGTATTATTATTATTATTTGGAGAGGGGCAGTCCCACTCCTTAGGTAGTATTATTATTATTTGGAGAGGGGCAGTCTCACTCCTTAGGTATTATTATTATTATTATTTGGAGAGGGGCAGTCTCTCTCCTTAGGTATTATTATTATTATTATTTGGAGAGGGGCAGTCTCACTCCTTAGGTAGTATTATTATTATTTGGAGAGGGGCAGTCCCACTCCGTAGGTATTATTATTATTATTTGGAGAGGGGCAGTCTCACTCCTTAGGTATTATTATTATTATTTGGAGAGGGGCAGTCTCACTCCTTAGGTAGTATTATTATTATTTGGAGAGGGGCAGTCCCACTCCTAGGTAGTATTATTATTATTTGGAGAGGGGCAGTCTCACTCCTTAGGTAGTATTATTATTATTTGGAGAGGGGCAGTCCCACTCCTTAGTATTATTATTATTTGGAGAGGGGCAGTCTCACTCCTTAGGTAGTATTATTATTATTTGGAGAGGGGCAGTCCCACTCCTTAGGTATTATTATTATTATTTGGAGAGGGGCAGTCTCTCTCCTTAGGTAGTATTATTATTATTTGGAGAGGGGCAGTCTCTCTCCTTAGGTATTATTATTATTATTTGGAGAGAGGCAGTCCCACTCCTTAGGTATTATTATTTGGAGAGGGGCAGTCCCACTCCTTAGGTAGTATTATTATTATTTGGAGAGAGGCAGTCCCACTCCTTAGGTATTATTATTTGGAGAGGGGCAGTCCCACTCCTTAGGTAGTATTATTATTATTTGGAGAGGGGCAGTCCCACTCCTTAGGTAGTATTATTATTATTTGGAGAGGGGCAGTCCCACTCCTTAGGTAGTATTATTATTATTTGGAGAGGGGCAGTCCCACTCCTTAGGTATTATTATTATTATTTGGGGAGGGGCAGTCTAGCTCCTTAGGTATTATTATTATTATTTGGAGAGGGGCAGTCTCTCTCCTTAGGTATTATTATTATTATTTGGAGAGTGGCAGTCCCACTCCTTAGGTATTATTATTATTATTTGGGGAGGGGCAGTCTAGCTCCTTAGGTATTATTATTATTATTTGGAGAGGGGCAGTCTCTCTCCTTAGGTATTATTATTATTATTTGGAGAGGGGCAGTCCCACTCCTTAGGTATTATTATTATTATTTGGAGAGGGGCAATCTCTCTCCTTAGGTATTATTATTATTATTTGGAGAGGGGCAGTCTCACTCCTTAGGTATTATTATTATTATTTGGAGAGGGGCAGTCCCACTCCTTAGGTATTATTATTATTATTTGGAGAGGGGCAGTCTAGCTCCTTAGGTATTATTATTATTATTTGGAGAGGGGCAGTCCCACTCCTTAGGTATTATTATTATTATTTGGAGAGGGGCAGTCTCACTCCTTAGGTAGTATTATTATTATTTGGAGAGGGGCAGTCCCACTCCTTAGGTATTATTATTATTATTTGGAGAGGGGCAATCTCTCTCCTTAGGTATTATTATTATTATTTGGAGAGGGGCAGTCTCACTCCTTAGGTATTATTATTATTATTTGGAGAGGGGCAGTCCCACTCCTTAGGTATTATTATTATTATTTGGAGAGGGGCAGTCCCACTCCTTAGGTAGTATTATTATTATTTGGAGAGGGGCAGTCCCACTCCTTAGGTATTATTATTATTATTTGGAGAGGGGCAGTCCCACTCCTTAGGTAGTATTATTATTATTTGGAGAGGGGCAGTCCCACTCCTTAGGTATTATTATTATTATTTGGAGAGGGGCAGTCCCACTCCTTAGGTAGTATTATTATTATTTGGAGAGGGGCAGTCCCACTCCTTAGGTATTATTATTATTATTTGGAGAGGGGCAGTCTCATTCCTTAGGTATTATTATTATTATTTGGAGAGGGGCAGTCTCACTCCTTAGGTATTATTATTATTATTTGGAGAGGGGCAGTCTCACTCCTTAGGTATTATTATTATTATTTGGAGAGGGGCAGTCCCACTCCTTAGGTATTATTATTATTATTTGGAGAGGGGCAGTCCCTCTCCTTAGGTATTATTATTATTATTTGGAGAGGGGCAGTCTCACTCCTTAGGTATTATTATTATTATTTGGAGAGGAGCAGTCTCACTCCTTAGGTAGTATTATTATTATTTGGAGAGGGGCAGTCTCTCTCCTTAGGTATTATTATTATTATTTGGAGAGGGGCAGTCTCACTCCTTAGGTAGTATTATTATTATTTGGAGAGGGGCAGTCTCTCTCCTTAGGTATTAGTATTATTATTTGGAGAGGGGCAGTCCCACTCCTTAGGTATTATTATTATTATTTGGAGAGGGGCAGTCTCACTCCTTAGGTATTATTATTATTATTTGGAGAGGGGCAGTCCCTCTCCTTTGGTATTATTATTATTATTTGGAGAGGGGCAGTTCCACTCCTTAGGTATTATTATTATTATTTGGAGAGGGGCAGTCTCTCTCCTTAGGTAGTATTATTATTATTTGGAGAGGGGCAGTCTCTCTCCTTAGGTATTATTATTATTATTTGGAGAGGGGCAGTCCCACTCCTTAGGTAGTATTATTATTACTTGGAGAGGGGCAGTCTCACTCCTTAGGTAGTATTATTATTATTTGGGGAGGGGCAGTCTCACTCATTAGGTAGTATTATTATTATTTGGAGAGGGGCAGTCTCTCTCCTTAGGTATTATTATTATTATTTGGGGAGGGGCAGTCTCACTCCTTAGGTAGTATTATTATTATTTGGAGAGGGACAGTCCCACTCCTTAGGTAGTATTATTATTATTTGGAGAGGGGCAGTCTCTCTCCTTAGGTATTATTATTATTATTTGGAGAGGGGCAGTCTCTCTCCTTAGGTATTATTATTATTATTTGGAGAGGGGCAGTCTCTCTCCTTAGGTATTATTATTATTATTTGGAGAGGGGCAGTCTCTCTCCTTAGGTATTATTATTATTATTTGGAGAGGGTCAGTCTCTCTCCTTAGGTATTATAATTATTATTTGGAGAGGGGCAGTCCCACTCCTTAGGTATTATTATTATTATTTGGAGAAGGGCAGTCCCACTCCTTAGGTAGTATTATTATTATTTGGAGAGGGGCAGTCCCACTCCTTAGGTAGTATTATTATTATTTGGAGAGGGGCAGTCTCACTCCTTAGGTATTATTATTATTATTTGGAGAGGGGCAGTCTCACTCCTTAGGTAGTATTATTATTATTTGGAGAGGGGCAGTCCCACTCCTTAGGTATTATTATTTGGAGAGGGGCAGTCTCTCTCCTTAGGTATTATTATTATTATTTGGAGAGGGGCAGTCCCACTCCTTAGGTATTATTATTATTATTTGGAGAGGGGCAGTCTCACTCCTTAGGTAGTATTATTATTATTTGGAGAGGGGCAGTCTCACTCCTTAGGTATTATTATTATTATTTGGAGAGGGGCAGTCTCTCTCCTTAGGTAGTATTATTATTATTTGGAGAGGGGCAGTCTCTCTCCTTAGGTATTATTATTATTATTTGGAGAGGGGCAGTCCCACTCCTTAGGTAGTATTATTATTATTTGGAGAGGGGCAGTCTCTCTCCTTAGGTATTATTATTATTTGGAGAGGGGCAGTCCCACTCCTTAGGTAGTATTATTATTATTTGGAGAGGGGCAGTCTCTCTCCTTAGGTATTATTATTATTTGGAGAGGGGCAGTCTCTCTCCTTAGGTATTATTATTATTATTTGGAGAGGGGCAGTCCCACTCCTTAGGTATTATTATTATTATTTGGAGAGGGCAGTCCCACTCCTTAGGTAGTATTATTATTATTTGGAGAGGGGCAGTCTCTCTCCTTAGGTATTATTATTATTTGGAGAGGGGCAGTCTCACTCCTTAGGTATTATTATTATTATTTGGAGAGGGGCAGTCTCTCTCCTTAGGTATTATTATTATTTGGAGAGGGGCAGTCCCACTCCTTAGGTAGTATTATTATTATTTGGAGAGGGGCAGTCCCACTCCTTAGGTAGTATTATTATTATTTGGAGAGGGGCAGTCTCTCTCCTTAGGTATTATTATTATTATTTGGAGAGGGGCAGTCCCACTCCTTAGGTAGTATTATTATTATTTGGAGAGGGGCAGTCTCACTCCTTAGGTATTATTATTATTATTTGGAGAGGGGCAGTCCCACTCCTTAGGTAGTATTATTATTATGTGGAGAGGGGCAGTCCCTCTCCTTAGGTAGTATTATTATTATTTGGAGAGGGGCAGTCCCACTCCTTAGGTATTATTATTATTATTTGGAGAGGGGCAGTCTCTCTCCTTAGGTATTATTATTATTTGGAGAGGGGCAGTCCCACTCCTTAGGTAGTATTATTATTATTTGGAGAGGGGCAGTCCCACTCCTTAGGTATTATTATTATTATTTGGAGAGGGGCAGTCCCACTCCTTAGGTAGTATTATTATTATTTGGAGAGGGGCAGTCTCACTCCTTAGGTATTATTATTATTATTATTTGGAGAGGGGCAGTCTCTCTCCTTAGGTATTATTATTATTATTATTTGGAGAGGGGCAGTCTCACTCCTTAGGTAGTATTATTATTATTTGGAGAGGGGCAGTCCCACTCCGTAGGTATTATTATTATTATTTGGAGAGGGGCAGTCTCACTCCTTAGGTATTATTATTATTATTTGGAGAGGGGCAGTCTCACTCCTTAGGTAGTATTATTATTATTTGGAGAGGGGCAGTCCCACTCCTAAGTAGTATTACTATTATTTGGAGAGGGGCAGTCTCACTCCTTAGGTAGTATTATTATTATTTGGAGAGGGGCAGTCCCACTCCTTAGTATTATTATTATTTGGAGAGGGGCAGTCTCACTCCTTAGGTAGTATTATTATTATTTGGAGAGGGGCAGTCCCACTCCTTAGGTATTATTATTATTATTTGGAGAGGGGCAGTCCCACTCCTTAGGTATTATTATTATTATTTGGAGAGAGGCAGTCCCACTCCTTAGGTATTATTATTTGGAGAGGGGCAGTCCCACTCCTTAGGTAGTATTATTATTATTTGGAGAGAGGCAGTCCCACTCCTTAGGTATTATTATTTGGAGAGGGGCAGTCCCACTCCTTAGGTAGTATTATTATTATTTGGAGAGGGGCAGTCCCACTCCTTAGGTAGTATTATTATTATTTGGAGAGGGGCAGTCCCACTCCTTAGGTAGTATTATTATTATTTGGAGAGGGGCAGTCCCACTCCTTAGGTATTATTATTATTATTTGGGGAGGGGCAGTCTAGCTCCTTAGGTATTATTATTATTATTTGGAGAGGGGCAGTCTCTCTCCTTAGGTATTATTATTATTATTTGGAGAGGGGCAGTCCCACTCCTTAGGTATTATTATTATTATTTGGGGAGGGGCAGTCTAGCTCCTTAGGTATTATTATTATTATTTGGAGAGGGGCAGTCTCTCTCCTTAGGTATTATTATTATTATTTGGAGAGGGGCAGTCCCACTCCTTAGGTATTATTATTATTATTTGGAGAGGGGCAATCTCTCTCCTTAGGTATTATTATTATTATTTGGAGAGGGGCAGTCTCACTCCTTAGGTATTATTATTATTATTTGGAGAGGGGCAGTCCCACTCCTTAGGTATTATTATTATTATTTGGAGAGGGGCAGCCTAGCTCCTTAGGTATTATTATTATTATTTGGAGAGGGGCAGTCCCACTCCTTAGGTATTATTATTATTATTTGGAGAGGGGCAGTCTCACTCCTTAGGTAGTATTATTATTATTTGGAGAGGGGCAGTCCCACTCCTTAGGTATTATTATTATTATTTGGAGAGGGGCAATCTCTCTCCTTAGGTATTATTATTATTATTTGGAGAGGGGCAGTCCCACTCCTTAGGTATTATTATTATTATTTGGAGAGGGGCAGTCCCACTCCTTAGGTAGTATTATTATTATTTGGAGAGGGGCAGTCCCACTCCTTAGGTATTATTATTATTATTTGGAGAGGGGCAGTCCCACTCCTTAGGTAGTATTATTATTATTTGGAGAGGGGCAGTCCCACTCCTTAGGTATTATTATTATTATTTGGAGAGGGGCAGTCCCACTCCTTAGGTAGTATTATTATTATTTGGAGAGGGGCAGTCCCACTCCTTAGGTATTATTATTATTATTTGGAGAGGGGCAGTCTCATTCCTTAGGTATTATTATTATTATTTGGAGAGGGGCAGTCTCACTCCTTAGGTATTATTATTATTATTTGGAGAGGGGCAGTCTCACTCCTTAGGTATTATTATTATTATTTGGAGAGGGGCAGTCCCACTCCTTAGGTATTATTATTATTATTTGGAGAGGGGCAGTCCCTCTCCTTAGGTATTATTATTATTATTTGGAGAGGGGCAGTCTCACTCCTTAGGTATTATTATTATTATTTGGAGAGGGGCAGTCTCACTCCTTAGGTAGTATTATTATTATTTGGAGAGGGGCAGTCTCTCTCCTTAGGTATTATTATTATTATTTGGAGAGGGGCAGTCCCACTCCTTAGGTATTATTATTATTATTTGGAGAGGGGCAGTCTCACTCCTTAGGTATTATTATTATTATTTGGAGAGGGGCAGTCTCTCTCCTTAGGTATTATTATTATTATTTGGAGAGGGGCAGTTCCACTCCTTAGGTATTATTATTATTATTTGGAGAGGGGCAGTCTCGCTCCTTAGGTATTATTATTATTATTTGGAGAGGGGCAGTCCCACTTCTTAGGTATTATTATTATTATTTGGAGAGGGGCAGTCCCTCTCCTTAGGTATTATTATTATTATTTGGAGAGGGGCAGTCTCTCTCCTTAGGTATTATTATTATTATTTGGAGAGGGGCAGTCCCTCTCCTTAGGTATTATTATTATTATTTGGAGAGGGGCAGTCTCTCTCCTTAGGTATTATTATTATTATTTGGAGAGAGGCAGTCCCACTCCTTAGGTATTATTATTTGGAGAGGGGCAGTCCCACTCCTTAGGTAGTATTATTATTATTTGGAGAGAGGCAGTCCCACTCCTTAGGTATTATTATTTGGAGAGGGGCAGTCCCACTCCTTAGGTATTATTATTATTATTTGGAGAGGGGCAGTCTCTCTCCTTAGGTAGTATTATTATTATTTGGAGAGGGGCAGTCTCTCTCCTTAGGTATTATTATTATTATTTGGAGAGAGGCAGTCCCACTCCTTAGGTATTATTATTTGGAGAGGGGCAGTCCCACTCCTTAGGTAGTATTATTATTATTTGGAGAGAGGCAGTCCCACTCCTTAGGTATTATTATTTGGAGAGGGGCAGTCCCACTCCTTAGGTAGTATTATTATTATTTGGAGAGGGGCAGTCCCACTCCTTAGGTAGTATTATTATTATTTGGAGAGGGGCAGTCCCACTCCTTAGGTAGTATTATTATTATTTGGAGAGGGGCAGTCCCACTCCTTAGGTATTATTATTATTATTTGGGGAGGGGCAGTCCCGCTCCTTAGGTATTATTATTATTATTTGGAGAGGGGCAGTCTCTCTCCTTAGGTATTATTATTATTATTTGGAGAGGGGCAGTCCCACTCCTTAGGTATTATTATTATTATTTGGAGAGGGGCAGTCTCACTCCTTAGGTATTATTATTATTATTTGGAGAGGGGCAGTCCCACTCCTTAGGTATTATTATTATTATTTGGAGAGGGGCAGTCTCTCTCCTTAGGTATTATTATTATTATTTGGAGAGGGGCAGTCCCTCTCCTTAGGTATTATTATTATTATTTGGAGAGGGGCAGTCCCACTCCTTAGGTATTATTATTATTATTTGGAGAGGGGCAGTCCCACTCCTTAGGTATTATTATTATTATTTGGAGAGGGGCAGTCTCACTCCTTAGGTAGTATTATTATTATTTGGAGAGGGGCAGTCTCTCTCCTTAGGTATTATTATTATTATTTGGAGAGGGGCAGTCTCACTCCTTAGGTAGTATTATTATTATTTGGAGAGGGGCAGTCTCTCTCCTTAGGTATTAGTATTATTATTTGGAGAGGGGCAGTCCCACTCCTTAGGTATTATTATTATTATTATTTGGAGAGGTGCAGTCTCACTCCTTAGGTATTATTATTATTATTTGGAGAGGGGCAGTCCCTCTCCTTAGGTATTATTATTATTATTTGGAGAGGGGCAGTTCCACTCCGTAGGTATTATTATTATTATTTGGAGAGGGGCAGTCTCTCTCCTTAGGTATTATTATTATTATTTGGAGAGGGGCAGTCCCACTTCTTATGTATTATTATTATTATTTGGAGAGGGGCAGTCCCTCTCCTTAGGTATTATTATTATTATTTGGAGAGGGGCAGTCTCTCTCCTTAGGTATTATTATTATTATTTGGAGAGGGGCAGTCCCTCTCCTTAGGTATTATTATTATTATTTGGAGAGGGGCAGTCTCTCTCCTTAGGTATTATTATTATTATTTGGAGAGAGGCAGTCCCACTCCTTAGGTATTATTATTTGGAGAGGGGCAGTCCCACTCCTTAGGTAGTATTATTATTATTTGGAGAGAGGCAGTCCCACTCCTTAGGTATTATTATTATTATTTGGAGAGGGGCAGTCCCTCTCCTTAGGTATTATTATTATTATTTGGAGAGGGGCAGTCTCTCTCCTTAGGTATTATTATTATTATTTGGAGAGGGGCAGTCCCTCTCCTTAGCTATTATTATTATTATTTGGAGAGGGGCAGTCTCTCTCCTTAGGTATTATTATTATTATTTGGAGAGAGGCAGTCCCACTCCTTAGGTATTATTATTTGGAGAGGGGCAGTCCCACTCCTTAGGTAGTATTATTATTATTTGGAGAGAGGCAGTCCCACTCCTTAGGTATTATTATTTGGAGAGGGGCAGTCCCACTCCTTAGGTATTATTATTATTATTTGGAGAGGGGCAGTCTCTCTCCTTAGGTAGTATTATTATTATTTGGAGAGGGGCAGTCTCTCTCCTTAGGTATTATTATTATTATTTGGAGAGAGGCAGTCCCACTCCTTAGGTATTATTATTTGGAGAGGGGCAGTCTCTCTCCTTAGGTATTATTATTATTATTTGGAGAGAGGCAGTCCCACTCCTTAGGTATTATTATTTGGAGAGGGGCAGTCCCACTCCTTAGGTAGTATTATTATTATTTGGAGAGAGGCAGTCCCACTCCTTAGGTATTATTATTTGGAGAGGGGCAGTCCCACTCCTTAGGTATTATTATTATTATTTGGAGAGGGGCAGTCTCTCTCCTTAGGTAGTATTATTATTATTTGGAGAGGGGCAGTCTCTCTCCTTAGGTATTATTATTATTATTTGGAGAGAGGCAGTCCCACTCCTTAGGTATTATTATTTGGAGAGGGGCAGTCCCACTCCTTAGGTAGTATTATTATTATTTGGAGAGAGGCAGTCCCACTCCTTAGGTATTATTATTTGGAGAGGGGCAGTCCCACTCCTTAGGTAGTATTATTATTATTTGGAGAGGGGCAGTCCCACTCCTTAGGTAGTATTATTATTATTTGGAGAGGGGCAGTCCCACTCCTTAGGTAGTATTATTATTATTTGGAGAGGGGCAGTCCCACTCCTTAGGTATTATTATTATTATTTGGGGAGGGGCAGTCCCGCTCCTTAGGTATTATTATTATTATTTGGAGAGGGGCAGTCTCTCTCCTTAGGTATTATTATTATTATTTGGAGAGGGGCAGTCCACCTCCTTAGGTATTATTATTATTATTTGGAGAGGGGCAGTCTCACTCCTTAGGTATTATTATTATTATTTGGAGAGGGGCAGTCCCACTCCTTAGGTATTATTATTATTATTTGGAGAGGGGCAGTCTCTCTCCTTAGGTATTATTATTATTATTTGGAGAGGGGCAGTCCCTCTCCTTAGGTATTATTATTATTATTTGGAGAGGGGCAGTCCCACTCCTTAGGTATTATTATTATTATTTGGAGAGGGGCAGTCCCACTCCTTAGGTATTATTATTATTATTTGGAGAGGGGCAGTCTCACTCCTTAGGTAGTATTATTATTATTTGGAGAGGGGCAGTCTCTCTCCTTAGGTATTAGTATTATTATTTGGAGAGGGGCAGTCTCACTCCTTAGGTAGTATTATTATTATTTGGAGAGGGGCAGTCTCTCTCCTTAGGTATTAGTATTATTATTTGGAGAGGGGCAGTCCCACTCCTTAGGTATTATTATTATTATTTGGAGAGGGGCAGTCTCACTCCTTAGGTATTATTATTATTATTTGGAGAGGGGCAGTCCCTCTCCTTAGGTATTATTATTATTATTTGGAGAGGGGCAGTTCCACTCCTTAGGTATTATTATTATTATTTGGAGAGGGGCAGTCTCTCTCCTTAGGTATTATTATTATTATTTGGAGAGGGGCAGTCCCACTTCTTAGGTATTATTATTATTATTTGGAGAGGGGCAGTCCCTCTCCTTAGGTATTATTATTATTATTTGGAGAGGGGCAGTCTCTCTCCTTAGGTATTATTATTATTATTTGGAGAGGGGCAGTCCCTCTCCTTAGGTATTATTATTATTATTTGGAGAGGGGCAGTCTCTCTCCTTAGGTATTATTATTATTATTTGGAGAGAGGCAGTCCCACTCCTTAGGTATTATTATTTGGAGAGGGGCAGTCCCACTCCTTAGGTAGTATTATTATTATTTGGAGAGAGGCAGTCCCACTCCTTAGGTATTATTATTTGGAGAGGGGCAGTCCCACTCCTTAGGTATTATTATTATTATTTGGAGAGGGGCAGTCTCTCTCCTTAGGTAGTATTATTATTATTTGGAGAGGGGCAGTCTCTCTCCTTAGGTATTATTATTATTATTTGGAGAGAGGCAGTCCCACTCCTTAGGTATTATTATTTGGAGAGGGGCAGTCCCACTCCTTAGGTAGTATTATTATTATTTGGAGAGAGGCAGTCCCACTCCTTAGGTATTATTATTTGGAGAGGGGCAGTCCCACTCCTTAGGTAGTATTATTATTATTTGGAGAGGGGCAGTCCCACTCCTTAGGTAGTATTATTATTATTTGGAGAGGGGCAGTCCCACTCCTTAGGTAGTATTATTATTATTTGGAGAGGGGCAGTCCCACTCCTTAGGTATTATTATTATTATTTGGGGAGGGGCAGTCCCGCTCCTTAGGTATTATTATTATTATTTGGAGAGGGGCAGTCTCTCTCCTTAGGTATTATTATTATTATTTGGAGAGGGGCAGTCCCACTCCTTAGGTATTATTATTATTATTTGGAGAGGGGCAGTCTCACTCCTTAGGTATTATTATTATTATTTGGAGAGGGGCAGTCCCACTCCTTAGGTATTATTATTATTATTTGGAGAGGGGCAGTCTCTCTCCTTAGGTAGTATTATTATTATTTGGAGAGGGGCAGTCTCTCTCCTTAGGTATTATTATTATTATTTGGAGAGAGGCAGTCCCACTCCTTAGGTATTATTATTTGGAGAGGGGCAGTCCCACTCCTTAGGTAGTATTATTATTATTTGGAGAGAGGCAGTCCCACTCCTTAGGTATTATTATTTGGAGAGGGGCAGTCCCACTCCTTAGGTAGTATTATTATTATTTGGAGAGGGGCAGTCCCACTCCTTAGGTAGTATTATTATTATTTGGAGAGGGGCAGTCCCACTCCTTAGGTAGTATTATTATTATTTGGAGAGGGGCAGTCCCACTCCTTAGGTATTATTATTATTATTTGGGGAGGGGCAGTCCCGCTCCTTAGGTATTATTATTATTATTTGGAGAGGGGCAGTCTCTCTCCTTAGGTATTATTATTATTATTTGGAGAGGGGCAGTCCACCTCCTTAGGTATTATTATTATTATTTGGAGAGGGGCAGTCTCACTCCTTAGGTATTATTATTATTATTTGGAGAGGGGCAGTCCCACTCCTTAGGTATTATTATTATTATTTGGAGAGGGGCAGTCTCTCTCCTTAGGTATTATTATTATTATTTGGAGAGGGGCAGTCCCTCTCCTTAGGTATTATTATTATTATTTGGAGAGGGGCAGTCCCACTCCTTAGGTATTATTATTATTATTTGGAGAGGGGCAGTCCCACTCCTTAGGTATTATTATTATTATTTGGAGAGGGGCAGTCTCACTCCTTAGGTAGTATTATTATTATTTGGAGAGGGGCAGTCTCTCTCCTTAGGTATTAGTATTATTATTTGGAGAGGGGCAGTCTCACTCCTTAGGTAGTATTATTATTATTTGGAGAGGGGCAGTCTCTCTCCTTAGGTATTAGTATTATTATTTGGAGAGGGGCAGTCCCACTCCTTAGGTATTATTATTATTATTTGGAGAGGGGCAGTCTCACTCCTTAGGTATTATTATTATTATTTGGAGAGGGGCAGTCCCTCTCCTTAGGTATTATTATTATTATTTGGAGAGGGGCAGTTCCACTCCTTAGGTATTATTATTATTATTTGGAGAGGGGCAGTCTCTCTCCTTAGGTATTATTATTATTATTTGGAGAGGGGCAGTCCCACTTCTTAGGTATTATTATTATTATTTGGAGAGGGGCAGTCCCTCTCCTTAGGTATTATTATTATTATTTGGAGAGGGGCAGTCTCTCTCCTTAGGTATTATTATTATTATTTGGAGAGGGGCAGTCCCTCTCCTTAGGTATTATTATTATTATTTGGAGAGGGGCAGTCTCTCTCCTTAGGTATTATTATTATTACTTGGAGAGAGGCAGTCCCACTCCTTAGGTATTATTATTTGGAGAGGGGCAGTCCCACTCCTTAGGTAGTATTATTATTATTTGGAGAGAGGCAGTCCCACTCCTTAGGTATTATTATTTGGAGAGGGGCAGTCCCACTCCTTAGGTATTATTATTATTATTTGGAGAGGGGCAGTCTCTCTCCTTAGGTAGTATTATTATTATTTGGAGAGGGGCAGTCTCTCTCCTTAGGTATTATTATTATTATTTGGAGAGAGGCAGTCCCACTCCTTAGGTATTATTATTTGGAGAGGGGCAGTCCCACTCCTTAGGTAGTATTATTATTATTTGGAGAGAGGCAGTCCCACTCCTTAGGTATTATTATTTGGAGAGGGGCAGTCCCACTCCTTAGGTAGTATTATTATTATTTGGAGAGGGGCAGTCCCACTCCTTAGGTAGTATTATTATTATTTGGAGAGGGGCAGTCCCACTCCTTAGGTAGTATTATTATTATTTGGAGAGGGGCAGTCCCACTCCTTAGGTATTATTATTATTATTTGGGGAGGGGCAGTCCCGCTCCTTAGGTATTATTATTATTATTTGGAGAGGGGCAGTCCCACTCCTTAGGTATTATTATTATTATTTGGAGAGGGGCAGTCCCACTCCTTAGGTATTATTATTATTATTTGGAGAGGGGCAGTCTCACTCCTTAGGTAGTATTATTATTATTTGGAGAGGGGCAGTCTCTCTCCTTAGGTATTATTATTATTATTTGGAGAGGGGCAGTCTCACTCCTTAGGTAGTATTATTATTATTTGGAGAGGGGCAGTCTCTCTCCTTAGGTATTAGTATTATTATTTGGAGAGGGGCAGTCCCACTCCTTAGGTATTATTATTATTATTATTTGGAGAGGTGCAGTCTCACTCCTTAGGTATTATTATTATTATTTGGAGAGGGGCAGTCCCTCTCCTTAGGTATTATTATTATTATTTGGAGAGGGGCAGTCTCTCTCCTTAGGTATTATTATTATTATTTGGAGAGGGGCAGTCCCACTTCTTATGTATTATTATTATTATTTGGAGAGGGGCAGTCCCTCTCCTTAGGTATTATTATTATTATTTGGAGAGGGGCAGTCTCTCTCCTTAGGTATTATTATTATTATTTGGAGAGGGGCAGTCCCTCTCCTTAGGTATTATTATTATTATTTGGAGAGGGGCAGTCTCTCTCCTTAGGTATTATTATTATTATTTGGAGAGAGGCAGTCCCACTCCTTAGGTATTATTATTTGGAGAGGGGCAGTCCCACTCCTTAGGTAGTATTATTATTATTTGGAGAGAGGCAGTCCCACTCCTTAGGTATTATTATTATTATTTGGAGAGGGGCAGTCCCTCTCCTTAGGTATTATTATTATTATTTGGAGAGGGGCAGTCTCTCTCCTTAGGTATTATTATTATTATTTGGAGAGGGGCAGTCCCTCTCCTTAGCTATTATTATTATTATTTGGAGAGGGGCAGTCTCTCTCCTTAGGTATTATTATTATTATTTGGAGAGAGGCAGTCCCACTCCTTAGGTATTATTATTTGGAGAGGGGCAGTCCCACTCCTTAGGTAGTATTATTATTATTTGGAGAGAGGCAGTCCCACTCCTTAGGTATTATTATTTGGAGAGGGGCAGTCCCACTCCTTAGGTATTATTATTATTATTTGGAGAGGGGCAGTCTCTCTCCTTAGGTAGTATTATTATTATTTGGAGAGGGGCAGTCTCTCTCCTTAGGTATTATTATTATTATTTGGAGAGAGGCAGTCCCACTCCTTAGGTATTATTATTTGGAGAGGGGCAGTCTCTCTCCTTAGGTATTATTATTATTATTTGGAGAGAGGCAGTCCCACTCCTTAGGTATTATTATTTGGAGAGGGGCAGTCCCACTCCTTAGGTAGTATTATTATTATTTGGAGAGAGGCAGTCCCACTCCTTAGGTATTATTATTTGGAGAGGGGCAGTCCCACTCCTTAGGTATTATTATTATTATTTGGAGAGGGGCAGTCTCTCTCCTTAGGTAGTATTATTATTATTTGGAGAGGGGCAGTCTCTCTCCTTAGGTATTATTATTATTATTTGGAGAGAGGCAGTCCCACTCCTTAGGTATTATTATTTGGAGAGGGGCAGTCCCACTCCTTAGGTAGTATTATTATTATTTGGAGAGAGGCAGTCCCACTCCTTAGGTATTATTATTTGGAGAGGGGCAGTCCCACTCCTTAGGTAGTATTATTATTATTTGGAGAGGGGCAGTCCCACTCCTTAGGTAGTATTATTATTATTTGGAGAGGGGCAGTCCCACTCCTTAGGTAGTATTATTATTATTTGGAGAGGGGCAGTCCCACTCCTTAGGTATTATTATTATTATTTGGGGAGGGGCAGTCCCGCTCCTTAGGTATTATTATTATTATTTGGAGAGGGGCAGTCTCTCTCCTTAGGTATTATTATTATTATTTGGAGAGGGGCAGTCCACCTCCTTAGGTATTATTATTATTATTTGGAGAGGGGCAGTCTCACTCCTTAGGTATTATTATTATTATTTGGAGAGGGGCAGTCCCACTCCTTAGGTATTATTATTATTATTTGGAGAGGGGCAGTCTCTCTCCTTAGGTATTATTATTATTATTTGGAGAGGGGCAGTCCCTCTCCTTAGGTATTATTATTATTATTTGGAGAGGGGCAGTCCCACTCCTTAGGTATTATTATTATTATTTGGAGAGGGGCAGTCCCACTCCTTAGGTATTATTATTATTATTTGGAGAGGGGCAGTCTCACTCCTTAGGTAGTATTATTATTATTTGGAGAGGGGCAGTCTCTCTCCTTAGGTATTAGTATTATTATTTGGAGAGGGGCAGTCTCACTCCTTAGGTAGTATTATTATTATTTGGAGAGGGGCAGTCTCTCTCCTTAGGTATTAGTATTATTATTTGGAGAGGGGCAGTCCCACTCCTTAGGTATTATTATTATTATTTGGAGAGGGGCAGTCTCACTCCTTAGGTATTATTATTATTATTTGGAGAGGGGCAGTCCCTCTCCTTAGGTATTATTATTATTATTTGGAGAGGGGCAGTTCCACTCCTTAGGTATTATTATTATTATTTGGAGAGGGGCAGTCTCTCTCCTTAGGTATTATTATTATTATTTGGAGAGGGGCAGTCCCACTTCTTAGGTATTATTATTATTATTTGGAGAGGGGCAGTCCCTCTCCTTAGGTATTATTATTATTATTTGGAGAGGGGCAGTCTCTCTCCTTAGGTATTATTATTATTATTTGGAGAGGGGCAGTCCCTCTCCTTAGGTATTATTATTATTATTTGGAGAGGGGCAGTCTCTCTCCTTAGGTATTATTATTATTATTTGGAGAGAGGCAGTCCCACTCCTTAGGTATTATTATTTGGAGAGGGGCAGTCCCACTCCTTAGGTAGTATTATTATTATTTGGAGAGAGGCAGTCCCACTCCTTAGGTATTATTATTTGGAGAGGGGCAGTCCCACTCCTTAGGTATTATTATTATTATTTGGAGAGGGGCAGTCTCTCTCCTTAGGTAGTATTATTATTATTTGGAGAGGGGCAGTCTCTCTCCTTAGGTATTATTATTATTATTTGGAGAGAGGCAGTCCCACTCCTTAGGTATTATTATTTGGAGAGGGGCAGTCCCACTCCTTAGGTAGTATTATTATTATTTGGAGAGAGGCAGTCCCACTCCTTAGGTATTATTATTTGGAGAGGGGCAGTCCCACTCCTTAGGTAGTATTATTATTATTTGGAGAGGGGCAGTCCCACTCCTTAGGTAGTATTATTATTATTTGGAGAGGGGCAGTCCCACTCCTTAGGTAGTATTATTATTATTTGGAGAGGGGCAGTCCCACTCCTTAGGTATTATTATTATTATTTGGGGAGGGGCAGTCCCGCTCCTTAGGTATTATTATTATTATTTGGAGAGGGGCAGTCTCTCTCCTTAGGTATTATTATTATTATTTGGAGAGGGGCAGTCCCACTCCTTAGGTATTATTATTATTATTTGGAGAGGGGCAGTCTCACTCCTTAGGTATTATTATTATTATTTGGAGAGGGGCAGTCCCACTCCTTAGGTATTATTATTATTATTTGGAGAGGGGCAGTCTCTCTCCTTAGGTAGTATTATTATTATTTGGAGAGGGGCAGTCTCTCTCCTTAGGTATTATTATTATTATTTGGAGAGAGGCAGTCCCACTCCTTAGGTATTATTATTTGGAGAGGGGCAGTCCCACTCCTTAGGTAGTATTATTATTATTTGGAGAGAGGCAGTCCCACTCCTTAGGTATTATTATTTGGAGAGGGGCAGTCCCACTCCTTAGGTAGTATTATTATTATTTGGAGAGGGGCAGTCCCACTCCTTAGGTAGTATTATTATTATTTGGAGAGGGGCAGTCCCACTCCTTAGGTAGTATTATTATTATTTGGTGAGGGGCAGTCCCACTCCTTAGGTATTATTATTATTATTTGGGGAGGGGCAGTCCCGCTCCTTAGGTATTATTATTATTATTTGGAGAGGGGCAGTCTCTCTCCTTAGGTATTATTATTATTATTTGGAGAGGGGCAGTCCACCTCCTTAGGTATTATTATTATTATTTGGAGAGGGGCAGTCTCACTCCTTAGGTATTATTATTATTATTTGGAGAGGGGCAGTCCCACTCCTTAGGTATTATTATTATTATTTGGAGAGGGGCAGTCTCTCTCCTTAGGTATTATTATTATTATTTGGAGAGGGGCAGTCCCTCTCCTTAGGTATTATTATTATTATTTGGAGAGGGGCAGTCCCACTCCTTAGGTATTATTATTATTATTTGGAGAGGGGCAGTCCCACTCCTTAGGTATTATTATTATTATTTGGAGAGGGGCAGTCTCACTCCTTAGGTAGTATTATTGTTATTTGGAGAGGGGCAGTCTCTCTCCTTAGGTATTAGTATTATTATTTGGAGAGGGGCAGTCTCACTCCTTAGGTAGTATTATTATTATTTGGAGAGGGGCAGTCTCTCTCCTTAGGTATTAGTATTATTATTTGGAGAGGGGCAGTCCCACTCCTTAGGTATTATTATTATTATTTGGAGAGGGGCAGTCTCACTCCTTAGGTATTATTATTATTATTTGGAGAGGGGCAGTCCCTCTCCTTAGGTATTATTATTATTATTTGGAGAGGGGCAGTTCCACTCCTTAGGTATTATTATTATTATTTGGAGAGGGGCAGTCTCTCTCCTTAGGTATTATTATTATTATTTGGAGAGGGGCAGTCCCACTTCTTAGGTATTATTATTATTATTTGGAGAGGGGCAGTCCCTCTCCTTAGGTATTATTATTATTATTTGGAGAGGGGCAGTCTCTCTCCTTAGGTATTATTATTATTATTTGGAGAGGGGCAGTCCCTCTCCTTAGGTATTATTATTATTATTTGGAGAGGGGCAGTCTCTCTCCTTAGGTATTATTATTATTACTTGGAGAGAGGCAGTCCCACTCCTTAGGTATTATTATTTGGAGAGGGGCAGTCCCACTCCTTAGGTAGTATTATTATTATTTGGAGAGAGGCAGTCCCACTCCTTAGGTATTATTATTTGGAGAGGGGCAGTCCCACTCCTTAGGTATTATTATTATTATTTGGAGAGGGGCAGTCTCTCTCCTTAGGTAGTATTATTATTATTTGGAGAGGGGCAGTCTCTCTCCTTAGGTATTATTATTATTATTTGGAGAGAGGCAGTCCCACTCCTTAGGTATTATTATTTGGAGAGGGGCAGTCCCACTCCTTAGGTAGTATTATTATTATTTGGAGAGAGGCAGTCCCACTCCTTAGGTATTATTATTTGGAGAGGGGCAGTCCCACTCCTTAGGTAGTATTATTATTATTTGGAGAGGGGCAGTCCCACTCCTTAGGTAGTATTATTATTATTTGGAGAGGGGCAGTCCCACTCCTTAGGTAGTATTATTATTATTTGGAGAGGGGCAGTCCCACTCCTTAGGTATTATTATTATTATTTGGGGAGGGGCAGTCCCGCTCCTTAGGTATTATTATTATTATTTGGAGAGGGGCAGTCTCTCTCCTTAGGTATTATTATTATTATTTGGAGAGGGGCAGTCCCACTCCTTAGGTATTATTATTATTATTTGGAGAGGGGCAGTCTCACTCCTTAGGTATTATTATTATTATTTGGAGAGGGGCAGTCCCACTCCTTAGGTATTATTATTATTATTTGGAGAGGGGCAGTCTCTCTCCTTAGGTATTATTATTATTATTTGGAGAGGGGCAGTCCCTCTCCTTAGGTATTATTATTATTATTTGGAGAGGGGCAGTCCCACTCCTTAGGTATTATTATTATTATTTGGAGAGGGGCAGTCCCACTCCTTAGGTATTATTATTATTATTTGGAGAGGGGCAGTCTCTCTCCTTAGGTATTATTATTATTATTTGGAGAGGGGCAGTCCCTCTCCTTAGGTATTATTATTATTATTTGGAGAGGGGCAGTCTCTCTCCTTAGGTATTATTATTATTATTTGGAGAGGGGCAGTCCCTCTCCTTAGGTATTATTATTATTATTTGGAGAGGGGCAGTCTCACTCCTTAGGTGTTATTATTATTATTTGGAGAGGGGCAGTTTCACTCCTTAGGTATTATTATTATTTGGAGAGGGGCAGTCCCACTCTGTAGGTATTATTATTATTATTTGGAGAGGGGCAGTCCCACTCCTTAGGTAGTATTATTATTATTTGGAGAGGGACAGTCCCACTCCTTAGGTATTATTATTATTATTTGGAGAGGTGCAGTCCCACTCCTTAGGTAGTATTATTATTATTTGGAGAGGGGCAGTCCCACTCCTTAGGTATTATTATTATTATTTGGAGAGGGGCAGTCTCTCTCCGTAGGTATTATTATTATTATTTGGAGAGGGGCAGTCCCACTCCTTAGGTATTATTATTATTATTATTTGGAGAGGGGCAGTCCCACTCCTTAGGTAGTATTATTATTATTTGGAGAGGGGCAGTCCCACTCCTTAGGTATTATTATTATTATTTGGAGAGGGGCAGTCCCACTCCTTAGGTAGTATTATTATTATTTGGAGAGGGGCAGTCCCACTCCTTAGGTATTATTATTATTATTTGGAGAGGGGCAGTCCCACTCCTTAGGTAGTATTATTATTATTTGGAGAGGGGCAGTCCCACTCCTTAGGTATTATTATTATTATTTGGAGAGGGGCAGTCCCACTCCTTAGGTATTATTATTATTATTTGGAGAGGGGCAGTCTCTCTCCTTAGGTATTATTATTATTATTTGGAGAGGGGCAGTCCCACTCCTTAGGTATTATTATTATTATTTGGAGAGGGGCAGTCTCTCTCCTTAGGTATTATTATTATTATTTGGAGAGGGGCAGTCCCTCTCCTTAGGTATTATTATTATTATTTGGAGAGGGGCAGTCTCTCTCCTTAGGTATTATTATTATTATTTGGAGAGGGGCAGTCCCTCTCCTTAGGTATTATTATTATTATTTGGAGAGGGGCAGTCTCACTCCTTAGGTGTTATTATTATTATTTGGAGAGGGGCAGTTTCACTCCTTAGGTATTATTATTATTTGGAGAGGGGCAGTCCCACTCTGTAGGTATTATTATTATTATTTGGAGAGGGGCAGTCCCACTCCTTAGGTAGTATTATTATTATTTGGAGAGGGACAGTCCCACTCCTTAGGTATTATTATTATTATTTGGAGAGGGGCAGTCCCACTCCTTAGGTAGTATTATTATTATTTGGAGAGGGGCAGTCCCACTCCTTAGGTATTATTATTATTATTTGGAGAGGGGCAGTCTCTCTCCGTAGGTATTATTATTATTATTTGGAGAGGGGCAGTCCCACTCCTTAGGTATTATTATTATTATTATTTGGAGAGGGGCAGTCCCACTCCTTAGGTAGTATTATTATTATTTGGAGAGGGGCAGTCCCACTCCTTAGGTATTATTATTATTATTTGGAGAGGGGCAGTCCCACTCCTTAGGTAGTATTATTATTATTTGGAGAGGGGCAGTCCCACTCCTTAGGTATTATTATTATTATTTGGAGAGGGGCAGTCCCACTCCTTAGGTAGTATTATTATTATTTGGAGAGGGGCAGTCCCACTCCTTAGGTATTATTATTATTATTTGGAGAGGGGCAGTCTCATTCCTTAGGTATTATTATTATTATTTGGAGAGGGGCAGTCTCACTCCTTAGGTATTATTATTATTATTTGGAGAGGGGCAGTCTCACTCCTTAGGTATTATTATTATTATTTGGAGAGGGGCAGTCCCACTCCTTAGGTATTATTATTATTATTTGGAGAGGGGCAGTCCCTCTCCTTAGGTATTATTATTATTATTTGGAGAGGGGCAGTCTCACTCCTTAGGTATTATTATTATTATTTGGAGAGGGGCAGTCTCACTCCTTAGGTAGTATTATTATTATTTGGAGAGGGGCAGTCTCTCTCCTTAGGTATTATTATTATTATTTGGAGAGGGGCAGTCTCACTCCTTAGGTAGTATTATTATTATTTGGAGAGGGGCAGTCTCTCTCCTTAGGTATTAGTATTATTATTTGGAGAGGGGCAGTCCCACTCCTTAGGTATTATTATTATTATTTGGAGAGGGGCAGTCTCACTCCTTAGGTATTATTATTATTATTTGGAGAGGGGCAGTCCCTCTCCTTAGGTAGTATTATTATTATTTGGAGAGGGGCAGTCCCACTCCTTAGGTATTATTATTATTATTTGGAGAGGGGCAGTCCCACTCCTTAGGTAGTATTATTATTATTTGGAGAGGGGCAGTCCCACTCCTTAGGTATTATTATTATTATTTGGAGAGGGGCAGTCCCACTCCTTAGGTATTATTATTATTATTTGGAGAGGGGCAGTCTCTCTCCTTAGGTATTATTATTATTATTTGGAGAGGGGCAGTCCCACTCCTTAGGTATTATTATTATTATTTGGAGAGGGGCAGTCTCTCTCCTTAGGTATTATTATTATTATTTGGAGAGGGGCAGTCCCTCTCCTTAGGTATTATTATTATTATTTGGAGAGGGGCAGTCTCTCTCCTTAGGTATTATTATTATTATTTGGAGAGGGGCAGTCCCTCTCCTTAGGTATTATTATTATTATTTGGAGAGGGGCAGTCTCACTCCTTAGGTGTTATTATTATTATTTGGAGAGGGGCAGTTTCACTCCTTAGGTATTATTATTATTTGGAGAGGGGCAGTCCCACTCTGTAGGTATTATTATTATTATTTGGAGAGGGGCAGTCCCACTCCTTAGGTAGTATTATTATTATTTGGAGAGGGACAGTCCCACTCCTTAGGTATTATTATTATTATTTGGAGAGGGGCAGTCCCACTCCTTAGTTAGTATTATTATTATTTGGAGAGGGGCAGTCCCACTCCTTAGGTATTATTATTATTATTTGGAGAGGGGCAGTCTCTCTCCGTAGGTATTATTATTATTATTTGGAGAGGGGCAGTCCCACTCCTTAGGTATTATTATTATTTTTATTTGGAGAGGGGCAGTCCCACTCCTTAGGTAGTATTATTATTATTTGGAGAGGGGCAGTCCCACTCCTTAGGTATTATTATTATTATTTGGAGAGGGGCAGTCCCACTCCTTAGGTAGTATTATTATTATTTGGAGAGGGGCAGTCCCACTCCTTAGGTATTATTATTATTATTTGGAGAGGGGCAGTCCCACTCCTTAGGTAGTATTATTATTATTTGGAGAGGGGCAGTCCCACTCCTTAGGTATTATTATTATTATTTGGAGAGGGGCAGTCTCATTCCTTAGGTATAATTATTATTATTTGGAGAGGGGCAGTCTCACTCCTTAGGTATTATTATTATTATTTGGAGAGGGGCAGTCTCACTCCTTAGGTATTATTATTATTATTTGGAGAGGGGCAGTCCCACTCCTTAGGTATTATTATTATTATTTGGAGAGGGGCAGTCCCTCTCCTTAGGTATTATTATTATTATTTGGAGAGGGGCAGTCTCACTCCTTAGGTATTATTATTATTATTTGGAGAGGGGCAGTCTCACTCCTTAGGTAGTATTATTATTATTTGGAGAGGGGCAGTCTCTCTCCTTAGGTATTATTATTATTATTTGGAGAGGGGCAGTCTCACTCCTTAGGTAGTATTATAATTATTTGGAGAGGGGCAGTCTCTCTCCTTAGGTATTAGTATTATTATTTGGAGAGGGGCAGTCCCACTCCTTAGGTATTATTATTATTATTTGGAGAGGGGCAGTCTCACTCCTTAGGTATTATTATTATTATTTGGAGAGGGGCAGTCCCTCTCCTTAGGTATTATTATTATTATTTGTAGAGGGGCAGTTCCACTCCTTAGGTATTATTATTATTATTTGGAGAGGGGCAGTTCCACTCCTTAGGTATTATTATTATTATTTGGAGAGGGGCAGTCTCTCTCCTTAGGTAGTATTATTATTATTTGGAGAGGGGCAGTCCCACTCCTTAGGTATTATTATTATTATTTGGAGAGGGGCAGTCTCATTCCTTAGGTATTATTATTATTATTTGGAGAGGGGCAGTCTCACTCCTTAGGTATTATTATTATTATTTGGAGAGGGGCAGTCTCACTCCTTAGGTATTATTATTATTATTTGGAGAGGGGCAGTCCCACTCCTTAGGTATTATTATTATTATTTGGAGAGGGGCAGTCCCTCTCCTTAGGTATTATTATTATTATTTGGAGAGGGGCAGTCTCACTCCTTAGGTATTATTATTATTATTTGGAGAGGGGCAGTCTCACTCCTTAGGTAGTATTATTATTATTTGGAGAGGGGCAGTCTCTCTCCTTAGGTATTATTATTATTATTTGGAGAGGGGCAGTCTCACTCCTTAGGTAGTATTATTATTATTTGGAGAGGGGCAGTCTCTCTCCTTAGGTATTAGTATTATTATTTGGAGAGGGGCAGTCCCACTCCTTAGGTATTATTATTATTATTTGGAGAGGGGCAGTCTCACTCCTTAGGTATTATTATTATTATTTGGAGAGGGGCAGTCCCTCTCCTTAGGTAGTATTATTATTATTTGGAGAGGGGCAGTCCCACTCCTTAGGTATTATTATTATTATTTGGAGAGGGGCAGTCCCACTCCTTAGGTAGTATTATTATTATTTGGAGAGGGGCAGTCCCACTCCTTAGGTATTATTATTATTATTTGGAGAGGGGCAGTCCCACTCCTTAGGTATTATTATTATTATTTGGAGAGGGGCAGTCTCTCTCCTTAGGTATTATTATTATTATTTGGAGAGGGGCAGTCCCACTCCTTAGGTATTATTATTATTATTTGGAGAGGGGCAGTCTCTCTCCTTAGGTATTATTATTATTATTTGGAGAGGGGCAGTCCCTCTCCTTAGGTATTATTATTATTATTTGGAGAGGGGCAGTCTCTCTCCTTAGGTATTATTATTATTATTTGGAGAGGGGCAGTCCCTCTCCTTAGGTATTATTATTATTATTTGGAGAGGGGCAGTCTCACTCCTTAGGTGTTATTATTATTATTTGGAGAGGGGCAGTTTCACTCCTTAGGTATTATTATTATTTGGAGAGGGGCAGTCCCACTCTGTAGGTATTATTATTATTATTTGGAGAGGGGCAGTCCCACTCCTTAGGTAGTATTATTATTATTTGGAGAGGGACAGTCCCACTCCTTAGGTATTATTATTATTATTTGGAGAGGGGCAGTCCCACTCCTTAGTTAGTATTATTATTATTTGGAGAGGGGCAGTCCCACTCCTTAGGTATTATTATTATTATTTGGAGAGGGGCAGTCTCTCTCCGTAGGTATTATTATTATTATTTGGAGAGGGGCAGTCCCACTCCTTAGGTATTATTATTATTTTTATTTGGAGAGGGGCAGTCCCACTCCTTAGGTAGTATTATTATTATTTGGAGAGGGGCAGTCCCACTCCTTAGGTATTATTATTATTATTTGGAGAGGGGCAGTCCCACTCCTTAGGTAGTATTATTATTATTTGGAGAGGGGCAGTCCCACTCCTTAGGTATTATTATTATTATTTGGAGAGGGGCAGTCCCACTCCTTAGGTAGTATTATTATTATTTGGAGAGGGGCAGTCCCACTCCTTAGGTATTATTATTATTATTTGGAGAGGGGCAGTCTCATTCCTTAGGTATTATTATTATTATTTGGAGAGGGGCAGTCTCACTCCTTAGGTATTATTATTATTATTTGGAGAGGGGCAGTCTCACTCCTTAGGTATTATTATTATTATTTGGAGAGGGGCAGTCCCACTCCTTAGGTATTATTATTATTATTTGGAGAGGGGCAGTCCCTCTCCTTAGGTATTATTATTATTATTTGGAGAGGGGCAGTCTCACTCCTTAGGTATTATTATTATTATTTGGAGAGGGGCAGTCTCACTCCTTAGGTAGTATTATTATTATTTGGAGAGGGGCAGTCTCTCTCCTTAGGTATTATTATTATTATTTGGAGAGGGGCAGTCTCACTCCTTAGGTAGTATTATTATTATTTGGAGAGGGGCAGTCTCTCTCCTTAGGTATTAGTATTATTATTTGGAGAGGGGCAGTCCCACTCCTTAGGTATTATTATTATTATTTGGAGAGGGGCAGTCTCACTCCTTAGGTATTATTATTATTATTTGGAGAGGGGCAGTCCCTCTCCTTAGGTATTATTATTATTATTTGGAGAGGGGCAGTTCCACTCCTTAGGTATTATTATTATTATTTGGAGAGGGGCAGTTCCACTCCTTAGGTATTATTATTATTATTTGGAGAGGGGCAGTCTCTCTCCTTAGGTATTATTATTATTATTTGGAGAGGGGCAGTCCCACTTCTTAGGTATTATTATTATTATTTGGAGAGGGGCAGTCCCTCTCCTTAGGTATTATTATTATTATTTGGAGAGGGGCAGTCTCTCTCCTTAGGTATTATTATTATTATTTGGAGAGGGGCAGTCCCTCTCCTTAGGTGTTATTATTATTATTTGGAGAGGGGCAGTTTCACTCCTTAGGTATTATTATTATTTGGAGAGGGGCAGTCCCACTCTGTAGGTATTATTATTATTATTTGGAGAGGGGCAGTCCCACTCCTTAGGTAGTATTATTATTATTTGGAGAGGGACAGTCCCACTCCTTAGGTATTATTATTATTATTTGGAGAGGCGCAGTCCCACTCCTTAGGTAGTATTATTATTATTTGGAGAGGGGCAGTCCCACTCCTTAGGTATTATTATTATTATTTGGAGAGGGGCAGTCTCTCTCCGTAGGTATTATTATTATTATTTGGAGAGGGGCAGTCCCACTCCTTAGGTATTATTATTATTATTATTTGGAGAGGGGCAGTCCCACTCCTTAGGTAGTATTATTATTATTTGGAGAGGGGCAGTCCCACTCCTTAGGTATTATTATTATTATTTGGAGAGGGGCAGTCCCACTCCTTAGGTAGTATTATTATTATTTGGAGAGGGGCAGTCCCACTCCTTAGGTATTATTATTATTATTTGGAGAGGGGCAGTCCCACTCCTTAGGTAGTATTATTATTATTTGGAGAGGGGCAGTCCCACTCCTTAGGTATTATTATTATTATTTGGAGAGGGGCAGTCCCACTCCTTAGGTATTATTATTATTATTTGGAGAGGGGCAGTCTATCTCCTTAGGTATTATTATTATTATTTGGAGAGGGGCAGTCCCACTCCTTAGGTATTATTATTATTATTTGGAGAGGGGCAGTCTCTCTCCTTAGGTATTATTATTATTATTTGGAGAGGGGCAGTCCCTCTCCTTAGGTATTATTATTATTATTTGGAGAGGGGCAGTCTCTCTCCTTAGGTATTATTATTATTATTTGGAGAGGGGCAGTCCCTCTCCTTAGGTATTATTATTATTATTTGGAGAGGGGCAGTCTCACTCCTTAGGTGTTATTATTATTATTTGGAGAGGGGCAGTTTCACTCCTTAGGTATTATTATTATTTGGAGAGGGGCAGTCCCACTCTGTAGGTATTATTATTATTATTTGGAGAGGGGCAGTCCCACTCCTTAGGTAGTATTATTATTATTTGGAGAGGGACAGTCCCACTCCTTAGGTATTATTATTATTATTTGGAGAGGGGCAGTCCCACTCCTTAGGTAGTATTATTATTATTTGGAGAGGGGCAGTCCCACTCCTTAGGTATTATTATTATTATTTGGAGAGGGGCAGTCTCTCTCCGTAGGTATTATTATTATTATTTGGAGAGGGGCAGTCCCACTCCTTAGGTATTATTATTATTATTATTTGGAGAGGGGCAGTCCCACTCCTTAGGTAGTATTATTATTATTTGGAGAGGGGCAGTCCCACTCCTTAGGTATTATTATTATTATTTGGAGAGGGGCAGTCCCACTCCTTAGGTAGTATTATTATTATTTGGAGAGGGGCAGTCCCACTCCTTAGGTATTATTATTATTATTTGGAGAGGGGCAGTCCCACTCCTTAGGTAGTATTATTATTATTTGGAGAGGGGCAGTCCCACTCCTTAGGTATTATTATTATTATTTGGAGAGGGGCAGTCTCATTCCTTAGGTATTATTATTATTATTTGGAGAGGGGCAGTCTCACTCCTTAGGTATTATTATTATTATTTGGAGAGGGGCAGTCTCACTCCTTAGGTATTATTATTATTATTTGGAGAGGGGCAGTCCCACTCCTTAGGTAGTATTATTATTATTTGGAGAGGGGCAGTCCCACTCCTTAGGTATTATTATTATTATTTGGAGAGGGGCAGTCTCTCTCCGTAGGTATTATTATTATTATTTGGAGAGGGGCAGTCCCACTCCTTAGGTATTATTATTATTATTATTTGGAGAGGGGCAGTCCCACTCCTTAGGTAGTATTATTATTATTTGGAGAGGGGCAGTCCCACTCCTTAGGTATTATTATTATTATTTGGAGAGGGGCAGTCCCACTCCTTAGGTAGTATTATTATTATTTGGAGAGGGGCAGTCCCACTCCTTAGGTATTATTATTATTATTTGGAGAGGGGCAGTCCCACTCCTTAGGTAGTATTATTATTATTTGGAGAGGGGCAGTCCCACTCCTTAGGTATTATTATTATTATTTGGAGAGGGGCAGTCCCACTCCTTAGGTATTATTATTATTATTTGGAGAGGGGCAGTCTCTCTCCTTAGGTATTATTATTATTATTTGGAGAGGGGCAGTCCCACTCCTTAGGTATTATTATTATTATTTGGAGAGGGGCAGTCTCTCTCCTTAGGTATTATTATTATTATTTGGAGAGGGGCAGTCCCTCTCCTTAGGTATTATTATTATTATTTGGAGAGGGGCAGTCTCTCTCCTTAGGTATTATTATTATTATTTGGAGAGGGGCATTCCCTCTCCTTAGGTATTATTATTATTATTTGGAGAGGGGCAGTCTCACTCCTTAGGTGTTATTATTATTATTTGGAGAGGGGCAGTTTCACTCCTTAGGTATTATTATTATTTGGAGAGGGGCAGTCCCACTCTGTAGGTATTATTATTATTATTTGGAGAGGGGCAGTCCCACTCCTTAGGTAGTATTATTATTATTTGGAGAGGGACAGTCCCACTCCTTAGGTATTATTATTATTATTTGGAGAGGGGCAGTCCCACTCCTTAGGTAGTATTATTATTATTTGGAGAGGGGCAGTCCCACTCCTTAGGTATTATTATTATTATTTGGAGAGGGGCAGTCTCTCTCCGTAGGTATTATTATTATTATTTGGAGAGGGGCAGTCCCACTCCTTAGGTATTATTATTATTATTATTTGGAGAGGGGCAGTCCCACTCCTTAGGTAGTATTATTATTATTTGGAGAGGGGCAGTCCCACTCCTTAGGTATTATTATTATTATTTGGAGAGGGGCAGTCCCACTCCTTAGGTAGTATTATTATTATTTGGAGAGGGGCAGTCCCACTCCTTAGGTATTATTATTATTATTTGGAGAGGGGCAGTCCCACTCCTTAGGTAGTATTATTATTATTTGGAGAGGGGCAGTCCCACTCCTTAGGTATTATTATTATTATTTGGAGAGGGGCAGTCTCATTCCTTAGGTATTATTATTATTATTTGGAGAGGGGCAGTCTCACTCCTTAGGTATTATTATTATTATTTGGAGAGGGGCAGTCTCACTCCTTAGGTATTATTATTATTATTTGGAGAGGGGCAGTCCCTCTCCTTAGGTATTATTATTATTATTTGGAGAGGGGCAGTCCCTCTCCTTAGGTATTATTATTATTATTTGGAGAGGGGCAGTCTCACTCCTTAGGTATTATTATTATTATTTGGAGAGGGGCAGTCTCACTCCTTAGGTAGTATTATTATTATTTGGAGAGGGGCAGTCTCTCTCCTTAGGTATTATTATTATTATTTGGAGAGGGGCAGTCTCACTCCTTAGGTAGTATTATTATTATTTGGAGAGGGGCAGTCTCTCTCCTTAGGTATTAGTATTATTATTTGGAGAGGGGCAGTCCCACTCCTTAGGTATTATTATTATTATTTGGAGAGGGGCAGTCTCACTCCTTAGGTATTATTATTATTATTTGGAGAGGGGCAGTCCCTCTCCTTAGGTATTATTATTATTATTTGGAGAGGGGCAGTTCCACTCCTTAGGTATTATTATTATTATTTGGAGAGGGGCAGTCTCTCTCCTTAGGTATTATTATTATTATTTGGAGAGGGGCAGTCCCACTTCTTAGGTATTATTATTATTATTTGGAGAGGGGCAGTCCCTCTCCTTAGGTATTATTATTATTATTTGGAGAGGGGCAGTCTCTCTCCTTAGGTATTATTATTATTATTTGGAGAGGGGCAGTCCCTCTCCTTAGGTATTATTATTATTATTTGGAGAGGGGCAGTCTCTCTCCTTAGGTATTATTATTATTATTTGGAGAGAGGCAGTCCCACTCCTTAGGTATTATTATTTGGAGAGGGGCAGTCCCACTCCTTAGGTAGTATTATTATTATTTGGAGAGAGGCAGTCCCACTCCTTGGGTATTATTATTTGGAGAGGGGCAGTCCCACTCCTTAGGTATTATTATTATTATTTGGAGAGGGGCAGTCTCTCTCCTTAGGTAGTATTATTATTATTTGGAGAGGGGCAGTCTCTCTCCTTAGGTATTATTATTATTATTTGGAGAGAGGCAGTCCCACTCCTTAGGTATTATTATTTGGAGAGGGGCAGTCCCACTCCTTAGGTAGTATTATTATTATTTGGAGAGAGGCAGTCCCACTCCTTAGGTATTATTATTTGGAGAGGGGCAGTCCCACTCCTTAGGTAGTATTATTATTATTTGGAGAGGGGCAGTCCCACTCCTTAGGTAGTATTATTATTATTTGGAGAGGGGCAGTCCCACTCCTTAGGTAGTATTATTATTATTTGGAGAGGGGCAGTCCCACTCCTTAGGTATTATTATTATTATTTGGGGAGGGGCAGTCCCGCTCCTTAGGTATTATTATTATTATTTGGAGAGGGGCAGTCTCTCTCCTTAGGTATTATTATTATTATTTGGAGAGGGGCAGTCCCACTCCTTAGGTATTATTATTATTATTTGGAGAGGGGCAGTCTCACTCCTTAGGTATTATTATTATTATTTGGAGAGGGGCAGTCCCACTCCTTAGGTATTATTATTATTATTTGGAGAGGGGCAGTCTCTCTCCTTAGGTATTATTATTATTATTTGGAGAGGGGCAGTCCCTCTCCTTAGGTATTATTATTATTATTTGGAGAGGGGCAGTCCCACTCCTTAGGTATTATTATTATTATTTGGAGAGGGGCAGTCCCACTCCTTAGGTATTATTATTATTATTTGGAGAGGGGCAGTCTCTCTCCTTAGGTATTATTATTATTATTTGGAGAGGGGCAGTCCCTCTCCTTAGGTATTATTATTATTATTTGGAGAGGGGCAGTCTCTCTCCTTAGGTATTATTATTATTATTTGGAGAGGGGCAGTCCCTCTCCTTAGGTATTATTATTATTATTTGGAGAGGGGCAGTCTCACTCCTTAGGTGTTATTATTATTATTTGGAGAGGGGCAGTTTCACTCCTTAGGTATTATTATTATTTGGAGAGGGGCAGTCCCACTCTGTAGGTATTATTATTATTATTTGGAGAGGGGCAGTCCCACTCCTTAGGTAGTATTATTATTATTTGGAGAGGGGCAGTCCCACTCCTTAGGTATTATTATTATTATTTGGAGAGGGGCAGTCCCACTCCTTAGGTAGTATTATTATTATTTGGAGAGGGGCAGTCCCACTCCTTAGGTATTATTATTATTATTTGGAGAGGGGCAGTCTCTCTCCGTAGGTATTATTATTATTATTTGGAGAGGGGCAGTCCCACTCCTTAGGTATTATTATTATTATTATTTGGAGAGGGGCAGTCTCACTCCTTAGGTATTATTATTATTATTTGGAGAGGGGCAGTCCCTCTCCTTAGGTATTATTATTATTATTTGGAGAGGGGCAGTCTAGCTCCTTAGGTATTATTATTATTATTCGGAGAGGGGCAGTCCCTCTCCTTAGGTATTATTATTGTTATTTGGAGAGGGGCAGTCCCACTCCTTAGGTATTAGTATTATTATTATTTTGGAGAGGGGCAGTCCCTCTCCTTAGGTATTATTATTATTATTTGGAGAGGGGCAGTCTCTCTCCTAAGGTATTATTATTATTATTTGGAGAGGGGCAGTCCCACTCCTTAGGTATTATTATTTGGAGAGGGGCAGTCTCTCTCCTTAGGTATTATTATTATTATTTGTAGAGGGGCAGTCCCACTCCTTAGGTATTATTATTTGGAGAGGGGCAGTCCCACTCCTTAGGTAGTATTATTATTATTTGGAGAGGGGCAGTCCCACTCCTTAGGTAGTATTATTATTATTTGGAGAGGGGCAGTCTCTCTCCTTAGGTAGTATTATTATTATTTGGAGAGGGGCAGTCCCACTCCTTAGGTATTATTATTATTATTTGGAGAGGGGCAGTCCCACTCCTTAGGTAGTATTATTATTATTTGGAGAGGGGCAGTCCCACTCCTTAGGTATTATTATTTGGAGAGGGACAGTCCCACTCCTTAGGTATTATTATTATTATTTGGAGAGGGGCAGTCCCACTCCTTAGGTAGTATTATTATTATTTGGAGAGGGGCAGTCCCACTCCTTAGGTAGTATTTTTATTATTTGGAGAGGGGCAGTCCCACTCCTTAGGTATTATTATTATTATTTGGAGAGGGGCAGTCCCACTCCTTAGGTAGTATTATTATTATTTGGAGAGGGGCAGTCCCACTCCTTAGGTATTATTATTTGGAGAGGGACAGTCCCACTCCTTAGGTATTATTATTATTATTTGGAGAGGGGCAGTCCCACTCCTTAGGTAGTATTAATATTATTTGGAGAGGGGCAGTCCCACTCCTTAGGTAGTATTATTATTATTTGGAGAGGGGCAGTCTCTCTCCTTAGGTAGTATTATTATTATTTGGAGAGGGGCAGTCCCACTCCTTAGGTATTATTATTTGGAGAGGGACAGTCTCTCTCCTTAGGTAGTATTATTATTATTTGGAGAGGGGCAGTCTCTCTCCTTAGGTAGTATTATTATTATTTGGAGAGGGGCAGTCCCATTCCTTAGGTATTATTATTATTATTTGGAGAGGGGCAGTCCCGCTCCTTAGGTATTATTATTATTATTTGGAGAGGGGCAGTCCCACTCCTTTGGTATTATTATTATTATTTGGAGAGGGGCAGTCCCACTCCTTAGGTAGTATTATTATTATTTGGAGAGGGGCAGTCCCACTCCTTAGGTATTATTATTATTATTTGGAGAGGGGCAGTCCCACTCCTTAGGTATTATTATTATTATTTGGAGAGGGGCAGTCCCACTCCTTAGGTATTATTATTATTATTTGGAGAGGGGCAGTCTCACTCCTTAGGTAGTATTATTATTATTTGGAGAGGGGCAGTCCCACTCCTTAGGTATTGTTATTATTATTTGGAGAGGGGCAGTCCCACTCCTTAGGTATTATTATTTGGAGAGGGGCAGTCCCAGTGGTCAGATGAAGCAGATGCTAACCTACAGGACTGTTTTGCTAGCACAGACTGGAACATGTTCCGGGATTCCTCCAATGGCACAGACTGGAACATGTTCCGGGATTCCTCCAATGGCACAGACTGGAACATGTTCCGGGATTCCTCCAATGGCACAGACTGGAACATGTTCCGGGATTCCTCCAATGGCACAGACTGGAACATGTTCCGGGATTCCTCCAATGGCACAGACTGGAACATGTTCCGGGATTCCTCTAATGGCATTGTGGAGTATACCACCTCAGTCGTTGGCTTCATCATTAAGTGCATTGATGACGTCGTCCCCACGGTGACCATCCAGACATACCCCAACCTTAAACCATGGATTACAGGCAGCATCCGCACTGACCTAAAGGGTACATCTGCCGCTTTCAAGGAGTGGGACTCTAACCCGGAAGCTTTTATGAAATCCCGCTAGGCCCTCCAACGAACCATCAAACAGGCAAAGCGTCGATACAGGGCTAAGATCGAGTCGTACTACACTGGCTCCGACACACGTCGGCTTGCAAACCATTACAGACTACAAAGGGAAGCACAGCCGCGAGCTGCCCAGTGACACGAGCTACATTTCTTCGCTTCGAGGCAAGTAACACTGAAGCATGCATGAGAGCATCAGCTGTTCCAGACGACTGTGTGATCACGCTCTCCGTAGCCGATATGAGTAAGACCTTTAAACAGGTCAACATTCACAAGGCCGCAGGGACAGACGGATTACCAGGATATATACTCTGAGCATGCGCTCACCAACTGGCAAGTGTCTTCACTGACATTTTCAACCTGTCCCTGACTGAGTCTGTAAAACCAATATGTGTCAAGCAGACCAGCATAGTCCCTGTGCCCAAAAACACTAAGGTAACCTACCTAAATGACTCCTGACCCATAGCACTCAGGTCTGTAGCCATGAAGTGCTTTGAAAGGCTGGTCATGGCTCACATCAACACCATTATCCCAGAAACCCTAGACCCACTTCAATTTGCATACCGCCCGAACAGATTATATCTCAATCTCTTCATTCAGACTCAATCTTACTGACAGTTGTGGCTGCTTTGCGTGATGTATTGTTGTCTCTACCTTCTTGCCCTTTGTGCTGTTGTCTGTGCCATGTTTTGTGCTGCTACCATGTTGTGTTGCTGCCATGTTGTTATGTTGTGTTGCTACCATGCTGTGTTGTCATGTGCTGCTGCCTTGCTATGTTGTTGTTTTAGGTCTCTCTTCATGTAGTGTGGTGGAGTCTCTCTTGTCTCTTTTTATCCCAGCCCCGTCCCTGCAGGAGGCTTTTTGCCTTTTGATAGGCCGTCATTGTAAATAAGAATTTGTTCTTAACTGACTTGCCTAGTTCAATAAAGGATAAATAAATAAAATAAATCCACAGATCATTCAATATCTATTGCATCCCACACTGCATGCGGACGAAACCAATGTTTTTAAACCATGAAAGGAACTTGTGCCCAAGAAAGTGAAGGTAACCTGCCCAAATGACTACCGCCCCGTAGCACTCCCGTCGGTAGCCATGAAGTGCTTTGAAAGGCTGGTCATGACTCACATCAACACCATTATCCCAGAAACCCTAGACCCACTCCGACACAACAGAGGTAGGCCTGATCACCGACAACAACGAGACAGCCTATAGGGAGGAGGTCAGAGACCTGACCGGGTGGTGCCAGAATAACAACCTATCCCTCAACGTAACCAAGACTAAGGAGATGATTGTGGACTAGAGGAAAAGGAGGACCGAGCACGCCCCCATTCTCATCGATGGGGCTGTAGTGGAGCAGGTTGAGAGCTTCAAGTTCCTTGGTGTCCACATCACCAACAAACTAGAATGGTCCAAACACACCAAGACAGTCGTGAAGGGGCCACGACAAAGCATATTCCCCCTCAGGAAACTAAAAAGATTTGACATGGGTGCTGAGATCCTCAAAAAGTTCTACAGCTGCAACATCGAGAGCATCCTGACCGGTTGCATCACTACCTGGTACGGCAATTGCTCGGCCTCCGACCGCAAGGCACTTCAGAGGGTAGTGCGTACGGCCCAGTACATCACTGGGGCCAAGCTTCCTGCCATCCAGGACCTCTACACCAGGTGGTGACAGAGGAAGGCCCTGAAAATTGTCAAAGACTCCAGCCATCCTAGTCATAGACTGTTCTCTCTGCTACCGCATGGCAAGCAGTACCGCAGTGCCAAGTCTAGGTCCAAGAGGCTCCTTAACATCTTCTACCCCCAAGCCATAGGACTCCTGAACAGCTAGTCAAATGGATACCCAGACAATTCCCATTGCCCCCCCCCTCACCCCTCCACACCACTGCCACTCTCTGTTGTCATCTATGCATAGTCACTGCTCCTCTTTAATTACTTGTTACTTTATTCTCTTATTCTTATCTGTATTTTTTAAACTGCACTGTTGGTTAGGGGCTTTTAAGTAAGCATTTCACTGTAAGGTCTACACCTGTTGTATTCGGCGCATGTGACTAATAAAATTGGATTTGTCTCTCTCGCTCTCTCTCCCTGTCTCTCTCTCTCTAGCTGTATCTGACTCTCTCTACAGTTCTCTCTCTCTCTCTCTCTCTCTCTATCTCTCCATCTCTATCTCCCTCTCTCTCTCTGTCTCTCTCTCGCTCTCTCTCCCTGTCTCTCTCTCGCTCTCTCTCTCTAGCTGTATCTGACTCTCTCTACGGTTCTCTCTATCTCTCTATCTCTCTCTCTCTCTCTCTCTCTCTCTCTCTCTCTCTCTCTCTCTCTCTCTCTCTCTCTCCCTGTGTCTCTAAAACACGCATCCACTCTCTCTCTCTCTCACAACGGTGGCCTCTATGGTTAATTAATTAGTCTGTCTGCTGGAATAGCTGCTCTAGTCAACGATTAACAGAATAGAAAAAGAGATGGGTACTCTTCCATTCAGCCATGAATAAGCCTGCTGACAAAGGTACCCAGGACTTTTTCTTTAGGAGGAGACTTTGACACCACTTTAGTCTTAGAGAGCTAGAGCTGCCTGTCACAATACCCCGGGCCTGTCGAATTCAGAATGTAAAATGTCTAGTCTGCAGATCGTGATGCGTTTGGTGAAGGAGTATGTGCGAGAGACTCTTCATCCATTCTAGGTAGTGACAACCAGCCCAACTCTTGACAACAGTTTAAAATGACAAGGGCTTTGAATACATGGTGCTTTATAGATTCGTAAAACCTGGCATTATCATATCACCCATTTTGTCAGCGTTTTCATGACTTCTGAAAAGTAATCCCTTTCCGTGGGAATAATTAGTCTGACGGGACATGTTCTGCTTTCACGGACGCTCCTGAAATCATCTAAGTACCGTCTCATGTGGTGTGCATCAAATCAAAGCTTATTGGTCACGTACACAGATTAGCAGATGTAATCGCAGGTGAGACAATATGCTTGTGTTTCTAGCTCCAACAGTACAGTAATACCTAGCAATATGCTTGTGTTTCTAGCTCCAACAGTAATACCTAGCAATATGCTTGTGTTTCTAGCTCCAACAGTAATACCTAGCAATATGCTTGTGTTTCTAGCTCCAACAGTAATACCTAACAATATGCTTGTGTTTCTAGCTCCAACAGTAATACCTAACAATATGCTTGTGTTTCTAGCTCCAACAGTAATACCTAGCAATATGCTTGTGTTTCTAGCTCCAACAGTAATACCTAGCAATATGCTTGTGTTTCTAGCTCCAACAGTAATACCTAGCAATATGCTTGTGTTTCTAGCTCCAACAGTAATACCTAGCAATATGCTTGTGTTTCTAGCTCCAACAGTAATACCTAGCAATATGCTTGTGTTTCTAGCTCCAACAGTAATACCTAGCAATATGCTTGTGTTTCTAGCTCCAACAGTAATACCTAGCAATATGCTTGTGTTTCTAGCTCCAACAGTAATACCTAGCAATATGTTTGTGTTTCTAGCTCCAACAGTAATACCTAGCAATATGCTTGTGTTTCTAGCTCCAACAGTAATACCTAACAATATGCTTGTGTTTCTAGCTCCAACAGTAATACCTAGCAATATGCTTGTGTTTCTAGCTCCAACAGTACAGTAATACCTAGCAATATGCTTGTGTTTCTAGCTCCAACAGTAATACCTAGCAATATGCTTGTGTTTCTAGCTCCAACAGTACAGTAATACCTAGCAATATGCTTGTGTTTCTAGCTCCAACAGTAATACCTAGCAATATGCTTGTGTTTCTAGCTCCAACAGTAATACCTAGCAATATGCTTGTGTTTCTAGCTCCAACAGTAATACCTAGCAATATGCTTGTGTTTCTAGCTCCAACAGTAATAACTAACAATATGCTTGTATTTCTAGCTCCAACATTACAGTAATACCTAGCAATATGCTTGTGTTTCTAGCTCCAACAGTAATACCTAGCAATATGCTTGTGTTTCTAGCTCCAACAGTAATACCTAACAATATGCTTGTGTTTCTAGCTCCAACAGTATTACCTAGCAATATGCTTGTGTTTCTAGCTCCAACAGTAATACCTAGCAATATGCTTGTGTTTCTAGCTCCAACAGTAATACCTAACAATATGCTTGTGTTTCTAGCTCCAACAGTAATACCTAGCAATATGCTTGTGTTTCTAGCTCCAACAGTACAGTAATACCTAACAATATGCTTGTGTTTCTAGCTCCAACAGTAATACCTAGCAATATGCTTGTGTTTCTAGCTCCAACAGTACAGTAATACCTAGCAATATGCTTGTGTTTCTAGCTCCAACAGTAATACCTAACAATATGCTTGTGTTTCTAGCTCCAACAGTACAGTAATACCTAGCAATATGCTTGTGTTTCTACCTCCAACAGTAATACCTAGCAATATGCTTGTGTTTCTAGCTCCAACAGTACAGTAATACCTAGCAATATGCTTGTGTTTCTAGCTCCAACAGTAATATATAACAATATGCTTGTGTTTCTAGCTCCAACAGTAATACCTAGCAATATGCTTGTGTTTCTAGCTCCAACAGTAATACCTAGCAATATGCTTGTTTCTAGCTCCAACAGTGCAGTAATACCTAACAATATGCTTGTGTTTCTAGCTCCAACAGTACAGTAATACCTAGCAATATGCTTGTATTTCTAGCTCCAACAGTAATACCTAGCAATATGCTTGTGTTTCTAGCTCCAACAGTAATAACTAACAATATGCTTGTGTTTCTAGCTCCAACAGTAATACCTAGCAATATGCTTGTGTTTCTAGCTCCAACAGTAATACCTAACAATATGCTTGTGTTTCTAGCTCCAACAGTACAGTAATACCTAGCAATATGCTTGTTTCTAGCTCCAACAGTGCAGTAATACCTAACAATATGCTTGTGTTTCTAGCTCCAACAGTAATACCTAGCAATATGCTTGTTTCTAGCTCCAACAGTGCAGTAATACCTAACAATATGCTTGTGTTTCTAGCTCCAACAGTAATACCTAACAATATGCTTGTTTCTAGCTCCAACAGTGCAGTAATACCTAACAATATGCTTGTGTTTCTAGCTCCAACAGTGCAGTAATACCTAACAATATGCTTGTGTTTCTAGCTCCAACAGTAATACCTAACAATATGCTTGTGTTTCTAGCTCCAACAGTGCAGTAATACCTAACAATATGCTTGTGTTTCTAGCTCCAACAGTAATACCTAACAATATGCTTGTTTCTAGCTCCAACAGTGCAGTAATACCTAACAATATGCTTGTGTTTCTAGCTCCAACAGTAATACCTAACAATATGCTTGTGTTTCTAGCTCCAGCTCCAACAGTAATACCTAGCAATATGCTTGTGTTTCTAGCTCCAACAGTAATACCTAACAATATGCTTGTGTTTCTAGCTCCAGCTCCAACAGTAATACCTAGCAATATGCTTGTGTTTCTAGCTCCAACAGTAATACCTGGCAATATGCTTGTGTTTCTAGCTCCAACAGTAATACCTAACAATATGCTTGTGTTTCTAGCTCCAACAGTAATACCTAGCTAAATGCTTGTGTTTCTAGCTCCAACAGTAATACCTAGCAATATGCTTGTGTTTCTAGCTCCAACAGTAATACCTAACAATATGCTTGTGTTTCTAGCTCCAACAGTAATACCTAGCAATATGCTTGTGTTTCTAGCTCCAACAGTAATACCTAACAATATGCTTGTGTTTCTAGCTCCAACAGTAATACCTAGCAATATGCTTGTGTTTCTAGCTCCAACAGTAATACCTAACAATATGCTTGTATTTCTAGCTCCAACAGTAATACCTAACAATATGCTTGTGTTTCTAGCTCCAACAGTACAGTAATACCTAGCAATATGCTTGTGTTTCTAGCTCCAACAGTAATACCTAGCAATATGCTTGTGTTTCTAGCTCCAACAGTAATACCTAGCAATATGCTTGTGTTTCTAGCTCCAACAGTAATACCTAGCAATATGCTTGTGTTTCTAGCTCCAACAGTAATACCTAGCAATATGCTTGTGTTTCTAGCTCCAACAGTAATACCTAACAATATGCTTGTGTTTCTAGCTCCAACAGTAATACCTAGCAATATGCTTGTGTTTCTAGCTCCAACAGTAATACCTAACAATATGCTTGTATTTCTAGCTCCAACAGTAATACCTAACAATATGCTTGTGTTTCTAGCTCCAACAGTACAGTAATACCTAGCAATATGCTTGTGTTTCCAGCTCCAACAGTAATACCTGGCAATATGCTTGTGTTTCTAGCTCCAACAGTAATACCTAGCAATATGCTTGTGTTTTTAGCTCCAACAGTAATAACTAACAATATGCTTGTATTTCTAGGTCCAACAGTACAGTAATACCTAACAATATGCTTGTGTTTCTATCTCCAACAGTAATATATAACAATATGCTTGTGTTTCTAGCTCCAACAGTACAGTAATACCTAGCAATATGCTTGTTTCTAGCTCCAACAGTGCAGTAATACCTAACAATATGCTTGTGTTTCTAGCTCCAACAGTAATACCTAACAATATGCTTGTGTTTCTAGCTCCAACAGTAATATATAACAATATGCTTGTGTTTCTAGCTCCAACAGTACAGTAATACCTAGCAATATGCTTGTTTCTAGCTCCAACAGTGCAGTAATACCTAACAATATGCTTGTGTTTCTAGCTCCATCAGTAATACCTAACAATATGCTTGTGTTTCTAGCTCCATCAGTAATACCTATCAATATGCTTGTGTTTCTAGCTCCAACAGTAATACCTAACAATATGCTTGTGTTTCTAGCTCCAACAGTGCAGTAATACCTAACAATATGCTTGTGTTTCTAGCTCCAACAGTAATACCTAACAATATGCTTGTATTTCTAGCTCCAACAGTAATACCTAACAATATGCTTGTGTTTCCAGCTCCAACAGTAATACCTAACAATATGCTTGTGTTTCTAGCTCCAACAGTAATACCTAGCAATATCCTTGTGTTTCTAGCTCCAACAGTAATACCTAGCAATATGCTTGTGTTTCTAGCTCCAACAGTAATACCTAGCAATATGCTTGTGTTTCTAGCTCCAACAGTAATACCTAACAATATGCTTGTGTTTCTAGCTCCAACAGTACAGTAATACCTAGCAATATGCTTGTGTTTCTAGCTCCAACAGTAATACCTAGCAATATGCTTGTGTTTCTAGCTCCAACAGTACAGTAATACCTAGCAATATGCTTGTGTTTCTAGCTCCAACAGTAATACCTAGCAATATGCTTGTGTTTCTAGCTCCAACAGTAATACCTAACAATATGCTTGTATTTCTAGCTCCAACAGTAATACCTAGCAATATGCTTGTGTTTCTAGCTCCAACAGTAATAACTAACAATATGCTTGTGTTTCTAGCTCCAACAGTACAGTAATACCTAGCAATATGCTTGTGTTTCTAGCTCCAACAGTACAGTAATACCTAGCAATATGCTTGTGTTTCTAGCTCCAACAGTAATACCTAGCAATATGCTTGTGTTTCTAGCTCCAACAGTAATACCTAGCAATATGCTTGTGTTTCTAGCTCCAACAGTAATACCTAGCAATATGCTTGTGTTTCTAGCTCCAACAGTAATACCTAGCAATATGCTTGTGTTTCTAGCTCCAACAGTAATACCTAGCAATATGCTTGTGTTTCTAGCTCCAACAGTAATACCTAACAATATGCTTGTGTTTCTAGCTCCAACAGTAATACCTAGCAATATGCTTGTGTTTCTAGCTCCAACAGTAATACCTAGCAATATGCTTGTGTTTCTAGCTCCAACAGTACAGTAATACCTAGCAATATGCTTGTGTTTCTAGCTCCAATAGTAATACCTAGCAATATGCTTGTGTTTCTAGCTCCAACAGTACAGTAATACCTAGCAATATGCTTGTGTTTCTAGCTCCCACAGTAATACCTAACAATATGCTTGTGTTTCTAGCTCCAACAGTACAGTAATACCTAGCAATATGCTTGTTTCTAGCTCCAACAGTGCAGTAATACCTAACAATATGCTTGTGTTTCTAGCTCCAACAGTAATACCTAGCAATATGCTTGTGTTTATAGCTCCAACAGTACAGTAATACCTAGCAATATGCTTGTGTTTCTAGCTCCAACAGTAATACCTAGCAATATGCTTGTGTTTCTAGCTCCAACAGTACAGTAATACCTAGCAATATGCTTGTGTTTCTAGCTCCAACAGTAATATATAACAATATGCTTGTGTTTCTAGCTCCAACAGTAATACCTAGCAATATGCTTGTGTTTCTAGCTCCAACAGTAATACCTAGCAATATGCTTGTTTCTAGCTCCAACAGTGCAGTAATACCTAACAATATGCTTGTGTTTCTAGCTCCAACAGTACAGTAATACCTAGCAATATGCTTGTATTTCTAGCTCCAACAGTAATACCTAACAATATGCTTGTGTTTCCAGCTCCAACAGTAATACCTAACAATATGCTTGTGTTTCTAGCTCCAACAGTACAGTAATACCTAGCAATATGCTTGTGTTTCTAGCTCCAACAGTAATACCTGGCAATATGCTTGTGTTTCTAGCTCCAACAGTAATACCTAACAATATGCTTGTGTTTCTAGCTCCAACAGTAATACCTAGCAATATGCTTGTGTTTCTAGCTCCAACAGTAATACCTAACAATATGCTTGTATTTCTAGCTCCAACAGTAATACCTAACAATATGCTTGTGTTTCTAGCTCCAACAGTACAGTAATACCTAGCAATATGCTTGTGTTTCTAGCTCCAACAGTAATACCTAGCAATATGCTTGTGTTTCTAGCTCCAACAGTAATACCTAGCAATATGCTTGTGTTTCTAGCTCCAACAGTAATACCTAGCAATATGCTTGTGTTTTTAGCTCCAACAGTAATAACTAACAATATGCTTGTATTTCTAGGTCCAACAGTACAGTACTACCTAACAATATGCTTGTGTTTCTAGCTCCAACAGTAATATATAACAATATGCTTGTGTTTCTAGCTCCAACAGTACAGTAATACCTAGCAATATGCTTGTTTCTAGCTCCAACAGTGCAGTAATACCTAACAATATGCTTGTGTTTCTAGCTCCAACAGTAATACCTAACAATATGCTTGTATTTCTAGCTCCAACAGTAATACCTAACAATATGCTTGTGTTTCTAGCTCCAACAGTAATACCTAACAATATGCTTGTGTTTCTAGCTCCAACAGTAATAACTAACAATATGCTTGTGTTTCTAGCTCCAACAGTAATACCTAACAATATGCTTGTGTTTCTAGCTCCAACAGTAATACCTAGCAATATGCTTGTGTTTCTAGCTCCAACAGTACAGTAATACCTAGCAATATGCTTGTGTTTCTAGCTCCATCAGTAATACCTAGCAATATGCTTGTGTTTCTAGCTCCAACAGTAATACCTAGCAATATGCTTGTGTTTCTAGCTCCAACAGTAATACCTAGCAATATGCTTGTGTTTCTAGCTCCAACAGTAATAACTAACAATATGCTTGTATTTCTAGCTCCAACAGTACAGTAATACCTAACAATATGCTTGTGTTTCTAGCTCCAACAGTGCAGTAATACCTAACAATATGCTTGTGTTTCTAGCTCCAACAGTAATAACTAACAATATGCTTGTATTTCTAGCTCCAACAGTGCAGTAATACCTAGCAATATGCTTGTGTTTCTAGCTCCAACAGTAATACCTAACAATATGCTTGTGTTTCTAGCTCCAACAGTAATACCTAGCAATATGCTTGTGTTATTAGCTCCAACAGTAATACCTAGCAATATGCTTGTGTTATTAGCTCCAACAGTAATACCTAGCAATATGCTTGTGTTTCTAGCTCCAACAGTAATACCTAGCAATATGCTTGTGTTTCTAGCTCCAACAGTAATACCTAGCAATATGCTTGTGTTTCTAGCTCCAACAGTAATACCTAGCAATATGCTTGTGTTTCTAGCTCCAACAGTAATACCTAACAATATGCTTGTATTTCTAGCTCCAACAGTAATACCTAACAATATGCTTGTGTTTCCAGCTCCAACAGTAATACCTAACAATATGCTTGTGTTTCTAGCTCCAACAGTAATACCTAGCAATATGCTTGTGTTTCCAGCTCCAACAGTAATACCTAACAATATGCTTGTGTTTCTAGCTCCAACAGTAATACCTAACAATATGCTTGTGTTTCCAGCTCCAACAGTAATACCTAACAATATGCTTGTGTTTCTAGCTCCAACAGTAATACCTAGCAATATGCTTGTGTTTCCAGCTCCAACAGTAATACCTAACAATATCCTTGTGTTTCTAGCTCCAACAGTAATACCTAGCAATATGCTTGTGTTTCTAGCTCCAACAGTAATAACTAACAATATGCTTGTGTTTCTAGCTCCAACAGTACAGTAATACCTAGCAATATGCTTGTGTTTCTAGCTCCAACAGTAATACCTAGCAATATGCTTGTGTTTCTAGCTCCAACAGTAATACCTAACAATATGCTTGTGTTTCTAGCTCCAACAGTAATACCTAGCAATATGCTTGTGTTTCTAGCTCCAACAGTAATACCTAGCAATATGCTTGTGTTTCTAGCTCCAACAGTAATACCTAGCAATATGCTTGTGTTTCTAGCTCTAACAGTAATACCTAACAATATGCTTGTGTTTCTAGCTCCAACAGTAATACCTAGCAATATGCTTGTGTTTCTAGCTCCAACAGTAATACCTAGCAATATGCTTGTGTTTCTAGCTCCAACAGTAATACCTAACAATATGCTTGTGTTTCTAGCTCCAACAGTAATACCTAGCAATATGCTTGTGTTTCTAGCTCCAACAGTAATACCTAACAATATGCTTGTGTTTCTAGCTCCAACAGTAATACCTAACAATATGCTTGTGTTTCTAGCTCCAACAGTACAGTAATACCTAGCAATATGCTTGTTTCTAGCTCCAACAGTGCAGTAATACCTAACAATATGCTTGTGTTTCTAGCTCCAACAGTAATACCTAGCAATATGCTTGTGTTTCTAGCTCCAACAGTACAGTAATACCTAGCAATATGCTTGTGTTTCTAGCTCCAACAGTACAGTAATACCTAAAAATATGCTTGTGTTTCTAGCTCCAACAGTACAGTAATACCTAACAATATGCTTGTGTTTCTAGCTCCAACATTACAGTAATACCTAGCAATATGCTCGTGTTTCTAGCTCCAACAGTAATACCTAACAATATGCTTGTGTTTCTAGCTCCAACAGTAATACCTAGCAATATGCTTGTTTCTAGCTCCAACAGTGCAGTAATACCTAGCAATATGCTTGTGTTTCTAGCTCCAACAGTAATACCTAGCAATATGCTTGTGTTTCTAGCTCCAACAGTAATACCTAGCAATATGCTTGTGTTTCTAGCTCCAACAGTAATACCTAACAATATGCTTGTGTTTCTAGCTCCAACAGTAATACCTAACAATATGCTTGTGTTTCTAGCTCCAACAGTAATACCTAGCAATATGCTTGTGTTTCTAGCTCCAACAGTAATACCTAGCAATATGCTTGTGTTTCTAGCTCCAACAGTAATACCTAGCAATATGCTCGTGTTTCTAGCTCCAACAGTAATACCTAACAATATGCTTGTGTTTCTAGCTCCAACAGTAATACCTAGCAATATGCTTGTTTCTAGCTCCAACAGTGCAGTAATACCTAGCAATATGCTTGTGTTTCTAGCTCCAACAGTAATACCTAGCAATATGCTTGTGTTTCTAGCTCCAACAGTAATACCTAACAATATGCTTGTGTTTCTAGCTCCAACAGTAATACCTAGCAATATGCTTGTGTTTCTAGCTCCAACAGTAATACCTAGCAATATGCTTGTGTTTCTAGCTCCAACAGTAATACCTAACAATATGCTTGTGTTTCTAGCTCCAACAGTAATACCTAGCAATATGCTTGTGTTTCTAGCTCCAACAGTAATACCTAACAATATGCTTGTGTTTCTAGCTCCAACAGTAATATATAACAATATGCTTGTGTTTCTAGCTCCAACAGTACAGTAATACCTAGCAATATCCTTGTGTTTCTAGCTCCAACAGTAATACCTAGCAATATGCTTGTGTTTCTAGCTCCAACAGTAATACCTAGCAATATGCTTGTGTTTCTAGCTCCAACAGTAATACCTAGCAATATGCTTGTGTTTCTAGCTCCAACAGTACAGTAATACCTAACAATATGCTTGTGTTTCTAGCTCCAACAGTACAGTAATACCTAGCAATATGCTTGTGTTTCTAGCTCCAACAGTAATACCTAACAATATGCTTGTGTTTCTAGCTCCAACAGTACAGTAATACCTAGCAATATCCTTGTGTTTCTAGCTCCAACAGTAATACCTAGCAATATGCTTGTGTTTCTAGCTCCAACAGTAATACCTAACAATATGCTTGTGTTTCTAGCTCCAACAGTACAGTAATACCTAGCAATATGCTTGTTTCTAGCTCCAACAGTGCAGTAATACCTAACAATATGCTTGTGTTTCTAGCTCCAACAGTAATACCTAGCAATATGCTTGTGTTTCTAGCTCCAACAGTAATACCTAACAATATGCTTGTGTTTCTAGCTCCAACAGTACAGTAATACCTAGCAATATCCTTGTGTTTCTAGCTCCAACAGTAATACCTAGCAATATGCTTGTGTTTCTAGCTCCAACAGTAATACCTAACAATATGCTTGTGTTTCTAGCTCCAACAGTAATATATAACAATATGCTTGTGTTTCTAGCTCCAACAGTACAGTAATACCTAGCAATATGCTTGTTTCTAGCTCCAACAGTGCAGTAATACCTAACAATATGCTTGTGTTTCTAGCTCCAACAGTAATACCTAACAATATGCTTGTGTTTCTAGCTCCAACAGTAATATATAACAATATGCTTGTGTTTCTAGCTCCAACAGTACAGTAATACCTAGCAATATGCTTGTTTCTAGCTCCAACAGTGCAGTAATACCTAACAATATGCTTGTGTTTCTAGCTCCAACAGTAATACCTAACAATATGCTTGTGTTTCTAGCTCCAACAGTAATATATAACAATATGCTTGTGTTTCTAGCTCCAACAGTACAGTAATACCTAGCAATATGCTTGTTTCTAGCTCCAACAGTGCAGTAATACCTAACAATATGCTTGTGTTTCTAGCTCCAACAGTAATACCTAACAATATGCTTGTGTTTCTAGCTCCGTAAGTAATACCTAGCAATATGCTTGTGTTTCTAGCTCCAACAGTGCAGTAATACCTAGCAATATGCTTGTGTTTCTAGCTCCAACAGTAATACCTAGCAATATGCTTGTGTTTCTAGCTCCAACAGTAATAACTAACAATATGCTTGTGTTTCCAGCTCCAACAGTAATACCTAGCAATATGCTTGTGTTTCTAGCTCCAACAGTAATACCTAACAATATGCTTGTGTTTCTAGCTCCAACAGTACAGTAATACCTAGCAATATGCTTGTGTTTCTAGCTCCAACAGTAATACCTAACAATATGCTTGTGTTTCTAGCTCCAACAGTAATACCTAACAATATGCTTGTGTTTCTAGCTCCAACAGTAATACCTAACAATATGCTTGTGTTTCTAGCTCCAACAGTACAGTAATACCTAGCAATATGCTTGTTTCTAGCTCCAACAGTGCAGTAATACCTAACAATATGCTTGTGTTTCTAGCTCCAACAGTAATACCTAGCAATATGCTTGTGTTTCTAGCTCCAACAGTACAGTAATACCTAGCAATATGCTTGTGTTTCTAGCTCCAACAGTACAGTAATACCTAAAAATATGCTTGTGTTTCTAGCTCCAACAGTACAGTAATACCTAACAATATGCTTGTGTTTCTAGCTCCAACAGTAATACCTAGCAATATGCTTGTGTTTCTAGCTCCAACAGTAATACCTAGCAATATGCTTGTGTTTCTAGCTCCAACAGTAATACCTAACAATATGCTTGTGTTTCTAGCTCCAACATTACAGTAATACCTAGCAATATGCTCGTGTTTCTAGCTCCAACAGTAATACCTAACAATATGCTTGTGTTTCTAGCTCCAACAGTAATACCTAGCAATATGCTTGTTTCTAGCTCCAACAGTGCAGTAATACCTAGCAATATGCTTGTGTTTCTAGCTCCAACAGTAATACCTAGCAATATGCTTGTGTTTCTAGCTCCAACAGTAATACCTAGCAATATGCTTGTGTTTCTAGCTCCAACAGTAATACCTAACAATATGCTTGTGTTTCTAGCTCCAACAGTAATACCTAACAATATGCTTGTGTTTCTAGCTCCAACAGTAATACCTAGCAATATGCTTGTGTTTCTAGCTCCAACAGTAATACCTAACAATATCCTTGTGTTTCTAGCTCCAACAGTAATACCTAACAATATGCTTGTGTTTCTAGCTCCAACATTACAGTAATACCTAGCAATATGCTCGTGTTTCTAGCTCCAACAGTAATACCTGGCAATATGCTTGTGTTTCTAGCTCCAACAGTAATACCTAGCAATATGCTTGTTTCTAGCTCCAACAGTGCAGTAATACCTAGCAATATGCTTGTGTTTCTAGCTCCAACAGTAATACCTAGCAATATGCTTGTGTTTCTAGCTCCAACAGTAATACCTAACAATATGCTTGTGTTTCTAGCTCCAACAGTAATACCTAGCAATATGCTTGTGTTTCTAGCTCCAACAGTAATACCTAGCAATATGCTTGTGTTTCTAGCTCCAACAGTGCAGTAATACCTAACAATATGCTTGTGTTTCTAGCTCCAACAGTAATACCTAACAATATGCTTGTGTTTCTAGCTCCAACAGTAATACCTAGCAATATGCTTGTGTTTCTAGCTCCAACAGTAATACCTAACAATATGCTTGTGTTTCTAGCTCCAACAGTAATATATAACAATATGCTTGTGTTTCTAGCTCCAACAGTACAGTAATACCTAGCAATATCCTTGTGTTTCTAGCTCCAACAGTAATACCTAGCAATATGCTTGTGTTTCTAGCTCCAACAGTAATACCTAGCAATATGCTTGTGTTTCTAGCTCCAACAGTAATACCTAGCAATATGCTTGTGTTTCTAGCTCCAACAGTACAGTAATACCTAACAATATGCTTGTGTTTCTAGCTCCAACAGTACAGTAATACCTAGCAATATGCTTGTGTTTCTAGCTCCAACAGTAATACCTAACAATATGCTTGTGTTTCTAGCTCCAACAGTACAGTAATACCTAGCAATATCCTTGTGTTTCTAGCTCCAACAGTAATACCTAGCAATATGCTTGTGTTTCTAGCTCCAACAGTAATACCTAACAATATGCTTGTGTTTCTAGCTCCAACAGTACAGTAATACCTAGCAATATGCTTGTTTCTAGCTCCAACAGTGCAGTAATACCTAACAATATGCTTGTGTTTCTAGCTCCAACAGTAATACCTAGCAATATGCTTGTGTTTCTAGCTCCAACAGTAATACCTAACAATATGCTTGTGTTTCTAGCTCCAACAGTACAGTAATACCTAGCAATATCCTTGTGTTTCTAGCTCCAACAGTAATACCTAGCAATATGCTTGTGTTTCTAGCTCCAACAGTAATACCTAACAATATGCTTGTGTTTCTAGCTCCAACAGTAATATATAACAATATGCTTGTGTTTCTAGCTCCAACAGTACAGTAATACCTAGCAATATGCTTGTTTCTAGCTCCAACAGTGCAGTAATACCTAACAATATGCTTGTGTTTCTAGCTCCAACAGTAATACCTAACAATATGCTTGTGTTTCTAGCTCCAACAGTAATATATAACAATATGCTTGTGTTTCTAGCTCCAACAGTACAGTAATACCTAGCAATATGCTTGTTTCTAGCTCCAACAGTGCAGTAATACCTAACAATATGCTTGTGTTTCTAGCTCCAACAGTAATACCTAGCAATATGCTTGTGTTTCTAGCTCCAACAGTAATACCTAGCAATATGCTTGTGTTTCTAGCTCCAACAGTAATACCTAACAATATGCTTGTGTTTCTAGCTCCAACAGTAATACCTAGCAATATGCTTGTGTTTCTAGCTCCAACAGTAATACCTAACAATATGCTTGTGTTTCTAGCTCCAACAGTACAGTAATACCTAGCAATATGCTTGTGTTTCTAGCTCCAACAGTAATACCTAACAATATGCTTGTGTTTCTAGCTCCAACAGTAATATATAACAATATGCTTGTGTTTCTAGCTCCAACAGTACAGTAATACCTAGCAATATGCTTGTGTTTCTAGCTCCAACAGTAATACCTAGCAATATGCTTGTGTTTCTAGCTCCAACAGTAATACCTAGCAATATGCTTGTGTTTCTAGCTCCAACAGTACAGTAATACCTAGCAATATGCTTGTGTTTCTAGCTCCAACAGTAATACGTAGCAATATGCTTGTGTTTCTAGCTCCAACAGTAATACCTAGCAATATGCTTGTGTTTCTAGCTCCAACAGTAATACCTAGCAATATGCTTGTGTTTCTAGCTCCAACAGTAATACCTAGCAATATGCTTGTGTTTCTAGCTCCAACAGTAATACCTAGCAATATGCTTGTGTTTCCAGCTCCAACAGTAATAACTAACAATATGCTTGTGTTTCTAGCTCCAACAGTAATACCTAGCAATATGCTTGTGTTTCCAGCTCCAACAGTAATAACTAACAATATGCTTGTGTTTCTAGCTCCAACAGTAATACCTAACAATATGCTTGTGTTTCTAGCTCCAACAGTACAGTAATACATAGCAATATGCTTGTGTTTCTAGCTCCAACAGTAATACCTAGCAATATGCTTGTGTTTCTAGCTCCAACAGTACAGTAATACCTAGCAATATGCTTGTGTTTCTAGCTCCAACAGTAATACCTAACAATATGCTTGTGTTTCTAGCTCCAACAGTACAGTAATACCTAACAATATGCTTGTGTTTCTAGCTCCAACAGTACAGTAATACCTAACAATATGCTTGTGTTTCTAGCTCCAACAGTACAGTAATACCTAGCAATATGCTTGTGTTTCTAGCTCCAACAGTAATACCTAACAATATGCTTGTGTTTCTAGCTCCAACAGTACAGTAATACCTAGCAATATGCTTGTGTTTCTAGCTCCAACAGTACAGTAATACCTAACAATATGCTTGTGTTTCTAGCTCCAACAGTACAGTAATACCTAGCAATATGCTTGTGTTTCTAGCTCCAACAGTAATACCTAGCAATATGCTTGTGTTTCTAGCTCCAACAGTAATACCTAACAATATGCTTGTGTTTCTAGCTCCAACAGTACAGTAATACCTAGCAATATGCTTGTGTTTCTAGCTCCAACAGTAATACCTAACAATATGCTTGTGTTTCTAGCTCCAACAGTAATACCTAACAATATGCTTGTGTTTCTAGCTCCAACAGTACAGTAATACCTAGCAATATCCTTGTGTTTCTAGCTCCAACAGTAATACCTAGCAATATGCTTGTGTTTCTAGCTCCAACAGTAATACCTAACAATATGCTTGTGTTTCTAGCTCCAACAGTAATATATAACAATATGCTTGTGTTTCTAGCTCCAACAGTGCAGTAATACCTAACAATATGCTTGTGTTTCTAGCTCCAACAGTAATACCTAACAATATGCTTGTGTTTCTAGCTCCAACAGTAATATATAACAATATGCTTGTGTTTCTAGCTCCAACAGTACAGTAATACCTAGCAATATGCTTGTTTCTAGCTCCAACAGTGCAGTAATACCTAACAATATGCTTGTGTTTCTAGCTCCAACAGTAATACCTAACAATATGCTTGTGTTTCTAGCTCCAACAGTAATACCTAGCAATATGCTTGTGTTTCTAGCTCCAACAGTAATACCTAACAATATGCTTGTGTTTCTAGCTCCAACAGTAATACCTAGCAATATGCTTGTGTTTCTAGCTCCAACAGTAATACCTAGCAATATGCTTGTGTTTCTAGCTCCAACAGTAATACCTAACAATATGCTTGTGTTTCTAGCTCCAACAGTACAGTAATACCTAACAATATGCTTGTGTTTCTAGCTCCAACAGTAATACCTAGCAATATGCTTGTGTTTCTAGCTCCAACAGTAATACCTAACAATATGCTTGTGTTTCTAGCTCCAACAGTAATACCTAACAATATGCTTGTGTTTCTAGCTCCAACAGTAATACCTAGCAATATGCTTGTGTTTCTAGCTCCAACAGTAATACCTAACAATATGCTTGTGTTTCTAGCTCCAACAGTAATACCTAACAATATGCTTGTGTTTCTAGCTCCAACAGTAATATATAACAATATGCTTGTGTTTCTAGCTCCAACAGTACAGTAATACCTAGCAATATGCTTGTGTTTCTAGCTCCAACAGTACAGTAATACCTAGCAATATGCTTGTGTTTCTAGCTCCAACAGTGCAGTAATACCTAACAATATGCTTGTGTTTCTAGCTCCAACAGTAATACCTAGCAATATGCTTGTGTTTCTAGCTCCAACAGTAATACCTAGCAATATGCTTGTGTTTCTAGCTCCAACAGTAATACCTAGCAATATGCTTGTGTTTCTAGCTCCAACAGTAATACCTAGCAATATGCTTGTGTTTCTAGCTCCAACAGTAATACCTAACAATATGCTTGTGTTTCTAGCTCCAACAGTAATAACTAACAATATGCTTGTGTTTCTAGCTCCAACAGTAATACCTAGCAATATGCTTGTGTTTCTAGCTCCAACAGTAATACCTAGCAATATGCTTGTGTTTCTAGCTCCAACAGTAATACCTAACAATATGCTTGTGTTTCTAGCTCCAACAGTAATACCTAGCAATATGCTTGTGTTTCTAGCTCCAACAGTAATACCTAACAATATGCTTGTGTTTCTAGCTCCAACAGTAATACCTAGCAATATGCTTGTGTTTCTAGCTCCAACAGTAATACCTAACAATATGCTTGTGTTTCTAGCTCCAACAGTAATACCTAGCAATATGCTTGTTTCTAGCTCCAACAGTGCAGTAATACCTAACAATATGCTTGTTTCTAGCTCCAACAGTGCAGTAATACCTAGCAATATGCTTGTGTTTCTAGCTCCAACAGTGCAGTAATACCTAACAATATGCTTGTGTTTCTAGCTCCAACAGTACAGTAATACCTAGCAATATGCTTGTTTCTAGCTCCAACAGTGCAGTAATACCTAGCAATATGCTTGTGTTTCTAGCTCCAACAGTAATACCTAACAATATGCTTGTGTTTCTAGCTCCAACAGTAATACCTAGCAATATGCTTGTGTTTCTAGCTCCAACAGTAACAATATGCTTGTGTTTCTAGCTCCAACAGTAATACCTAGCAATATGCTTGTGTTTCTAGCTCCAACAGTAATACCTAACAATATCCTTGTGTTTCTAGCTCCAACAGTAATACCTAGCAATATGCTTGTGTTTCTAGCTCCAACAGTAATACCTAGCAATATGCTTGTGTTTCTAGCTCCAACAGTAATACCTAGCAATATGCTTGTGTTTCTAGCTCCAACAGTAATACCTAGCAATATGCTTGTGTTTCTAGCTCCAACAGTGCAGTAATACCTAACAATATCCTTGTGTTTCTAGCTCCAACAGTAATACCTAGCAATATGCTTGTGTTTCTAGCTCCAACAGTAATACCTAACAATATGCTTGTGTTTCTAGCTCCAACAGTAATATATAACAATATGCTTGTGTTTCTAGCTCCAACAGTACAGTAATACCTAGCAATATGCTTGTGTTTCTAGCTCCAACAGTAATACCTAGCAATATGCTTGTGTTTCTAGCTCCAACAGTACAGTAATACCTAGCAATATGCTTGTGTTTCTAGCTCCAACAGTAATACCTAGCAATATGCTTGTGTTTCTAGCTCCAACAGTAATGCCTAGCAATATGCTTGTGTTTCTAGCTCCAACAGTAATACCTAACAATATGCTTGTGTTTCTAGCTCCAACAGTACAGTAATACCTAGCAATATGCTTGTGTTTCTAGCTCCAACAGTACAGTAATACCTGGCAATATGCTTGTGTTTCTAGCTCCAACAGTACAGTAATACCTAACAATATGCTTGTGTTTCTAGCTCCAACAGTAATACCTAGCAATATGCTTGTGTTTCTAGCTCCAACAGTAATACCTAGCAATATGCTTGTGTTTCTAGCTCCAACAGTACAGTAATACCTAGCAATATGCTTGTGTTTCTAGCTCCAACAGTAATACCTAACAATATGCTTGTGTTTCTAGCTCCAACAGTACAGTAATACCTAGCAATATCCTTGTGTTTCTAGCTCCAACAGTAATACCTAGCAATATGCTTGTGTTTCTAGCTCCAACAGTAATACCTAACAATATGCTTGTGTTTCTAGCTCCAACAGTAATATATAACAATATGCTTGTGTTTCTAGCTCCAACAGTACAGTAATACCTAACAATATGATTGTGTTTCTAGCTCCAACAGTAATACCTAGCAATATGCTTGTTTCTAGCTCCAACAGTGCAGTAATACCTAGCAATATGCTTGTGTTTCTAGCTCCAACAGTAATACCTAGCAATATGCTTGTTTCTAGCTCCAACAGTGCAGTAATACCTAACAATATGCTTGTGTTTCTAGCTCCAACAGTAATACCTAACAATATGCTTGTGTTTCTAGCTCCAACAGTAATACCTAACAATATGCTTGTGTTTCTAGCTCCAACAGTAATACCTAACAATATGCTTGTGTTTCTAGCTCCAACAGTAATACCTAGCAATATGCTTGTGTTTCTAGCTCCAACAGTAATACCTAACAATATGCTTGTGTTTCTAGCTCCAACAGTACAGTAATACCTAACAATATCCTTGTGTTTCTAGCTCCAACAGTAATACCTAGCAATATGCTTGTGTTTCTAGCTCCAACAGTAATACCTAACAATATGCTTGTGTTTCTAGCTCCAACAGTAATATATAACAATATGCTTGTGTTTCTAGCTCCAACAGTACAGTAATACCTAGCAATATGCTTGTGTTTCTAGCTCCAACAGTAATACCTAGCAATATGCTTGTGTTTCTAGCTCCAACAGTAATACCTAGCAATATGCTTGTGTTTCTAGCTCCAACAGTACAGTAATACCTAGCAATATGCTTGTGTTTCTAGCTCCAACAGTAATACCTAGCAATATGCTTGTGTTTCTAGCTCCAACAGTAATACCTAACAATATGCTTGTGTTTCTAGCTCCAACAGTACAGTAATACCTAGCAATATGCTTGTGTTTCTAGCTCCAACAGTAATACCTAGCAATATGCTTGTATTTCTAGCTCCAACAGTAATACCTAACAATATGCTTGTGTTTCTAGCTCCAACAGTAATACCTAGCAATATCCTTGTGTTTCTAGCTCCAACAGTAATACCTAGCAATATGCTTGTGTTTCTAGCTCCAACAGTAATACCTAACAATATGCTTGTGTTTCTAGCTCCAACAGTAATATATAACAATATGCTTGTGTTTCTAGCTCCAACAGTACAGTAATACCTAACAATATGCTTGTGTTTCTAGCTCCAACAGTACAGTAATACCTAGCAATATGCTTGTGTTTCTAGCTCCAACAGTAATACCTAGCAATATGCTTGTTTCTAGCTCCAACAGTAATACCTAACAATATGCTTGTGTTTCTAGCTCCAACAGTAATACCTAGCAATATGCTTGTGTTTCTAGCTCCAACAGTAATACCTAACAATATGCTTGTGTTTCTAGCTCCAACAGTGCAGTAATACCTAGCAATATGCTTGTGTTTCTAGCTCCAACAGTAATACCTAACAATATGCTTGTGTTTCTAGCTCCAACAGTAATACCTAACAATATGCTTGTGTTTCTAGCTCCAACAGTAATACCTAACAATATGCTTGTGTTTCTAGCTCCAACAGTAATACCTAACAATATGCTTGTGTTTCTAGCTCCAACAGTAATACCTAACAATATGCTTGTGTTTCTAGCTCCAACAGTAATACCTAACAATATGCTTGTGTTTCTAGCTCCAACAGTAATACCTAGCAATATGCTTGTGTTTCTAGCTCCAACAGTAATACCTAACAATATGCTTGTGTTTCTAGCTCCAACAGTAATACCTAGCAATATGCTTGTGTTTCTAGCTCCAACAGTAATACCTAGCAATATGCTTGTGTTTCTAGCTCCAACAGTAATACCTAGCAATATGCTTGTGTTTCTAGCTCCAACAGTAATAACTAACAATATGCTTGTGTTTCTAGCTCCAACAGTAATACCTAGCAATATGCTTGTGTTTCTAGCTCCAACAGTAATACCTAGCAATATGCTTGTGTTTCTAGCTCCAACAGTAATACCTAGCAATATGCTTGTGTTTCTAGCTCCAACAGTAATACCTAACAATATGCTTGTGTTTCTAGCTCCAACAGTAATACCTAACAATATGCTTGTGTTTCTAGCTCCAACAGTAATACCTAGCAATATGCTTGTGTTTCTAGCTCCAACAGTAATACCTAGCAATATGCTTGTGTTTCTAGCTCCAACAGTAATACCTAACAATATGCTTGTGTTTCTAGCTCCAACAGTAATACCTAGCAATATGCTTGTGTTTCTAGCTCCAACAGTAATACCTAGCAATATGCTTGTGTTTCTAGCTCCAACAGTAATACCTAACAATATGCTTGTGTTTCTAGCTCCAACAGTAATACCTAGCAATATGCTTGTGTTTCTAGCTCCAACAGTACAGTAAGACCTAGCAATATGCTTGTGTTTCTAGCTCCAACAGTAATACCTAACAATATGCTTGTGTTTCTAGCTCCAACAGTAATACCTAGCAATATGCTTGTGTTTCTAGCTCCAACAGTAATACCTAGCAATATGCTTGTGTTTCTAGCTCCAACAGTAATACCTAACAATATGCTTGTGTTTCTAGCTCCAACAGTAATACCTAGCAATATGCTTGTGTTTCTAGCTCCAACAGTACAGTAATACCTAGCAATATGCTTGTGTTTCTAGCTCCAACAGTACAGTAATACCTAGCAATATGCTTGTGTTTCTAGCTCCAACAGTAATACCTAGCAATATGCTTGTGTTTCTAGCTCCAACAGTAATACCTAGCAATATGCTTGTGTTTCTAGCTCCAACAGTAATACCTAGCAATATGCTTGTGTTTCTAGCTCCAACAGTACAGTAATACCTAGCAATATGCTTGTGTTTCTAGCTCCAACAGTAATACCTAGCAATATGCTTGTGTTTCTAGCTCCAACAGTAATACCTAACAATATGCTTGTGTTTCTAGCTCCAACAGTAATACCTAACAATATGCTTGTGTTTCTAGCTCCAACAGTAATACCTAACAATATGCTTGTGTTTCTAGCTCCAACAGTAATACCTAGCAATATGCTTGTGTTTCTAGCTCCAACAGTAATACCTAGCAATATGCTTGTGTTTCTAGCTCCAACAGTAATACCTAACAATATGCTTGTGTTTCTAGCTCCAACAGTAATACCTAACAATATGCTTGTGTTTCTAGCTCCAACAGTACAGTAATACCTAGCAATATGCTTGTGTTTCTAGCTCCAACAGTACAGTAATACCTAGCAATATGCTTGTGTTTCTAGCTCCAACAGTACAGTAATACCTAGCAATATGCTTGTGTTTCTAGCTCCAACAGTACAGTAATACCTAGCAATATGCTTGTGTTTCTAGCTCCAACAGTAATACCTAGCAATATGCTTGTGTTTCTAGCTCCAACAGTAATACCTAGCAATATGCTTGTGTTTCTAGCTCCAACAGTAATACCTAGCAATATGCTTGTGTTTCTAGCTCCAACAGTACAGTAATACCTAGCAATATGCTTGTGTTTCTAGCTCCAACAGTACAGTAATACCTAGCAATATGCTTGTGTTTCTAGCTCCAACAGTAATACCTAGCAATATGCTTGTGTTTCTAGCTCCAACAGTAATACCTAGCAATATGCTTGTGTTTCTAGCTCCAACAGTAATACCTAGCAATATGCTTGTGTTTCCAGCTCCAACAGTAATACCTAGCAAAATGCTTGTGTTTCTAGCTCCAACAGTAATACCTAACAATATGCTTGTGTTTCTAGCTCCAACAGTACAGTAATACCTAGCAATATGCTTGTGTTTCCAGCTCCAACAGTAATACCTAGCAAAATGCTTGTGTTTCTAGCTCCAACAGTAATACCTAGCAATATGCTTGTGTTTCTAGCTCCAACAGTAATACCTAGCAATATGCTTGTGTTTCTAGCTCCAACAGTAATACCTAGCAACAACAAAAAAGAACAATACACACATAAAAAAGCAGAGGTTTTATATAGGTTGGAATACAGTATATACATCTAGAGTGGGCAGTATGTAAACATTACTAAAGTGATTCCATGTCTTTGTACAAAGGGCAGCAGTCTCTAAACTGCAGGGTAGAGTAACCTGGGTGCTAGCTGGCTAGTAACAGGAAGTAGATGTGTGGCAGGTTAATGTGCGGAGGCTAGCTACTGTTTAACAGTCTGTTGCGTGCTGTTGTGTACTTTGTTATGACAGCTTAAAGATGATCAATGTATTGAGTGACAAATATATTAATCGTCTGGTGTGTGTGTGTGTGTGTGTGTAATTCAATATGCTATTAGGGCTAAAATGATCAATGTATTTACTGAGCGATCCCTCTTGGTCTGGCTGTGTGTGTTTTACTGAGCGATCCCTCATCGTCTGTCTGTAACCTTTTTAATGCCTATTGATCTATTTACCATGCACACATATTATACTGACACACACACACACACACACACACACACACTAAAAATAGATATACACACATACGTGTGCACACATCACAGGCACACAGACTCACACACAGATACGTACACACAGGCACACACACAGACTCACACACAGATACGTACACACAGGCACACACACAGCAGCATCAGAGGCTAATGCCATGTGCCTGATTACACAGCGATGTAGACTGTATTAATTATCGACTACAGTCAATCAAGAAGTGATGTATTTTCCGTATAGGGTGAAATAACTGACTATGGCCACTAGAGGGGAGCATTGTCAAAGTCATGTCAAGTCTACATATAATTCTGAGGTCCTGAGTGAGAAACAAAGGCATATACTGGTATGCTTGTTCTAAGCTATCCTAATTAGCATTCTAACCCCATACCGACCCGTTGAATAAGGTTCTGCATCTCGTGGTCCTAGATATTTGATCGCCACATTGCTTTGGAGAGATTGGAAACCCGAATCGGTCGACACGGACAAGTTCTGGCCTGGTTTAGATCTCATCTGTCGGTAGGTATCAAGTTTGTCTCTGTGGATGGTTTTTCCTCTGACATATCAGTTGCAAGTTTCGGTGTGTTCCTCGAAGGTTCTGTTTTTAGGTCCACTGTTGTTTTCACTATATATGCTACGTCTTGGTGATGTCATTCAGAAACACAATGTCAACTTTATCTGCTTTGCGGATGACGCATAGCTGTACGTGTAGATGAAACATGGTGAAGCCCCAAAATTGCCCTCCCTGGAAGCCTGTGTTTCAGACATAAGGAAGTGGATGGCCGCAAATGTTTTACTTTCAAACTTGGACAAAACAGAGATGCTGTTCTAGGTCCCAAGAAACAAAGAGATCTTCTGTTGAATCTGACAATTAATTTTGATGGTTGTACAGTCGTCTCAAATAAAACTGTGAAGGACCTCGGCGTTACTAGTCCTGAACTAGCCTAGTTAGCATTCTAACCCACTTGAAGAAGGCTAGTCCTGAGCTAGCCTAGTTAGCATTATAACCCAGGACTAGCCTTCTTCAAGTGGGTTATAATCCTAACTAGGCTAGTCCTGATCTAGCCTAGATAGCACTATAACCCACTTGAAGAAGGCTAGTCCTGATCTAGCCTAGTTAGCATTATAACCCACTTGAAGAAGGCTAGTCCTGAGCTAGCCTAGTTATAATTCTAACCAACTTGAAGAAGGCATTATAGCCCACTTGAAGAAGGCTAGTCCTGAGCTAGCCTAGTTAGCATTATAACCCACTTGAAGAAGCCTAGTCCTGATCTAGCCTAGTTAGCATTATAACCCACTTGAAGAAGGCTAGTCCTGAGCTAGCCTAGTTAGCATTTTAACCCATCGGGTGCCTAGTTAGTATTCAGAAGATACAGTACTGACCCTATAAAGGAAGATACTTCAGAGTTAGCATTCAGACCCAGTTCCGGGAGACTGGAGTTGTCCCAGTCACGCCCCTGCTATTTGTGCCTCTGTGCGAAACTACACTGACACTGTGATGAGAGAGTATGATTATACGTCCTTTTCATGGTGCTGCACTGGAACCGTGATGATGGGATGTGTGGCTACAAGCATCAGGGAAGCTGTAGTGGCGATTTTTCTCAGATTCTTTAACCATTTGTTACCTTTTAAAATAATTTTATATAGTTGTATAAACAATTGCGTCAACTTTGATTATATACTGTATATATATATTTTTATTCAAGCCTAAAATGCGATAATAAGCCTATCAATGTGTGTATGTTGATTATCGCTATTTACCTATTTTCATTTTAGGATTAGATTATTTCTAAATGTCTATTTTATATTATGTGCTTATTTCTGTGTGTCTATGTCTCTGCAACGCTCTCGCTGCCGAAGAAAATAGACCGGAAGCGTAAACTACGCTGCTTCAAGCATGGCTTTGCAGACGTGCTTCCAACCGCATGCGGTGTAGATCACCACGAGTTGTTAAAACTGCGGCTCACGTTACGGTGACGGTATAGTTTGGCCGTCAGGCTACTACTCTGTTGCTCTGGTTACAGCAGAGCTGGTCTGTTGTAGTCCGAGGGGCTCGATTCAATCGGATCCACATAGCGGTCGTTTTGACAGTGTCTGAGGTGGAACTGCATTAGAACTGTCAAGTCCACAAGCGGCTCACTGCATGATACCTAAAGCGGACATTGTCATTGGCTGCACAGACTTGCATTTAGAGAAATCCCATGCAGCCTTGTTTACAAGTTGGAACACTGGAATGGGAGATGTGATCTACACCTCGATTGAAAATAATGTTTCATAGACACACAGAAATAAGCACATAATATAAAATAGACATTTAGAAATAATCTCAATAATCCTAAAATTAAGTAGGTAAATAACAAGAATCCCCCTACACATCTCCCATTCCAATAATATTTCAGTTAGAGCATCATTATTTCTATATAGCCTACCATTTCTCCTTCTGAACTTCTACCACCAGTGGGGAAGGTGAGGCTTCCTGATAATGATCACAAGAGCAGCTGCTCACTGATTTTGACGCCCAACACAGTTCCACCTCCTCCTCAGTCCTGACTGATCCTGTCACACCCTGGCCTTAGTTATCTTTGTTTTCATTATTATTTTAGTTAGGTCAGGGTGTGACATGGGGAATGTATGTGTTTTGGTTTGTCTAGGGGTTTGTACGTTTTATGGGTCAGTGTCTTGTCTAGGTGTTTGTATGTCTATGGCTGCCTAGATTGGTTCTCAATTAGAGGCAGCTGTGGTTCATTGTCTCTGATTGAGAGCCATATTTAAGGCAGCCATAGGCATTTGGGTTTTGTGGGTAATTGTCTATGTTGTATGTTGTAGCTTGTGTGTGCACTTACGTTTATAGCTTCACGATCTGTTGTTTTGTTTTGTTATGGTGTTCGTTGCGTGTTTTTTTCCTTTCTCTAATAAAAGAGAATGTATTTTGCACACGCTGCGCCTTGGTCCTCTCTCTCTCTCCGCAAGACGATCGTGACAGATCCAACATAGTTCCACCTCCTCCTCTGTCCTGACTGATCCAACACAGTTCCACCTCCTCCTCTGTCCTGACTGATCCAACACAGTTCCACCTCCTCCTCTGTCCTGACTGATCCAACACAGTTCCACCTCCTCCTCTGTCCTGACTGATCCAACACAGTTCCACCTCCTCCTCTGTTCTGACTGATCCAACACAGTTCCACCTCCTCCTCTGTCCTGACTGATCCAACACAGTTCCACCTCCTCCTCCAACACAGTTCCACCTCCTCCTCTGTCCTGACTGATCCAACACAGTTCCACCTCCTCCTCCAACACAGTTCCACCTCCTCCTCTGTTCTGACTGATCCAACACAGTTCCACCTCCTCCTCTGTCCTGACTGATCCAACACAGTTCCACCTCCTCCTCTGTTCTGACTGATCCAACACAGTTCCACCTCCTCCTCTGTCCTGACTGATCCAACACAGTTCCACCTCCTCCTCCAACACAGCTCCACCTCCTCCTCCAACACAGTTCCACCTCCTCCTCTGTCCTGACTGATCCAACACAGTTCCACCTCCTCCTCCAACACAGTTCCACCTCCTCCTCTGTTCTGACTGATCCAACACAGTTCCACCTCCTCCTCTGTTCTGACTGATCCAACACAGTTCCACCTCCTCCTCTGTCCTGACTGATCCAACACAGTTCCACCTCCTCCTCCAACACAGTTCCACCTCCTCCTCTGTCCTGACTGATCCAACACAGTTCCACCTCCTCCTCTGTTCTGACTGATCCAACACAGTTCCACCTCCTCCTCTGTCCTGACTGATCCAACACAGTTCCACCTCCTCCTCTGTCCTGACTGATCCAACACAGTTCCACCTCCTCCTCCAACACAGTTCCACCTCCTCCTCTGTTCTGACTGATCCAACACAGTTCCACCTCCTCCTCTGTCCTGACTGATCCAACACAGTTCCACCTCCTCCTCTGTTCTGACTGATCCAACACAGTTCCACCTCCTCCTCTGTCCTGACTGATCCAACACAGTTCCACCTCCTCCTCCAACACAGCTCCACCTCCTCCTCCAACACAGTTCCACCTCCTCCTCTGTCCTGACTGATCCAACACAGTTCCACCTCCTCCTCCAACACAGTTCCACCTCCTCCTCTGTCCTGACTGATCCAACACAGTTCCACCTCCTCCTCCAACACAGTTCCACCTCCTCTGTTCTGACTGATCCAACACAGTTCCACCTCCTCCTCTGTCCTGACTGATCCAACACAGTTCCACCTCCTCCTCTGTTCTGACTGATCCAACACAGTTCCACCTCCTCCTCTGTCCTGACTGATCCAACACAGTTCCACCTCCTCCTCCAACACAGCTCCACCTCCTCCTCCAACACAGTTCCACCTCCTCCCCAACACAGTTCCACCTCCTCCCCAACACAGTTCCACCTCCTCCCCAACACAGTTCCACCTCCTCCCCAACACAGTTCCACCTCCTCCCCAACACAGTTCCACCTCCTCCTCTGTCCTGACTGATCCAACACAGTTCCACCTCCTCCTCTGTCCTGACTGATCCAACACAGTTCCACCTCCTCCTCTGTCCTGACTGATCCAACACAGTTCCACCTCCTCCTCAGTCCTGACTGATCCAACACAGTTCCACCACCGATCCAATGTCAAATGCAAACGCTCAGACCGATAGCGTGATTGTATTTTGGCACAGCGGAATTCATTTCCACTGGAAGAGCATTGTGTAGCAGAGGCAGTTGCAGTGAGCTCTGTGTGGTGCATATAGATGCTGAATTCATCCAACCAATGCATCACATTGTATCTGACAGGAATCATATCACAAGGTGAACCTTTGTAACGTATCCTGTAAACATGTGGGATTACATCATTAACAATGTTTTACTACAGAGTTTATTATGCAGCATCGATGCAGTGACGCTGTCGGACTGATCGAGACGGACACGGACACAAGCACGGACACGGGCACTGACACGGGCACGGACATGAGCACGGACACGGACACGGGCGCTGACACGGACACGAGCACGGACACGAGCACGGGCACTGACACGGGCACGGACATGCGCACGGACACGCGCACGGACACACAAATGCATGCAAGCAGGCAGGCAGACACACACACACACACACACACACACACACACACACTATGAATAGACGACTGGAATCTAAATGAATCAATACTGGAATTTGAATGTAATCGAAGAGCTGTCTGTCAGATGCAGTTTTTTATGTGAATCATTGATTCGGAGACTCTATTGCTACTATACAACTGTCATTAACAAAGCCTGTGTGTCCATGTATGCTGATGATTCAACCATATATGTGTCAGCAACCACAGCTAATGAAGTCACTGAAACCCTTAACAGAGTTGCAGTCTGTTTTGGAATGGGTGGCCAGTAATAAACTGGTCCTGAACATCTCTAAAACTAAGAGCATTGTACTTGGTACAAATCATTCCCTAAGGTTTAGACCTCAGCTGAATCTGGTAATGAATGGTGTGTTGAGGAGACTAAATTACTTGGCGTTACCTTAGATTATAAACTGTCATGGTCAAAACATATAGATTGAATGGTTGCAAAGATGGGGAGAGGTTTGTCCGTAATAAAGAGATGCTCTGCTTTTTTGACACCCCACTCCAAAAAGCAAGTCCTGCAGGCTCTAGTTTTGTCTCATCTTGATTATTGTCCAGTCATGTGCTTGAGTGCTGTAAGGAAAGACATAGTTAAGCTGCTTCTGGCTCAGAAGCAGCTTAACTCAGCTTAACTCTCTTGGCTAAGAGTTGAGGAGAGACTGACTGCATCACTTCTTCTTTTTATAAGAAACATTAATGTGTTGGAAATCACAAATTGTTTGTATAGTCAACTTACACACAGCTCTGACACACACACTTATCCCACCAGACATGCCACCAGGGGTCTTTTCACAGTCCCCAAATCCAGGACAAATTCAAGAAAATGTATAGTATTATATAGAGTCCTTATTGCATGGAACTTCCTTTCATCTCATATTGTCACGATCGTCGTTACGTGGAAGAGAGGAGGACCAAGGCGCAGCGTGAAATGAACACATATTTAATCAACGAAAACGAAGAACACTTACAAACTAAACAAAACAACAAACCGACGAACGTGAAGCTATACAAACTAAGTGCTAACATGCAACATAGACATAGACAATCACCCACAAACTACCTAATGACTATGGCTGCCTAAATATGGCTCCCGATCAGAGACAACGATAGACAGCTGTCTCTAATTGAGAACCAATCTAGGCAACCATAGACATACATACACCTAGACTGAACGCTGCCCCATAAACATACAAAAAAAACTAGACAATACAAAAACACATACATCCCCCATGTCACACCCTGACCTAACTAAAATAATAAAGAAAACAAAGATAACTAAGGCCAGGGCGTGACACATATTGCTGAAATAAACAGCAAACCTGGTTTCAAAAAACAGATAAAGCAACACCTCTCCCCTATTTGACCTAGATACTTTGTGTATGCATTGATATGTGGGCTATGTGTGCCTTTATAAATGTATGTAGTTCTGTCCTTGAGCGGTTCTTGTCTAATGGTGTTCTGTATTGTGTTTCATGTTGTCTGGAACCCCAGGAAGAGTAGCTGCTGCTTTTGCAACAGCTAATGGGGATCTTAATAAAATACCAAAAGTACCAATTACTATACTCTCCTAGTCTCTATTACCACTATACTATACTCTCCTAGTCTCTATTACCACTATACTATACTCTCCTAGTCTCTATTACCACTGTACTATACTCTCCTAGTCTCTATTACCACTATACTATACTCTCCTAGTCTCTATTACCTCTGTACTATACTCTCCTAGTCTCTATTACTACTATACTGTACTCTCCTAGTCTCTATTACCTCTGTACTATACTCTCCTAGTCTCTATTACCTCTGTACTATACGCTCCTAGTCTCTATTACTACTATACTATACTCTCCTAGTCTATATTACTACTATACTATACTCTCCTAGTCTCTATTACCTCTGTACTATACTCTCCTAGTCTCTATTACCACTATACTATACTCTCCTAGTCTCTATTACCACTATACTATACTCTCCTAGTCTCTATTACCACTGTACTATACTCTCCTAGTCTCTATTACCACTATACTGTACTCTCCTAGTCTCTATTACTACTATACTATATTCTCCTAGTCTCTATTACCACTGTACTATACTCTCCTAGTCTCTATTACCACTATACTATACTCTCCTAGTCTCTATTACCACTATACTATACTCTCCTAGTCTCTATTACTACTGTACTATACTCTCCTAGTCTCTATTACCACTATACTATACTCTCCTAGTCTCTATTACTACTGTACTATACTCTCCTAGTCTCTATTACCACTGTACTATACTCTCCTAGTCTCTATTACACCTATACTATACACTCCTAGTCTCTATTACCACTGTACTATACTCTCCTAGTCTCTATTACCACTATACTATACTCTCCTAGTCTCTATTACCACTGTACTATACTCTCCTAGTCTCTATTACCACTATACTATACTCTCCTAGTCTCTATTACCACTATACTATACTCTCCTAGTCTCTATTACTACTGTACTATACTCTCCTAGTCTCTATTACCACTATACTATACTCTCCTAGTCTCTATTACCACTGTACTATACTCTCCTAGTCTCTATTACCACTATACTATACTCTCCTAGTCTCTATTACCACTATACTATACTCTCCTAGTCTCTATTACTACTGTACTATACTCTCCTAGTCTCTATTACCACTATACTATACTCTCCTAGTCTCTATTACCACTGTACTATACTCTCCTAGTCTCTATTACCACTATACTGTACTCTCCTAGTCTCTATTACTACTATACTATATTCTCCTAGTCTCTATTACCACTGTACTATACTCTCCTAGTCTCTATTACCACTATACTATACTCTCCTAGTCTCTATTACCACTATACTATACTCTCCTAGTCTCTATTACTACTGTACTATACTCTCCTAGTCTCTATTACCACTATACTATACTCTCCTAGTCTCTATTACTACTGTACTATACTCTCCTAGTCTCTATTACCACTGTACTATACTCTCCTAGTCTCTATTACACCTATACTATACACTCCTAGTCTCTATTACCACTGTACTATACTCTCCTAGTCTCTATTACCACTATACTATACTCTCCTAGTCTCTATTACCACTGTACTATACTCTCCTAGTCTCTATTACCACTATACTATACTCTCCTAGTCTCTATTACCACTATACTATACTCTCCTAGTCTCTATTACTACTGTACTATACTCTCCTAGTCTCTATTACCACTATACTATACTCTCCTAGTCTCTATTACTACTGTACTATACTCTCCTAGTCTCTATTACCACTGTACTATACTCTCCTAGTCTCTATTACCACTATACTATACTCTCCTAGTCTCTATTACCACTATACTATACTCTCCTAGTCTCTATTACTACTGTACTATACTCTCCTAGTCTCTATTACCACTATACTATACTATCCTAGTCTCTATTACCACTATACTATACTCTCCTAGTCTCTATTACCACTATACTATACTCTCCTTTCTCTATTACTACTATACTATACTATCCTAGTCTCTATTACCACTATACTATACTCTCCTAGTCTCTATTACTACTATACTATACTCTCCTAGTCTCTATTACCACTATACTATACTCTCCTAGTCTCTATTACTACTATATAAAACTCTCCTAGTCTCTATTACCTCTGTACTATAATCTCCTACTCTCTATTACCACTATACTATACTCTCCTAGTCTCTATTACCACTGTACTATACTCTCCTAGTCTCTATTACCACTGTACTATACTCTCCTAGTCTCTATTACCTCTGTACTATACTCTCCTAGTCTCTATTACCACTATACTATACTCTCCTAGTCTCTATTACCACTATACTATACTCTCCTAGTCTCTATTACCACTATACTATACTCTCCTAGTCTCTATTACCACTGTACTATACTCTCCTGGTCTCTATTACCACTGTACTATACTCTCCTAGTCTCTATTACCACTATACTATACTCTCCTAGTCTCTATTACCACTGTACTATACTCTCCTAGTCTCTATTATCACTGTACTATACTCTCCTAGTCTCTATTACCACTATACTATACTCTCCTAGTCTCTATTACCACTGTACTATACTCTCCTAGTCTCTATTACCACTATACTATACTCTCCTAGTCTCCATTACCACTGTACTATACTCTCCTAGTCTCTATTACCACTGTACTATACTCTCCTAGTCTCTATTACCACTATACTATACTCTCCTAGTCTCTATTACCACTGTACTATACTCTCCTAGTCTCTATTACCACTATACTATACTCTCCTAGTCTCTATTACCACTGTACTATACTCTCCTAGTCTCTATTACCACTGTACTATACTCTCCTAGTCTCTATTACCACTGTACTGTACTCTCCTAGTCTCTATTACCACTATACTGTACTCTCCTAGTCTCTATTACCACTGTACTATACTCTCCTAGTCTCTATTACCACTGTACTGTACTCTCCTAGTCTCTATTACCACTGTACTATACTCTCCTAGTCTCTATTACCACTGTACTATACTCTCCTAGTCTCTATTACCACTATACTATACTCTCCTAGTCTCTATTACCACTATACTATACTCTCCTAGTCTCTATTACCACTGTACTATACTCTCCTAGTCTCTATTACCACTGTACTATACTCTCCTAGTCTCTATTACCACTGTACTATACTCTCCTAGTCTCTATTACCACTGTACTATACTCTCCTAGTCTCTATTACCACTATACTATACTCTCCTAGTCTCTATTACCACTGTACTATACTCTCCTAGTCTCTATTACCACTATACTATACTCTCCTAGTCTCTATTACCACTGTACTATACTCTCCTAGTCTCTATTACCACTGTACTATACTCTCCTAGTCTCTATTACCACTGTACTATACTCTCCTAGTCTCTATTACCACTATACTATACTCTCCTAGTCTCTATTACCACTGTACTATACTCTCCTAGTCTCTATTACCACTATACTATACTCTCCTAGTCTCTATTACCACTATACTATACTCTCCTAGTCTCTATTACCACTGTACTATACTCTCCTAGTCTCTATTACCACTGTACTCTCACAGTTTCCATTACCACTATACTATACTCTCCTAGTCTCTATTACCACTATACTATACTCTCCTAGTCTCTATTACCACTGTACTATACTCTCCTAGTCTCTATTGCCTCTATACTATACTCTCCTAGTCTCTATTACCTCTATACTATACTCTCCTAGTCTCTATTACCACTATACTATACTCTCCTAGTCTCTATTACCTCTATACTATACTCTCCTAGTCTCTATTACCACTATACTATACTCTCCTAGTCTCTATTACCTCTATACTATACTCTCCTAGTCTCTATTACCACTATACTATACTCTCCTAGTCTCTATTACCTCTATACTATACTCTCCTAGTCTCTATTACCACTATACTATACTCTCCTAGTCTCTATTACCTCTATACTATACTCTCCTAGTCTCTATTACCAATATACTATACTCTCCTAGTCTCTATTACCTCTATACTATACTCTCCTAGTCTCTATTACCACTGTACTCTCCTAGTCTCTATTACCACTATACTATACTCTCCTAGTCTCTATTACCACTATACTATACTCTCCTAGTCTCTATTACCTCTATACTATACTCTCCTAGTCTCTATTACCACTGTACTCTCCTAGTCTCTATTACCACTATACTATACTCTCCTAGTCTCTATTACCACTATACTATACTCTCCTAGTCTCTATTACCACTGTACTATACTCTCCTAGTCTCTATTACCACTGTACTATACTCTCCTAGTCTCTATTACCACTGTACTATACTCTCCTAGTCTCTATTACCACTGTACTATACTCTCCTAGTCTCTATTACCACTGTACTATACTCTCCTAGTCTCTATTACCACTGTACTATACTCTCCTAGTCTCTATTACCTCTGTACTATACTCTCCTAGTCTCTATTACCTCTATACTATACTCTCCTAGTCTCTATTACCACTATACTATACTCTCCTAGTCTCTATTACCACTATACTATACTCTCCTAGTCTCTATTACCACTATACTATACTCTCCTAGTCTCTATTACCACTATACTATACTCTCCTAGTCTCTATTACCACTATACTATACTCTCCTAGTCTCTATTACCACTATACTATACTCTCCTAGTCTCTATTACCACTGTACTATACTCTCCTAGTCTCTATTACCACTATACTATACTCTCCTAGTCTCTATTACCACTGTACTATACTCTCCTAGTCTCTATTACCACTATACTATACTCTCCTAGTCTCTATTACCACTATACTATACTCTCCTAGTCTCTATTACCACTGTACTATACTCTCCTAGTCTCTATTACCACTGTACTCTCACAGTTTCCATTACCTCTGTACTATACTCTCCTAGTCTCTATTACCACTATACTATACTCTCCTAGTCTCTATTACCACTGTACTATACTCTCCTAGTCTCTATTACCACTGTACTATACTCTCCTAGTGTCTATTACCACTGTACTCTCCTAGACTCTATTACCACTGTACTATACTCCCCTAGTCTCTATTACCACTATACTATACTCTCCTAGTCTCTATTACCACTGTACTATACTCTCCTAGTCTCTATTACCACTGTACTATACTCTCCTAGTCTCTATTACCACTGTACTCTCCTAGTCTCTATTACCACTGTACTATACTCTCCTAGTCTCTATTACCACTATACTATACTCTCCTAGTCTCTATTACCACTGTACTCTCACAGTTTCCATTACCTCTGTACTATACTCTCCTAGTCTCTATTACCTCTGTACTATACTCTCCTAGTCTCTATTACCACTATACTATACTCTCCCAGTCTCTATTTCTACTATACTATACTCTTCCAGCATCTATTACCTCTATACTATACTCTCACATTCTCTATTTCTACTATACTCTTCCAGCATCTATTTCTACTATACTATACTCTTCCAGCATCTATTTCTACTATAATATACTCTCACAGTCTCTATTACTACTATACTATACTCTCACAGTCTTTATTACCTCTATACTATACTCTTCCAGCATCTATTTATACTATACTATACTCTCCTAGTCTCTATTACTACTATACTATACTCCCCTAGTCTCTATTACTACTATACTCTCCCAGTCTCCATAACCACTATACTATACTCTCCTAGTCTCTATTACTACTATACTATACTCTCCTAGTCTCTATTGCTACTATACTATACTCTCCCAGTCTCTATTACTACTATACTATACTCTTCCAGCATCTATTTCTACTATACTATACTCTCACAGTCTCTATTACTACTATACTATACTCTCCCAGTCTCTATTACTACTATACTATACTCTCCCAGCATCTATTTCTACTATACTCTCCTAGTCTCTATTACTACTATACTATACTCTCCTAGTCTCTATTACTACTATACTATACTCTCCTAGTCTCTATTACTACTATACTCTCCCAGTCTCTATAACCACTATACTATACTCTCCCGGCATCTATTTCTACTATACTATACTCTTATAGCATCTATTTCTACTATACTATACTCTGTCGGTCTCTATTACTACTATACTCCCCCCGTCTCTATTTCTACTATACTATACTCTCCTAGTCTCTATTTCTACTGTACTATACTCTCCCAGTCTCTATTACTACTGTACTATACTCTCCTAGTCTCTATTACTACTATACTCTCCTAGTCTCTATTTCTACTATACTATACGCTCCCAGTCTCTATTACTACTATACTATACTCTCCTAGTCTCTATTTCTACTATACTATACTCTCCCAGTCTTTATTACTACTATACTCTCCTAGTCTCTATTTCTACTATACTATACTCTCCCAATCTCTATTACTACTATACTATACCCCTCTAGTCTCTATTTCTACTATACTATACTCTCCCAGTCTCTATTACTACTGTACTATACTCTCCCAGTCTCTATCACTACTATACTATACTCCCCTAGTCTCTATTTCTACTATACTATACTCTCCTAGTCTCTATTACTACTGTACTATACTCTCCCAGTCTCTATTTCTACTATACTATACTCTCCCAGTCTCTATTTCTACTATACTATACTCTCCTGGTCTCTATTACTACTATACTATACTCTCCCAGTCTCTATTACTACTATACTATACTCTCCCCGTCTCTATTACTACTATACTCTCACAGTTTCCATTACCTCTGTACTATACTCTTTTAGCATCTATTACTACTATACTATACTCTCCCAGTCTCTATTACTACTGTACTATACTCGCCCAGTCTCTATTACTACTGTACTACTCTCCCAGTCTCTACTACTATACTATCCCAGTCTCTATTACTACTGTACTATACTCTCCCAGTCTCTATTTCTACTATACTCTCCCAGTCTCTATTACTACTATACTATACTCTCCCAGTCTCTATTTCTACTATACTATACTCTCCTAGTCTCTATTACTACTATACTATACTCTCCCCATCTCTATTACTACTATACTCTCACAGTCTCTATTTCTACTATACTATACTCTCCCAGTCTCTATTTCTACTATACTATACTCTCCTAGTCTCTATTACTACTATACTATACTCTCCCCGTCTCTATTACTACTATACTATACTATCCCAGCCTCTATTACTACTATACTCTCCTAGTCTCTATTTCTACTATACTATACTCTTCTGGTCTCTATTACTACTATACTATACTCTCCCGGTCTCTATTACTACTATACTATACTCTCACAGTCTCTATTTCTACTATACTATACTCTCCCAGTCTCTATTACTTCTATACTATACTCTCCCAGTCTCTATTTCTACTATACTATACTCTCCTAGTCTCTATTTCTACTATACTCTGCCAGCCTCTATTACCTCTATACTATACTCTCCTAGTCTCTATTTCTACTATACTATACTCTCATAGCCTCTATTACTACTATACTATACTCTCCTAATGTCAGACACAATTTTTTCCTACTATGGTACAGACACAAGGACTAATGTAAATCACTATAACGCTAATCTTCCCAAACAGTTCAATTTAGGGTTAATGGTTCGACTTAGGCCTAAAGGTTAGACCTAGGCTTAAAGGTTAGACTTATAGGGTTAATGTTTCGACTTAGGCTTAAAGGTTAGACCTAGGCTTAAATGTTAGACTTAGGGTTAAAGGTTAGACTTAGGCTTAAAGGTTAGACCGAGGGTTAAAGGTTAGACCTAGGGTTAAAGGTTAGACCTAGGGTTAAAGGTTAGACCTACCGTAGGGTTAAAGGTTAGACCTAGGGTTAAAGGTTAGACTTAGGGTTAAAGGTTAGACTTAGGCTTAAATGTTAGACCTAGGGTTAAAGGTTAGACTTAGGGTTAAAGGTTAGACTTAGGCTTAAATGTTAGACTTAGGGTTAAAGGTTAGACTTAGGGTTAAAGGTTAGACCTGCAGTAGGGTTAAAGGTTAGACCCACGGTAGGGTTAAAGGTTAGACTTAGGGTTAAAGGTTAGGTCGAGGGTTAAAGGTTAGACCTACCGTAGGGTTAAAGGTTAGACCTAGGGTTAAATGTTAGATATAGTGTTAAAGGTTAGACCTAGGGTTAAATGTTAGATATAGTGTTAAAGGTTAGACTTAGGGTTAAAGGTTAGACTTATGGTTAAAGGTTAGACTTAAGGTTAAAGGTTAGACCTAGGGTTAAAGGTTAGACTTCGGGTTAAAGGTTAGACCTAGGGTTAAAGGTTAGACTTCGGGTTAAAGGTTATACCTGCAGTAGGGTTAAAGGTTAGACTTAGGGTTAAAGGTTAGACTTAGGGTTAAAGGTTAGACTTAGGGTTAAAGGTTAGGGTTAAAGGTTAGACCTAGGGTTAAAGGTAAGACTTAGGGTTAAAGGTTAGACTTAGGGTTAAAGGTTAGACCTAGGGTTAAAGGTTAGACTTAGGGTTAAAGGTTAGACCTACAGTAGGGTTAAAGGTTAGACGTAGGGTTAAAGGTTAGACTTAGGGTTAAAGGTTGGACCTAGGGTTAAAGGTTAGACAAGCAGGGTGTGTGTACTGGATATGATTACATGTGGGTGGAGGAGATCTTCATGGACTATACTCTGCCTTGTCTCAGGGTAGGAAGTTGGTGGTCTGTTGATATCCCTCTAGTGGTGTGGGGGCTGTGCTTTGGCAAAGTGGGTGGGGTTATATCCTGCCTGGTTAGCCCTGTCCGGGGGTATCGTCGGACGGGGCCATAGTGTCCCCCAACCCATCCTTATCTCAGTCTCCTGTCTCCATTATCTATGCTGCAGTAGTTTATGTATCGGGCGACTAGGGTCAGTCTGTTATATCTGGTGTAATTCTCCTGTCTTATCTGGTGTCCTGTGTGAATTTAAGTATGCTCTCTCTAATTCTCTCTTTCTCTCTCTCTCTCCTCTCTCCCTCCCCTCCCGGAGGACCTGAGCCTTAGGATCTGTCGTGCTGCTGCTCCAGTTTCAATTGTTCTGCCTGCGGCTATTGAACCCTGACCTGTTCACAGGACGTGCTACCTTGTCCCGGACCTGCTGTTTTCGACTCTCTCTCTCTACCGCACCTGCTGTCTCGACCTCTGAATGCTCGGCTATGAAAAGCCAACTGACATTTACTCCTGAAGTACTGACCTGTTGCACCCTCTACAACCACTGTGATTATTATTTGACCCTGCTGGTCATCTATGAACATTTGAACATCTTGAAAAACAATCTGGCCTTAAATGGCCATGTACTCTTATAATCTCCACCCGGCACAGCCAGAAGAGGACTGGCCACCCCTCAGAGCCTGGTTCCTCTCTAGGTTTCTTCCTAGGTTCCTGCCTTTCTAGGGAGTTTGATTGGCATCTCAAATGATTGGCATCTTACATTCAAACAATGAATGCTGATCTAGGATAACTTTTAAAACATGAAATTATTTGGCTTGCTCTAAAAGGATTTGGCTAAAAGCAAATCTACCCACCTGCATTGCTTGCTGTTTGGGGTTTTAGGCTGGGTTTCTGTACAGCACTTTGAGATATCAGCTGATGTAAGAAGGGCTTTATAAATACATTTGATTGATTGATTGATTAACCAGCTCTGGGTTACAATAGAATCCAAATTGGGTTATTTTTAACTCAGCATTTCTTAGAGTGAAGCCCAAAGAAGGTTGTTAGCCTACATTTTAAGTGTGTGTGTCTCTTTAAGGAAATTGCACGGAGTGCGGATGAGTACATGCACAGAGCATTCAGGAAGTATTCAGACCCCTTGACTTTTCCCACATTTTGTTACGTTACAACCTTATTCTAAAATGGATTAAATAAAATTGTAAAAAATCATCAATCTACACACAACAGCCCATAATGACAAAGCAAAAACAGGTTTTAGAAATGTTTGGAAATGTATATAAACAAAACGTATTTACGTAACTAATCAGACCCTTTGCTCTGAGAATCAAATTGAGCTCAGATGCATCCTGTTTCCATTGATCATCCTTGAGATGTTTCTACAACTTGATTGGAGTCCACCTGTGGTGAATTCAATTGATTGGACATGATTTGGAAAGGCACACACCTGTCTATATAAGGTCCCACAGTTGACAGTGCATGTCAGAGCAAAAACCAAGCCATGAGGTTGAAGGAATTGTCCGTAGAGCTCCGAGACAGGATTGTGTCGAGGCACAGATCTGGGGAAGGGTACCAAAAAACATTTCTGCTGCATTGAAGGTCCCCAAGAACACAGTGGCCTCCATCATTCTTAAATAGAAGAAGTTTGATACCACCAAGACTCGTCCTAGAGCTGGCTGCCCGGCCAAACTGAGCAATTGGGGGAGAAGGACCTTGGTCAGGGAGGTGACCAAGAACCCGATGGTCACTCTGACAAATCTCTAGAGTTCCTCTGTGGAGATGGGAGAAACTTCCAATTAGGCCTTTATGGTAGAGTGGCCAGATGGGAGCCACTCCACAGTAAAAGGCACATGACAGCCCACATGACAGCCAGCTAAAGACTCTCAGACCAGGAGAAACAAGATTCTCTGGTCTGATGAAACCAAGATTGAACTATTTGGCCTGAATGCCAAGCGTCACGTCTGGAGGAAACCTGGCACCATCCCTAAGGTGAAGCATGGTGGTGGCAGCATCATGCTGTGGGGATGTTTTCCAGCGGCAGGGACTGGGAGACTAATCAGGATCGAGGGAAAGATGAATGGAGAAAAGTACAGAGAGATCCTTGATGAAAACCTGCTCCAGAGTACTCAGGACCTCAGACTGGAGCGAAGGTTCACCTTCCAACAGGACAACGACCCTAATCACACAGCCAAGACAACACAGGAGTGGCTTCGGGACAAGTCTCTGAATGTCCTTCAGTGGCCCAGCCAGAGACTGGATTTGAACCCGATTGAACATCTCTGGAGAGACCTGAAGATAGCGGTGCAGCGACACTCCCCATCCAACCTGACAGAACTTGAGAGGATCTGCAGTGAAGAATGGGAGAAACTCCACAAATACAGGTGTGCCAAGCTTGTAGCTTCATACCCAAGAAGACTCAAGGCTGTAATCGCTGCCAAAGGTGCTTCAACAAAGTACTGAGTAAAGGATCTGATTATTTATGTAAATGTGATATCATTTTTTTTTGTTTTTAAATACATTTTCAAACAATTCTATAAACCTGTTTTCACTTTGTCATTATGGGGTATTGTGTGTAGATGGATGAGGGAAACAAACAGTTGAAACCATTTTAGAATGATGCTGTAACGTAACAAAATGCGTAAAAAGTCAAGTGGTCTGAATACTTGAGATGCAGGGAAGAATGCAGTTCCTTATACACACATAGAGTACCAGTCAAAAGTTTGGACACACCTACTCATTCAAGGGTTTTTCTTTATTTTAATATATTAATGTTGAAGACATCAAAACAATTGAAATAACATATTTTATATGAATTGTATTTTATTTAACTTTTTTTTAACTAGGCAATTCAGTTAAGAACAAATTCTTATTAACAATGATGGCCAAACCCTAACCGGGACAGCGCTGGGCCTGTTGTGCGCTGCCCTATAGGGACTCCCAATCACAGCCAGTTGTGATACAGCCTGGAATCGAACCAGGGTCTGTTGTGATTCCTCTCGCACTGAGATGCAGTGCCTTAGACCGCTGCGCCGCTCGGGAGCCCTAAATGGAATCATGTAATAAGAAAAAAAGTGTTAAACAAATCAGAATATATTTTAGATTTGAGATTCTCCAAAGTAGCCAGCCTTTGCCTTGATGACAGCTTTGCACTCTCGTGGCATTCTCTCAACCAGCTTCATGAGGAATGCATTGCAATTAACAGGCAGACTAGTTTCTTTAAAGATGAAATCCAGAGTAAGGAATCCATCGGCGTTGTTTTTGTATCGTTGAAGAAGCAGAGATGAGGAGCATCGTGTAAAAAAAAAAAAAATTGCAGTACATATTCAGCTTTTCTTTTGCAGTTGTGATACAGCCTGGAATCGAACCAGGGTCTGTTGTGATTCCTCTCGCACTGAGATGCAGTGTCCAAGGATGTTTGAGAGACAAAAACTGTGTTTGTTGTTTGCAGTAACTTCTTCGTGTTTTGTAAATATCTCAAACGGACGTGGCAGTTTACCAAGTAAGAGTTGTAGCTTTTAAAAAACTCACACCTGTTCTTTTCAAATGATTGAACAACACACCCGATGGCTCTGTGATTTGTGTCTCAGTAACAACAACGTCTCACCGTCGCCTAGAGACGCTCTGCTCACACTTCAGAACACCTTGGAACGAACAGAGCTCCGTTGGAACGAGGGAACTCCGTATGTTCTGAGAATTAGGGACAACGTTTCCCTCGGCTCCGAGATAAAATAACAGTTTACATAACAGGTTTGTGAGCAGTGATTATTTCTTTGTCCCTTTCTCTTTTATTACAGTTTTGAGCTTTTTAAAGGAATGAACTCAAAGTATGAATATAACTTTGAGTTGACCATCCTACTTTAGAGTTGACCATACTACTTTAGAGTTGACCATTCTACTTTAGAGGTGACCATGTTACTTTAGTGTTGACCAAGATACTTTAGAGGTGACCATCCTACTTTAGAGTTGACCAAGGTACTTTAGAGGTGACCATCCTACTTTAGTGTTGACCAAGATACTTTAGAGATGACCATGGACATTGCTTTAGAGTTGGCCATGCATACCGTACTGCTATTTTAGGGTTGACCATTCTACTTTAGAGCTGCCCATCTACTTTAGAGTTGACCATGCTACTTTAGATTTGACTAAGCTACTTTAGAGATGGCCATGCACACCATACTGCTATTTTAGAGTTGACCATCCTACTTTAGAGTTGACCATCCTACTTTAGAGTTGACAATGTTACTTTAGAGTTGACCATGATACCTTAGAGTTGACCATGATACTTTAGAGTTGACCATCCGACTTTAGAGTTGACAATGTTACTTTAGAGTTGACCATACTACTTTAGAGTTGACCATGTTACTTTAGAGTTGACCATGTTACTTTAGAGTTGACCATTCTACTTTAGAGTTGACCATTCTACTTTAGAGTTGACCATGTTACTTTAGAGTTGACCATGTTACTTTAGAGTTGACCATGTTACTTTAGAGTTGACCATTCTACTTTAGAGTTGACCATTCTACTTTAGAGTTGACCATGATACTTTAGAGTTGACCATCCTACTTTAGAGTTGACAATGTTACTTTAAAGTTGACCATGATACTTTAGAGTTGACCATGATACCTTAGAGTTGACCATGATACTTTAGAGTTGACCATCCGACTTTAGAGTTGACAATGTTACTTTAGAGTTGACCATACTACTTTAGAGTTGACCATGTTACTTTAGAGTTGACCATGTTACTTTAGAGTTGACCATTCTACTTTAGAGTTGACCATTCTACTTTAGAGTTGACCATGTTACTTTAGAGTTGACCATGTTACTTTAGAGTTGACCATGTTACTTTAGAGTTGACCATTCTACTTTAGAGTTGACCATTCTACTTTAGAGTTGACCATGATACTTTAGAGTTGACCATCCTACTTTAGAGTTGACAATGTTACTTTAGAGTTGACCATGATACTTTAGAGTTGACCATACTACTTTAGAGTTGACCATGTTACTTTAGAGTTGACCATGTTACTTTAGAGTTGACCATGATACTTTAGAGTTGACCATCCTACTTTAAAGTTGAGCATGTTACTTTAGAGTTGGCCATGATACTTTAGAGTTGACCATACTACTTTAGAGTTGACCATCCTACTTTAGAGTTGACCATGATACTTTAGAGTTGACCATACTACTTTAGAGTTGACCATACTACTTTAGAGATGACCATGTTACTTTAGAGTTGACCATGTTACTTTAGAGTTGACCATCCTACTTTAGAGTTGACCATCCGACTTTAGAGTTGACCAATTCTACCTTAGAGTTGACCATGCTACTTTAGAGTTGACCATTCTACTCTAGAGTTGACCATTCTACTCTAGAGTTGACCATTCTACTTTAGAGTTGACCATGTTACTTTAGAGTTGACCATGTTACTTTAGAGTTGACCATTCTACTTTAGAGTTGACCATTCTACTTTAGAGTTGACCATTCTACTTTAGAGTTGACCATGCACGCTGTACTGCTACTTTAGAGTTGACCATTTTGATCCTATGTATGTGGTGTGATTATTAATGTCCTAAACCATACCATGGTGTTATTACTAATGTACCATGGTGTTATTACTAATGTAAACCATACCAGGGTGTTATTACTAATGTAAACCATACCATGGTGTTATTACTAATGTAAACCATACCATGGTGTTATTACTAATGTAAACCATACCATGGTGTTATTACTAATGTAAACCATACCAGGGTGTTATTACTAATGTAAACCATACCAGGGTGTTATTACTAATGTAAACCATACCATGGTGTTATTACTAATGTAAACCATACCAGGGTGTTATTACTAATGTAAACCATACCATGGTGTTATTACTAATGTAAACCATACCATGGTGTTATTACTAATGTAAACCATACCATGGTGTTATTACTAATGTAAACCATACCATGGTGTTATTACTAATGTAAACCATACCATGGTGTTATTACTAATGTAAACCATACCATGGTGTTATTACTAATGTAAACCATACCATGGTGTTATTACTAATGTAAACCATACCATGGTGTTATTACTAATGTAAACCATACCATGGTGTTATTACTAATGTAAACCATACCATGGTGTTATTACTAATGTAAACCATACCAGGGTGTTATTACTAATGTAAACCATACCATGGTGTTATTACTAATGTAAACCATACCATGGTGTTATTACTAATGTAAACCATACCAGGGTGTTATTACTAATGTAAACCATACCATGGTGTTATTACTAATGTAAACCATACCATGGTGTTATTACTAATGTAAACCATACCATGGTGTTATTACTAATGTAAACCATACCATGGTGTTATTACTAATGTAAACCATACCATGGTGTTATTACTAATGTAAACCATACCAGGGTGTTATTACTAATGTAAACCATACCAGGGTGTTATTACTAATGTAAACCATACCATGGTGTTATTACTAATGTAAACCATACCATGGTGTTATTACTAATGTAAACCATACCATGGTGTTATTACTAATGTAAACCATACCATGGTGTTATTACTAATGTAAACCATACCATGGTGTTATTACTAATGTAAACCATACCATGGTGTTATTACTAATGTAAACCATACCAGGGTGTTATTACTAATGTAAACCATACCAGGGTGTTATTACTAATGTAAACCATACCATGGTGTTATTACTAATGTAAACCATACCATGGTGTTATTACTAATGTAAACCATACCATGGTGTTATTACTAATGTAAACCATACCAGGGTGTTATTACTAATGTAAACCATACCATGGTGTTATTACTAATGTAAACCATACCATGGTGTTATTACTAATGTAAACCATACCAGGGTTTTATTACTAATGTAAACCATACCATGGTGTTATTACTAATGTAAACCATACCATGGTGTTATTACTAATTTAAACCATACCAGGGTGTTATTACTAATGTAAACCATACCAGGGTGTTATTACTAATGTAAACCATACCAGGGTGTTATTACTAATGTAAACCATACCAGGGTGTTATTACTAATGTAAACCATACCAGGGTGTTATTACTAATGTAAACCATACCAGGGTGTTATTACTAATGTAAACCATACCATGGTGTTATTACTAATGTAAACCATACCGTGGTGTTATTACTAATGTAAACCATACCATGGTGTTATTACTAATGTAAACCATACCGTGGTGTTATTACTAATGTAAACCATACCATGGTGTTATTACTAATGTAAACCATACCATGGTGTTATTACTAATGTAAACCATACCATGGTGTTATTACTAATGTAAACCATACCATGGTGTTATTACTAATGTAAACCATACCATGGTGTTATTACTAATGTACCATGGTGTTATTACTAATGTAAACCATACCATGGTGTTATTACTAATGTAAACCATACCATGGTGTTATTACTAATGTAAACCATACCATGGTGTTATTACTAATGTAAACCATACCACGGTGTTATTACTAATGTAAACCATACCATGGTGTTATTACTAATGTAAACCATACCAGGGTGTTATTACTAATGTAAACCATACCATGGTGTTATTACTAATGTAAACCATACCATGGTGTTATTACTAATGTACCATGGTGTTATTACTAATGTAAACCATACCAGGGTGTTATTACTAATGTAAACCATACCATGGTGTTATTACTAATGTAAACCATACCAGGGTGTTATTACTAATGTAAACCATACCATGGTGTTATTACTAATGTAAACCATACCATGGTGTTATTACTAATGTAAACCATACCAGGGTGTTATTACTAATGTAAACCATACCATGGTGTTATTACTAATGTAAACCATACCATGGTGTTATTACTAATGTAAACCATACCATGGTGTTATTACTAATGTAAACCATACCATGGTGTTATTACTAATGTAAACCATACCAGGGTGTTATTACTAATGTAAACCATACCATGGTGTTATTACTAATGTAAACCATACCATGGTGTTATTACTAATGTAAACCATACCATGGTGTTATTACTAATGTAAACCATACCATGGTGTTATTACTAATGTAAACCATACCATGGTGTTATTACTAATGTAAACCATACCATGGTGTTATTACTAATGTAAACCATACCATGGTGTTATTACTAATGTAAACCATACCAGGGTGTTATTACTAATGTAAACCATACCATGGTGTTATTACTAATGTAAACCATACCATGGTGTTATTACTAATGTAAACCATACCATGGTGTTATTACTAATGTAAACCATACCATGGTGTTATTACTAATGTAAACCATACCATGGTGTTATTACTAATGTAAACCATACCATGGTGTTATTACTAATGTAAACCATACCATGGTGTTATTACTAATGTAAACCATACCATGGTGTTATTACTAATGTAAACCATACCAGGGTGTTATTACTAATGTAAACCATACCAGGGTGTTATTACTAATGTAAACCATACCATGGTGTTATTACTAATGTAAACCATACCGTGGTGTTATTACTAATGTAAACCATACCGTGGTGTGATTACTAATGTAAACCATACCATGGTGTTATTACTAATGTAAACCATACCATGGTGTTATTACTAATGTAAACCATACCAGGGTGTTATTACTAATGTACCAGGGTGTTATTACTAATGTAAACCATACCATGGTGTTATTACTAATGTAAACCATACCGTGGTGTTATTACTAATGTAAACCATACCAGGGTGTTATTACTAATGTACCAGGGTGTTATTACTAATGTAAACCATACCAGGGTGTTATTACTAATGTAAACCATACCATGGTGTTATTACTAATGTAAACCATACCATGGTGTTATTACTAATGTAAACCATACCATGGTGTTATTACTAATGTAAACCATACCATGGTGTTATTACTAATGTAAACCATACCATGGTGGTATTACTAATGTAAACCATACCATGGTGTTATTACTAATGTAAACCATACCATGGTGTTATTACTAATGTAAACCATACCAGGGTGTTATTACTAATGTAAACCATACCAGGGTGTTATTACTAATGTAAACCATACCATGGTGTTATTACTAATGTAAACCATACCATGGTGTTATTACTAATGTAAACCATACCATGGTGTTATTACTAATGTAAACCATACCATGGTGTTATTACTAATGTAAACCATACCATGGTGTTATTACTAATGTAAACCATACCATGGTGTTATTACTAATGTAAACCATACCATGGTGTTATTACTAATGTAAACCATACCATGGTGTTATTACTAATGTAAACCATACCATGGTGTTATTACTAATGTAAACCATACCATGGTGTTATTACTAATGTAAACCATACCATGGTGTTATTACTAATGTAAACCATACCAGGGTGTTATTACTAATGTAAACCATACCATGGTGTTATTACTAATGTAAACCATACCATGGTGTTATTACTAATGTAAACCATACCAGGGTGTTATTACTAATGTAAACCATACCATGGTGTTATTACTAATGTAAACCATACCATGGTGTTATTACTAATGTAAACCATACCATGGTGTTATTACTAATGTAAACCATACCAGGGTGTTATTACTAATGTAAACCATACCATGGTGTTATTACTAATGTAAACCATACCATGGTGTTATTACTAATGTAAACCATACCAGGGTGTTATTACTAATGTAAACCATACCATGGTGTTATTACTAATGTAAACCATACCATGGTGTTATTACTAATGTAAACCATACCAGGGTGTTATTACTAATGTAAACCATACCAGGGTGTTATTACTAATGTAAACCATACCAGGGTGTTATTACTAATGTAAACCATACCAGGGTGTTATTACTAATGTAAACCATACCAGGGTGTTATTACTAATGTAAACCATACCAGGGTGTTATTACTAATGTAAACCATACCGTGGTGTTATTACTAATGTAAACCATACCGTGGTGTTATTACTAATGTAAACCATACCGTGGTGTTATTACTAATGTAAACCATACCGTGGTGTTATTACTAATGTAAACCATACCATGGTGTTATTACTAATGTAAACCATACCAGGGTGTTATTACTAATGTAAACCATACCATGGTGTTATTACTAATGTAAACCATACCATGGTGTTATTACTAATGTAAACCATACCATGGTGTTATTACTAATGTAAACCATACCATGGTGTTATTACTAATGTAAACCATACCATGGTGTTATTACTAATGTAAACCATACCATGGTGTTATTACTAATGTAAACCATACCATGGTGTTATTACTAATGTAAACCATACCATGGTGTTATTACTAATGTAAACCATACCATGGTGTTATTACTAATGTAAACCATACCATGGTGTTATTACTAATGTAAACCATACCATGGTGTTATTACTAATGTAAACCATACCATGGTGTTATTACTAATGTAAACCATACCATGGTGTTATTACTAATGTAAACCATACCATGGTGTTATTACTAATGTAAACCATACCATGGTGTTATTACTAATGTAAACCATACCATGGTGTTATTACTAATGTAAACCATACCATGGTGTTATTACTAATGTAAACCATACCATGGTGTTATTACTAATGTAAACCATACCATGGTGTTATTACTAATGTAAACCATACCATGGTGTTATTACTAATGTAAACCATACCATGGTGTTATTACTAATGTAAACCATACCACGGTGTTATTACTAATGTAAACCATACCATGGTGTTATTACTAATGTAAACCATACCAGGGTGTTATTACTAATGTAAACCATACCATGGTGTTATTACTAATGTAAACCATACCATGGTGTTATTACTAATGTACCATGGTGTTATTACTAATGTAAACCATACCAGGGTGTTATTACTAATGTAAACCATACCATGGTGTTATTACTAATGTAAACCATACCAGGGTGTTATTACTAATGTAAACCATACCATGGTGTTATTACTAATGTAAACCATACCATGGTGTTATTACTAATGTAAACCATACCATGGTGTTATTACTAATGTAAACCATACCATGGTGTTATTACTAATGTAAACCATACCAGGGTGTTATTACTAATGTAAACCATACCATGGTGTTATTACTAATGTAAACCATACCATGGTGTTATTACTAATGTAAACCATACCATGGTGTTATTACTAATGTAAACCATACCATGGTGTTATTACTAATGTAAACCATACCATGGTGTTATTACTAATGTAAACCATACCATGGTGTTATTACTAATGTAAACCATACCAGGGTGTTATTACTAATGTAAACCATACCAGGGTGTTATTACTAATGTAAACCATACCATGGTGTTATTACTAATGTAAACCATACCGTGGTGTTATTACTAATGTAAACCATACCGTGGTGTGATTACTAATGTAAACCATACCATGGTGTTATTACTAATGTAAACCATACCATGGTGTTATTACTAATGTAAACCATACCAGGGTGTTATTACTAATGTACCAGGGTGTTATTACTAATGTAAACCATACCATGGTGTTATTACTAATGTAAACCATACCGTGGTGTTATTACTAATGTAAACCATACCAGGGTGTTATTACTAATGTACCAGGGTGTTATTACTAATGTAAACCATACCAGGGTGTTATTACTAATGTAAACCATACCATGGTGTTATTACTAATGTAAACCATACCATGGTGTTATTACTAATGTAAACCATACCATGGTGTTATTACTAATGTAAACCATACCATGGTGTTATTACTAATGTAAACCATACCGTGGTGTTATTACTAATGTAAACCATACCATGGTGTTATTACTAATGTACCAGGGTGTTATTACTAATGTAAACCATACCATGGTGTTATTACTAATGTACCAGGGTGTTATTACTAATGTAAACCATACCATGGTGTTATTACTAATGTAAACCATACCATGGTGTTATTACTAATGTAAACCATACCATGGTGTTATTACTAATGTAAACCATACCATGGTGTTATTACTAATGTAAACCATACCATGGTGTTATTACTAATGTAAACCATACCATGGTGTTATTACTAATGTAAACCATACCATGGTGTTATTACTAATGTAAACCATACCAGGGTGTTATTACTAATGTAAACCATACCAGGGTGTTATTACTAATGTAAACCATACCAGGGTGTTATTACTAATGTAAACCATACCAGGGTGTTATTACTAATGTAAACCATACCATGGTGTTAATACTAATGTAAACCATACCATGGTGTTATTACTAATGTAAACCATACCATGGTGTTATTACTAATGTAAACCATACCATGGTGTTATTACTAATGTAAACCATACCATGGTGTTATTACTAATGTAAACCATACCAGGGTGTTATTACTAATGTAAACCATACCATGGTGTTATTACTAATGTAAACCATACCATGGTGTTATTACTAATGTAAACCATACCAGGGTGTTATTACTAATGTAAACCATACCATGGTGTTATTACTAATGTAAACCATACCATGGTGTTATTACTAATGTAAACCATACCGTGGTGTTATTACTAATGTAAACCATACCATGGTGTTATTACTAATGTAAACCATACCATGGTGTTATTACTAATGTAAACCATACCAGGGTGTTATTACTAATGTAAACCATACCATGGTGTTATTACTAATGTAAACCATACCATGGTGTTATTACTAATGTAAACCATACCAGGGTGTTATTACTAATGTAAACCATACCATGGTGTTATTACTAATGTAAACCATACCAGGGTGTTATTACTAATGTAAACCATACCATGGTGTTATTACTAATGTAAACCATACCATGGTGTTATTACTAATGTAAACCATACCATGGTGTTATTACTAATGTAAACCATACCATGGTGTTATTACTAATGTAAACCATACCATGGTGTTATTACTAATGTAAACCATACCAGGGTGTTATTACTAATGTAAACCATACCAGGGTGTTATTACTAATGTAAACCATACCATGGTGTTATTACTAATGTAAACCATACCATGGTGTTATTACTAATGTAAACCATACCAGGGTGTTATTACTAATGTAAACCATACCATGGTGTTATTACTAATGTAAACCATACCATGGTGTTATTACTAATGTAAACCATACCGTGGTGTTATTACTAATGTAAACCATACCATGGTGTTATTACTAATGTAAACCATACCATGGTGTTATTACTAATGTAAACCATACCAGGGTGTTATTACTAATGTAAACCATACCATGGTGTTATTACTAATGTAAACCATACCATGGTGTTATTACTAATGTAAACCATACCATGGTGTTATTACTAATGTAAACCATACCAGGGTGTTATTACTAATGTAAACCATACCATGGTGTTATTACTAATGTAAACCATACCATGGTGTTATTACTAATGTAAACCATACCATGGTGTTATTACTAATGTAAACCATACCATGGTGTTATTACTAATGTAAACCATACCATGGTGTTATTACTAATGTAAACCATACCATGGTGTTATTACTAATGTAAACCATACCATGGTGTTATTACTAATGTAAACCATACCATGGTGTTATTACTAATGTAAACCATACCAGGGTGTTATTACTAATGTACCAGGGTGTTATTACTAATGTAAACCATACCATGGTGTTATTACTAATGTAAACCATACCAGGGTGTTATTACTAATGTACCAGGGTGTTATTACTAATGTAAACCATACCAGGGTGTTATTACTAATGTAAACCATACCATGGTGTTATTACTAATGTAAACCATACCATGGTGTTATTACTAATGTAAACCATACCATGGTGTTATTACTAATGTAAACCATACCATGGTGTTATTACTAATGTAAACCATACCGTGGTGTTATTACTAATGTAAACCATACCATGGTGTTATTACTAATGTACCAGGGTGTTATTACTAATGTAAACCATACCATGGTGTTATTACTAATGTACCAGGGTGTTATTACTAATGTAAACCATACCATGGTGTTATTACTAATGTAAACCATACCATGGTGTTATTACTAATGTAAACCATACCATGGTGTTATTACTAATGTAAACCATACCATGGTGTTATTACTAATGTAAACCATACCATGGTGTTATTACTAATGTAAACCATACCATGGTGTTATTACTAATGTAAACCATACCATGGTGTTATTACTAATGTAAACCATACCAGGGTGTTATTACTAATGTAAACCATACCAGGGTGTTATTACTAATGTAAACCATACCAGGGTGTTATTACTAATGTAAACCATACCAGGGTGTTATTACTAATGTAAACCATACCATGGTGTTAATACTAATGTAAACCATACCATGGTGTTATTACTAATGTAAACCATACCATGGTGTTATTACTAATGTAAACCATACCATGGTGTTATTACTAATGTAAACCATACCATGGTGTTATTACTAATGTAAACCATACCAGGGTGTTATTACTAATGTAAACCATACCATGGTGTTATTACTAATGTAAACCATACCATGGTGTTATTACTAATGTAAACCATACCAGGGTGTTATTACTAATGTAAACCATACCATGGTGTTATTACTAATGTAAACCATACCATGGTGTTATTACTAATGTAAACCATACCGTGGTGTTATTACTAATGTAAACCATACCATGGTGTTATTACTAATGTAAACCATACCATGGTGTTATTACTAATGTAAACCATACCAGGGTGTTATTACTAATGTAAACCATACCATGGTGTTATTACTAATGTAAACCATACCATGGTGTTATTACTAATGTAAACCATACCAGGGTGTTATTACTAATGTAAACCATACCATGGTGTTATTACTAATGTAAACCATACCAGGGTGTTATTACTAATGTAAACCATACCATGGTGTTATTACTAATGTAAACCATACCATGGTGTTATTACTAATGTAAACCATACCATGGTGTTATTACTAATGTAAACCATACCATGGTGTTATTACTAATGTAAACCATACCAGGGTGTTATTACTAATGTACCAGGGTGTTATTACTAATGTAAACCATACCATGGTGTTATTACTAATGTAAACCATACCGTGGTGTTATTACTAATGTAAACCATACCAGGGTGTTATTACTAATGTACCAGGGTGTTATTACTAATGTAAACCATACCAGGGTGTTATTACTAATGTAAACCATACCATGGTGTTATTACTAATGTAAACCATACCATGGTGTTATTACTAATGTAAACCATACCATGGTGTTATTACTAATGTAAACCATACCATGGTGTTATTACTAATGTAAACCATACCGTGGTGTTATTACTAATGTAAACCATACCATGGTGTTATTACTAATGTACCAGGGTGTTATTACTAATGTAAACCATACCATGGTGTTATTACTAATGTACCAGGGTGTTATTACTAATGTAAACCATACCATGGTGTTATTACTAATGTAAACCATACCATGGTGTTATTACTAATGTAAACCATACCATGGCGTTATTACTAATGTAAACCATACCATGGTGTTATTACTAATGTAAACCATACCATGGTGTTATTACTAATGTAAACCATACCATGGTGTTATTACTAATGTAAACCATACCATGGTGTTATTACTAATGTAAACCATACCAGGGTGTTATTACTAATGTAAACCATACCAGGGTGTTATTACTAATGTAAACCATACCAGGGTGTTATTACTAATGTAAACCATACCAGGGTGTTATTACTAATGTAAACCATACCATGGTGTTAATACTAATGTAAACCATACCATGGTGTTATTACTAATGTAAACCATACCATGGTGTTATTACTAATGTAAACCATACCATGGTGTTATTACTAATGTAAACCATACCATGGTGTTATTACTAATGTAAACCATACCAGGGTGTTATTACTAATGTAAACCATACCATGGTGTTATTACTAATGTAAACCATACCATGGTGTTATTACTAATGTAAACCATACCAGGGTGTTATTACTAATGTAAACCATACCATGGTGTTATTACTAATGTAAACCATACCATGGTGTTATTACTAATGTAAACCATACCGTGGTGTTATTACTAATGTAAACCATACCATGGTGTTATTACTAATGTAAACCATACCATGGTGTTATTACTAATGTAAACCATACCAGGGTGTTATTACTAATGTAAACCATACCATGGTGTTATTACTAATGTAAACCATACCATGGTGTTATTACTAATGTAAACCATACCAGGGTGTTATTACTAATGTAAACCATACCATGGTGTTATTACTAATGTAAACCATACCAGGGTGTTATTACTAATGTAAACCATACCATGGTGTTATTACTAATGTAAACCATACCATGGTGTTATTACTAATGTAAACCATACCATGGTGTTATTACTAATGTAAACCATACCATGGTGTTATTACTAATGTAAACCATACCATGGTGTTATTACTAATGTAAACCATACCAGGGTGTTATTACTAATGTAAACCATACCAGGGTGTTATTACTAATGTAAACCATACCATGGTGTTATTACTAATGTAAACCATACCATGGTGTTATTACTAATGTAAACCATACCAGGGTGTTATTACTAATGTAAACCATACCATGGTGTTATTACTAATGTAAACCATACCATGGTGTTATTACTAATGTAAACCATACCGTGGTGTTATTACTAATGTAAACCATACCATGGTGTTATTACTAATGTAAACCATACCATGGTGTTATTACTAATGTAAACCATACCAGGGTGTTATTACTAATGTACCAGGGTGTTATTACTAATGTAAACCATACCAGGGTGTTATTACTAATGTAAACCATACCATGGTGTTATTACTAATGTAAACCATACCATGATGTTATTACTAATGTAAACCATACCATGGTGTTATTACTAATGTAAACCATACCATGGTGTTATTACTAATGTAAACCATACCGTGGTGTTATTACTAATGTAAACCATACCATGGTGTTATTACTAATGTACCAGGGTGTTATTACTAATGTAAACCATACCATGGTGTTATTACTAATGTACCAGGGTGTTATTACTAATGTAAACCATACCATGGTGTTATTACTAATGTAAACCATACCATGGTGTTATTACTAATGTAAACCATACCATGGTGTTATTACTAATGTAAACCATACCATGGTGTTATTACTAATGTAAACCATACCATGGTGTTATTACTAATGTAAACCATACCATGGTGTTATTACTAATGTAAACCATACCATGGTGTTATTACTAATGTAAACCATACCAGGGTGTTATTACTAATGTAAACCATACCAGGGTGTTATTACTAATGTAAACCATACCAGGGTGTTATTACTAATGTAAACCATACCAGGGTGTTATTACTAATGTAAACCATACCATGGTGTTAATACTAATGTAAACCATACCATGGTGTTATTACTAATGTAAACCATACCATGGTGTTATTACTAATGTAAACCATACCATGGTGTTATTACTAATGTAAACCATACCATGGTGTTATTACTAATGTAAACCATACCAGGGTGTTATTACTAATGTAAACCATACCATGGTGTTATTACTAATGTAAACCATACCATGGTGTTATTACTAATGTAAACCATACCAGGGTGTTATTACTAATGTAAACCATACCATGGTGTTATTACTAATGTAAACCATACCATGGTGTTATTACTAATGTAAACCATACCGTGGTGTTATTACTAATGTAAACCATACCATGGTGTTATTACTAATGTAAACCATACCATGGTGTTATTACTAATGTAAACCATACCAGGGTGTTATTACTAATGTAAACCATACCATGGTGTTATTACTAATGTAAACCATACCATGGTGTTATTACTAATGTAAACCATACCAGGGTGTTATTACTAATGTAAACCATACCATGGTGTTATTACTAATGTAAACCATACCAGGGTGTTATTACTAATGTAAACCATACCATGGTGTTATTACTAATGTAAACCATACCATGGTGTTATTACTAATGTAAACCATACCATGGTGTTATTACTAATGTAAACCATACCATGGTGTTATTACTAATGTAAACCATACCATGGTGTTATTACTAATGTAAACCATACCAGGGTGTTATTACTAATGTAAACCATACCAGGGTGTTATTACTAATGTAAACCATACCATGGTGTTATTACTAATGTAAACCATACCATGGTGTTATTACTAATGTAAACCATACCAGGGTGTTATTACTAATGTAAACCATACCATGGTGTTATTACTAATGTAAACCATACCATGGTGTTATTACTAATGTAAACCATACCGTGGTGTTATTACTAATGTAAACCATACCATGGTGTTATTACTAATGTAAACCATACCATGGTGTTATTACTAATGTAAACCATACCAGGGTGTTATTACTAATGTAAACCATACCATGGTGTTATTACTAATGTAAACCATACCATGGTGTTATTACTAATGTAAACCATACCATGGTGTTATTACTAATGTAAACCATACCAGGGTGTTATTACTAATGTAAACCATACCATGGTGTTATTACTAATGTAAACCATACCATGGTGTTATTACTAATGTAAACCATACCATGGTGTTATTACTAATGTAAACCATACCATGGTGTTATTACTAATGTAAACCATACCATGGTGTTATTACTAATGTAAACCATACCATGGTGTTATTACTAATGTAAACCATACCATGGTGTTATTACTAATGTAAACCATACCATGGTGTTATTACTAATGTAAACCATACCAGGGTGTTATTACTAATGTACCAGGGTGTTATTACTAATGTAAACCATACCATGGTGTTATTACTAATGTAAACCATACCAGGGTGTTATTACTAATGTACCAGGGTGTTATTACTAATGTAAACCATACCAGGGTGTTATTACTAATGTAAACCATACCATGGTGTTATTACTAATGTAAACCATACCATGGTGTTATTACTAATGTAAACCATACCATGGTGTTATTACTAATGTAAACCATACCATGGTGTTATTACTAATGTAAACCATACCGTGGTGTTATTACTAATGTAAACCATACCATGGTGTTATTACTAATGTACCAGGGTGTTATTACTAATGTAAACCATACCATGGTGTTATTACTAATGTACCAGGGTGTTATTACTAATGTAAACCATACCATGGTGTTATTACTAATGTAAACCATACCATGGTGTTATTACTAATGTAAACCATACCATGGTGTTATTACTAATGTAAACCATACCATGGTGTTATTACTAATGTAAACCATACCATGGTGTTATTACTAATGTAAACCATACCATGGTGTTATTACTAATGTAAACCATACCATGGTGTTATTACTAATGTAAACCATACCAGGGTGTTATTACTAATGTAAACCATACCAGGGTGTTATTACTAATGTAAACCATACCAGGGTGTTATTACTAATGTAAACCATACCAGGGTGTTATTACTAATGTAAACCATACCATGGTGTTAATACTAATGTAAACCATACCATGGTGTTATTACTAATGTAAACCATACCATGGTGTTATTACTAATGTAAACCATACCATGGTGTTATTACTAATGTAAACCATACCATGGTGTTATTACTAATGTAAACCATACCAGGGTGTTATTACTAATGTAAACCATACCATGGTGTTATTACTAATGTAAACCATACCATGGTGTTATTACTAATGTAAACCATACCAGGGTGTTATTACTAATGTAAACCATACCATGGTGTTATTACTAATGTAAACCATACCATGGTGTTATTACTAATGTAAACCATACCGTGGTGTTATTACTAATGTAAACCATACCATGGTGTTATTACTAATGTAAACCATACCATGGTGTTATTACTAATGTAAACCATACCAGGGTGTTATTACTAATGTAAACCATACCATGGTGTTATTACTAATGTAAACCATACCATGGTGTTATTACTAATGTAAACCATACCAGGGTGTTATTACTAATGTAAACCATACCATGGTGTTATTACTAATGTAAACCATACCAGGGTGTTATTACTAATGTAAACCATACCATGGTGTTATTACTAATGTAAACCATACCATGGTGTTATTACTAATGTAAACCATACCATGGTGTTATTACTAATGTAAACCATACCATGGTGTTATTACTAATGTAAACCATACCATGGTGTTATTACTAATGTAAACCATACCAGGGTGTTATTACTAATGTAAACCATACCATGGTGTTATTACTAATGTAAACCATACCATGGTGTTATTACTAATGTAAACCATACCATGGTGTTATTACTAATGTAAACCATACCATGGTGTTATTACTAATGTAAACCATACCATGGTGTTATTACTAATGTAAACCATACCATGGTGTTATTACTAATGTAAACCATACCATGGTGTTATTACTAATGTAAACCATACCATGGTGTTATTACTAATGTAAACCATACCATGGTGTTATTACTAATGTACCATGGTGTTATTACTAATGTAAACCATACCATGGTGTTATTACTAATGTAAACCATACCATGGTGTTATTACTAATGTAAACCATACCATGGTGTTATTACTAATGTAAACCATACCAGGGTGTTATTACTAATGTAAACCATACCATGGTGTTATTACTAATGTAAACCATACCATGGTGTTATTACTAATGTAAACCATACCATGGTGTTATTACTAATGTAAACCATACCATGGTGTTATTACTAATGTAAACCATACCATGGTGTTATTACTAATGTAAACCATACCATGGTGTTATTACTAATGTAAACCATACCATGGTGTTATTACTAATGTAAACCATACCATGGTGTTATTACTAATGTAAACCATACCAGGGTGTTATTACTAATGTAAACCATACCAGGGTGTTATTACTAATGTAAACCATACCATGGTGTTATTACTAATGTAAACCATACCGTGGTGTTATTACTAATGTAAACCATACCGTGGTGTGATTACTAATGTAAACCATACCATGGTGTTATTACTAATGTAAACCATACCATGGTGTTATTACTAATGTAAACCATACCAGGGTGTTATTACTAATGTACCAGGGTGTTATTACTAATGTAAACCATACCATGGTGTTATTACTAATGTAAACCATACCAGGGTGTTATTACTAATGTAAACCATACCATGGTGTTATTACTAATGTAAACCATACCATGGTGTTATTACTAATGTAAACCATACCGTGGTGTTATTACTAATGTAAACCATACCATGGTGTTATTACTAATGCAAACCATACCATGGTGTTATTACTAATGTAAACCATACCAGGGTGTTATTACTAATGTAAACCATACCATGGTGTTATTACTAATGTAAACCATACCATGGTGTTATTACTAATGTAAACCATACCAGGGTGTTATTACTAATGTAAACCATACCATGGTGTTATTACTAATGTAAACCATACCAGGGTGTTATTACTAATGTAAACCATACCAGGGTGTTATTACTAATGTAAACCATACCATGGTGTTATTACTAATGTAAACCATACCATGGTGTTATTACTAATGTAAACCATACCATGGTGTTATTACTAATGTAAACCATACCATGGTGTTATTACTAATGTAAACCATACCAGGGTGTTATTACTAATGTAAACCATACCATGGTGTTATTACTAATGTAAACCATACCATGGTGTTATTACTAATGTAAACCATACCATGGTGTTATTACTAATGTAAACCATACCATGGTGTTATTACTAATGTAAACCATACCATGGTGTTATTACTAATGTAAACCATACCATGGTGTTATTACTAATGTAAACCATACCATGGTGTTATTACTAATGTAAACCATACCATGGTGTTATTACTAATGTAAACCATACCATGGTGTTATTACTAATGTACCATGGTGTTATTACTAATGTAAACCATACCATGGTGTTATTACTAATGTAAACCATACCATGGTGTTATTACTAATGTAAACCATACCATGGTGTTATTACTAATGTAAACCATACCAGGGTGTTATTACTAATGTAAACCATACCATGGTGTTATTACTAATGTAAACCATACCATGGTGTTATTACTAATGTAAACCATACCATGGTGTTATTACTAATGTAAACCATACCATGGTGTTATTACTAATGTAAACCATACCATGGTGTTATTACTAATGTAAACCATACCATGGTGTTATTACTAATGTAAACCATACCATGGTGTTATTACTAATGTAAACCATACCATGGTGTTATTACTAATGTAAACCATACCAGGGTGTTATTACTAATGTAAACCATACCAGGGTGTTATTACTAATGTAAACCATACCGTGGTGTTATTACTAATGTAAACCATACCGTGGTGTTATTACTAATGTAAACCATACCGTGGTGTGATTACTAATGTAAACCATACCATGGTGTTATTACTAATGTAAACCATACCATGGTGTTATTACTAATGTAAACCATACCAGGGTGTTATTACTAATGTACCAGGGTGTTATTACTAATGTAAACCATACCATGGTGTTATTACTAATGTAAACCATACCGTGGTGTTATTACTAATGTAAACCATACCAGGGTGTTATTACTAATGTAAACCATACCATGGTGTTATTACTAATGTAAACCATACCATGGTGTTATTACTAATGTAAACCATACCATGGTGTTATTACTAATGTAAACCATACCATGGTGTTATTACTAATGTAAACCATACCGTGGTGTTATTACTAATGTAAACCATACCATGGTGTTATTACTAATGTACCAGGGTGTTATTACTAATGTAAACCATACCATGGTGTTATTACTAATGTACCAGGGTGTTATTACTAATGTAAACCATACCATGGTGTTATTAATAATGTAAACCATACCATGGTGTTATTACTAATGTAAACCATACCATGGTGTTATTACTAATGTAAACCATACCATGGTGTTATTACTAATGTAAACCATACCATGGTGTTATTACTAATGTAAACCATACCATGGTGTTATTACTAATGTAAACCATACCATGGTGTTATTACTAATGTAAACCATACCATGGTGTTATTACTAATGTAAACCATACCAGGGTGTTATTACTAATGTAAACCATACAAGGGTGTTATTACTAATGTAAACCATACCAGGGTGTTATTACTAATGTAAACCATACCATGGTGTTAATACTAATGTAAACCATACCATGGTGTTATTACTAATGTAAACCATACCATGGTGTTATTACTAATGTAAACCATACCATGGTGTTATTACTAATGTAAACCATACCATGGTGTTATTACTAATGTAAACCATACCATGGTGTTATTACTAATGTAAACCATACCATGGTGTTATTACTAATGTAAACCATACCATGGTGTTATTACTAATGTACCATGGTGTTATTACTAATGTAAACCATACCAGGGTGTTATTACTAATGTAAACCATACCATGGTGTTATTACTAATGTAAACCATACCAGGGTGTTATTACTAATGTAAACCATACCATGGTGTTATTACTAATGTAAACCATACCATGGTGTTATTACTAATGTAAACCATACCAGGGTGTTATTACTAATGTAAACCATACCATGGTGTTATTACTAATGTAAACCATACCATGGTGTTATTACTAATGTAAACCATACCATGGTGTTATTACTAATGTAAACCATACCATGGTGTTATTACTAATGTAAACCATACCGTGGTGTTATTACTAATGTAAACCATACCATGGTGTTATTACTAATGTAAACCATACCATGGTGTTATTACTAATGTAAACCATGGTGTTATTACTAATGTAAACCATACCATGGTGTTATTACTAATGTAAACCATACCATGGTGTTATTACTAATGTAAACCATACCATGGTGTTATTACTAATGTAAACCATACCATGGTGTTATTACTAATGTAAACCATACCGTGGTGTTATTACTAATGTAAACCATACCAGGGTGTTATTACTAATGTAAACCATACCATGGTGTTATTACTAATGTACCATGGTGTTATTACTAATGTAAACCATACCATGGTGTTATTACTAATGTAAACCATACCATGGTGTTATTACTAATGTAAACCATACCATGGTGTTATTACTAATGTAAACCACACCATGGTGTTATTACTAATGTAAACCATACCATGGTGTTATTACTAATGTAAACCATACCATGGTGTTATTACTAATGTAAACCATACCAGGGTGTTATTACTAATGTAAACCATACCATGGTGTTATTACTAATGTAAACCATACCATAGTGTTATTACTAATGTAAACCATACCATGGTGTTATTACTAATGTAAACCATACCATGGTGTTATTACTAATGTAAACCATACCGTGGTGTTATTACTAATGTAAACCATACCATGGTGTTATTACTAATGTAAACCATACCATGGTGTTATTACTAATGTAAACCATACCATGGTGTTATTACTAATGTAAACCATACCGTGGTGTTATTACTAATGTAAACCATACCATGGTGTTATTACTAATGTAAACCATACCATGGTGTTATTACTAATGTAAACCATACCATGGTGTTATTACTAATGTAAACCATACCATGGTGTTATTACTAATGTAAACCATACCATGGTGTTATTACTAATGTAAACCATACCATGGTGTTATTACTAATGTAAACCATACCATGGTGTTATTACTAATGTAAACCATACCGTGGTGTTATTACTAATGTAAACCATACCATGGTGTTATTACTAATGTAAACCATACCATGGTGTTATTACTAATGTAAACCATACCATGGTGTTATTACTAATGTAAACCATACCATGGTGTTATTACTAATGTAAACCATACCATGGTGTTATTACTAATGTAAACCATACCGTGGTGTTATTACTAATGTAAACCATACCAGGGTGTTATTACTAATGTAAACCATACCGTGGTGTTATTACTAATGTAAACCATACCATGGTGTTATTACTAATGTAAACCATACCATGGTGTTATTACTAATGTAAACCATACCATGGTGTTATTACTAATGTAAACCATACCATGGTGTTATTACTAATGTAAACCATACCATGGTGTTATTACTAATGTAAACCATACCATGGTGTTATTACTAATGTAAACCATACCAGGGTGTTATTACTAATGTAAACCATACCATGGTGTTATTACTAATGTACCATGGTGTTATTACTAATGTAAACCATACCGTGGTGTTATTACTAATGTAAACCATACCAGGGTGTTATTACTAATGTAAACCATACCATGGTGTTATTACTAATGTAAACCATACCATGGTGTTATTACTAATGTAAACCATACCAGGGTGTTATTACTAATGTAAACCATACCATGGTGTTATTACTAATGTAAACCATACCATGGTGTTATTACTAATGTAAACCATACCATGGTGTTATTACTAATGTAAACCATACCATGGTGTTATTACTAATGTAAACCATACCAGGGTGTTATTACTAATGTAAACCATACCATGGTGTTATTACTAATGTAAACCATACCATGGTGTTATTACTAATGTAAACCATACCGTGGTGTTATTACTAATGTAAACCATACCAGGGTGTTATTACTAATGTAAACCATACCATGGTGTTATTACTAATGTAAACCATACCATGGTGTTATTACTAATGTAAACCATACCAGGGTGTTATTACTAATGTAAACCATACCATGGTGTTATTACTAATGTAAACCATACCGTGGTGTTATTACTAATGTAAACCATACCATGGTGTTATTACTAATGTAAACCATACCATGGTGTTATTACTAATGTAAACCATACCATGGTGTTATTACTAATGTAAACCATACCATGGTGTTATTACTAATGTACCATGGTGTTATTACTAATGTAAACCATACCATGGTGTTATTACTAATGTAAACCATACCATGGTGTTATTACTAATGTAAACCATACCATGGTGTTATTACTAATGTAAACCATACCATGGTGTTATTACTAATGTACCATGGTGTTATTACTAATGTAAACCATACCATGGTGTTATTACTAATGTACCATGGTGTTATTACTAATGTAAACCATACCATGGTGTTATTACTAATGTAAACCATACCAGGGTGTTATTACTAATGTAAACCATACCGTGGTGTTATTACTAATGTAAACCATACCATGGTGTTATTACTAATGTAAACCATACCAGGGTGTTATTACTAATGTAAACCATACCATGGTGTTATTACTAATGTAAACCATACCATGGTGTTATTACTAATGTACCATGGTGTTATTACTAATGTAAACCATACCATGGTGTTATTACTAATGTAAACCATACCATGGTGTTATTACTAATGTAAACCATACCATGGTGTTATTACTAATGTAAACCATACCGGGGTGTTATTACTAATGTAAACCATACCATGGTGTTATTACTAATGTAAACCATACCATGGTGTTATTACTAATGTAAACCATACCATGGTGTTATTACTAATGTAAACCATACCATGGTGTTATTACTAATGTAAACCATACCATGGTGTTATTACTAATGTAAACCATACCATGGTGTTATTACTAATGTAAACCATACCATGGTGTTATTACTAATGTAAACCATACCATGGTGTTATTACTAATGTAAACCATACCATGGTGTTATTACTAATGTAAACCATACCATGGTGTTATTACTAATGTAAACCATACCATGGTGTTATTACTAATGTAAACCATACCATGGTGTTATTACTAATGTAAACCATACCATGGTGTTATTACTAATGTAAACCATACCATGGTGTTATTACTAATGTAAACCATACCATGGTGTTATTACTAATGTAAACCATACCAGGGTGTTATTACTAATGTAAACCATACCAGGGTGTTATTACTAATGTAAACCATACCATGGTGTTATTACTAATGTAAACCATACCATGGTGTTATTACTAATGTAAACCATACCATGGTGTTATTACTAATGTAAACCATACCATGGTGTTATTACTAATGTAAACCATACCATGGTGTTATTACTAATGTAAACCATACCATGGTGTTATTACTAATGTAAACCATACCATGGTGTTATTACTAATGTACCAGGGTGTTATTACTAATGTAAACCATACCAGGGTGTTATTACTAATGTAAACCATACCATGGTGTTAATACTAATGTAAACCATACCATGGTGTTATTACTAATGTAAACCATACCAGGGTGTTATTACTAATGTAAACCATACCATGGTGTTATTACTAATGTAAACCATACCATGGTGTTATTACTAATGTACCATGGTGTTATTACTAATGTAAACCATACCATGGTGTTATTACTAATGTAAACCATACCATGGTGTTATTACTAATGTAAACCATACCATGGTGTTATTACTAATGTAAACCATACCGGGGTGTTATTACTAATGTAAACCATACCATGGTGTTATTACTAATGTAAACCATACCATGGTGTTATTACTAATGTAAACCATACCATGGTGTTATTACTAATGTAAACCATACCATGGTGTTATTACTAATGTAAACCATACCATGGTGTTATTACTAATGTAAACCATACCATGGTGTTATTACTAATGTAAACCATACCATGGTGTTATTACTAATGTAAACCATACCATGGTGTTATTACTAATGTAAACCATACCATGGTGTTATTACTAATGTAAACCATACCATGGTGTTATTACTAATGTAAACCATACCATGGTGTTATTACTAATGTAAACCATACCATGGTGTTATTACTAATGTAAACCATACCATGGTGTTATTACTAATGTAAACCATACCATGGTGTTATTACTAATGTAAACCATACCATGGTGTTATTACTAATGTAAACCATACCAGGGTGTTATTACTAATGTAAACCATACCAGGGTGTTATTACTAATGTAAACCATACCATGGTGTTATTACTAATGTAAACCATACCATGGTGTTATTACTAATGTAAACCATACCATGGTGTTATTACTAATGTAAACCATACCATGGTGTTATTACTAATGTAAACCATACCATGGTGTTATTACTAATGTAAACCATACCATGGTGTTATTACTAATGTAAACCATACCATGGTGTTATTACTAATGTACCAGGGTGTTATTACTAATGTAAACCATACCAGGGTGTTATTACTAATGTAAACCATACCATGGTGTTAATACTAATGTAAACCATACCATGGTGTTATTACTAATGTAAACCATACCATGGTGTTATTACTAATGTAAACCATACCATGGTGTTATTACTAATGTAAACCATACCATGGTGTTATTACTAATGTAAACCATACCATGGTGTTATTACTAATGTAAACCATACCATTTTTTATGTTTATCTTTGGTCCTGTTAGTCCTGTTAGTCCTGTTAGTCCTTTAGCAGACGCTCTTATCCACCGTGACTTACAGTTCCATTGTTTCTTCGACGTCCAATGAGAGTCCCGCGAATGTTCGCACACAATTCTATCTAGACTGTTATTTCTTATATCCACAGGCTGCATGTCCTTGTACACTGACTGACTGAGACAGACAGACAGACACGGGATTTAGATCAATGCAAGAAGGAAGGAAAAAAAAAGTACGTTATGAGTTTCAACTCAAAAGCAGTTGAAAGAACGCTTACGAGTACAGAAGTGAACTGAATAGAGTGATTACTTAAAGGTCCTTTTAAACAAGTGACAACTCTTACATAGACTCTCTTTCTCAAACCCAATGTCCTTGACTTGTGTGTCTGGCGGAGACTGCGAGTCGAGAGGAACCCGTTATGAAATTCAGATCTATTCCGCAAGGTTCTGTTACTATGGATACGGCTACTGTCTTCCTCCCGTTGGAGCCGGGAACGGTGGCTGGGATAGGAGGAGAACACAGAGACACACAGATTGATAGGATTGTCTGGTTAGACACGGAAATATAATTCTCTTGGTTGGAAGACGTTAAAAACGTCTAGTTTTAATCAATATGTTTGATGTTCTAATACTCCATGTTCCGTTGAAGAGGCAGATTAAGTTTTTAAATATGGCGGTAAAAGAGAGAATGGGATTGTTTAGTTCACCGTGTCTGTCCGACCCTTTCCCCTAATCTCTCTGTCCAACCCTTTCCCCTCATCTCTCTGTCCAACCCTTTCCTCTCATCTCTCTGTCCAACCCTTTCCTCTCATCTCTCTGTCCAACCCTTTCCCCTCATCTCTCTGTCCAACCCTTTCCCCTCATCTCTCTAACCAACCCTTTCCTCTCATCTCTCTAACCAACCCTTTCCCCTCATCTCTCTGTCCAACCCTTTCCTCTCATCTCTCTGACCAACCCTTTCCCCTCATCTCTCTGTCCAACCCTTTCCCCTCATCTCTCTGACCAACCCTTTCCTCTCATCTCTCTAACCAACCCTTTCCCCTCATCTCTCTGTCCAACCCTTTCCTCTCATCTCTCTGTCCAACCCTTTCCCCTCATCTCTCTGTCCAACCCTTTCCCCTCATCTCTCTGTCCAACCCTTTCCCCTCATCTCTCTGACCAACCCTTTCCCCTCATCTCTCTGTCCAACCCTTTCCTCTCATCTCTCTAACCAACCCTTCCCCCTCATCTCTCTAACCAACCCTTTCCCCTCATCTCTCTAACCAACCCTTCCCCCTCATCTCTCTGACCAACCCTTTCCTCTCATCTCTCTGTCCAACCCTTTCCCCTCATCTCTCTAACCAACCCTTTCCCCTCATCTCTCTGTCCAACCCTTTCCTCTCATCTCTCTAACCAACCCTTTCCTCTCATCTCTCTAACCAACCCTTTCCCCTCATCTCTCTGTCCAACCCTTTCCCCTCATCTCTCTGTCCAACCCTTTCCCCTAATCTCTCTGTCCAACCCTTTCCCCTCATCTCTCTGTCCAACCCTTTCCCCTCATCTCTCTGTCCAACCCTTTCCCCTCATCTCTCTGTCCAACCCTTTCCCCTCATCTCTCTGACCAACCCTTTCCTCTCATCTCTCTGTCCAACCCTTTCCCCTCATCTCTCTAACCAACCCTTTCCCCTCATCTCTCTGTCCAACCCTTTCCTCTCATCTCTCTGTCCAACCCTTTCCCCTCATCTCTCTGTCCAACCCTTTCCCCTCATCTCTCTAACCAACCCTTTCCTCTCATCTCTCTGTCCAACCCTTTCCCCTCATCTCTCTGTCCAACCCTTTCCTCTCATCTCTCTGACCAACCCTTTCCCCTCATCTCTCTGACCAACCCTTTCCTCTCATCTCTCTAACCAACCCTTTCCCCTCATCTCTCTGTCCAACCCTTTCCTCTCATCTCTCTAACCAACCCTTTCCCCTCATCTCTCTGACCAACCCTTTCCTCTCATCTCGCTAACCAACCCTTTCCCCTCATCTCTCTGTCCAACCCTTTCCTCTCATCTCTCTAACCAACCCTTTCCCCTCATCTCTCTGTCCAACCCTTTCCTCTCATCTCTCTAACCAACCCTTTCCTCTCATCTCTCTAACCAACCCTTTCCCCTCATCTCTCTGTCCAACCCTTTCCCCTCATCTCTCTGTCCAACCCTTTCCTCTCATCTCTCTAACCAACCCTTTCCCCTCATCTCTCTGACCAACCCTTTCCTCTCATCTCTCTGTCCAACCCTTTCCCCTCATCTCTCTAACCAACCCTTTCCCCTCATCTCTCTGTCCAACCCTTTCCTCTCATCTCTCTGTCCAACCCTTTCCCCTCATCTCTCTGTCCAACCCTTTCCCCTCATCTCGCTAACCAACCCTTTCCTCTCATCTCTCTGTCCAACCCTTTCCCCTCATCTCTCTGTCCAACCCTTTCCCCTCATCTCTCTAACCAACCCTTTCCCCTCATCTCTCTGTCCAACCCTTTCCCCTCATCTCTCTGTCCAACCCTTTCCTCTCATCTCTCTAACCAACCCTTTCCCCTCATCTCTCTGTCCAACCCTTTCCCCTCATCTCTCTGTCCAACCCTTTCCTCTCATCTCTCTAACCAACCCTTTCCCCTCATCTCTCTAACCAACCCTTTCCCCTCATCTCTCTGTCCAACCCTTTCCCCTCATCTCTCTGTCCAACCCTTTCCTCTCATCTCTCTGACCAACCCTTTCCCCTCATCTCTCTGTCCAACCCTTTCCCCTCATCTCTCTAACCAACCCTTTCCCCTCATCTCTCTAACCAACCCTTTCCCCTCATCTCTCTAACCAACCCTTTCCTCTCATCTCTCTGTCCAACCCTTTCCCCTCATCTCTCTGTCCAACCCTTTCCCCTCATCTCTCTGTCCAACCCTTTCCCCTCATCTCTCTAACCAACCCTTTCCCCTCATCTCTCTAACCAACCCTTTCCCCTCATCTCTCTAACCAACCCTTTCCCCTCATCTCTCTAACCAACCCTTTCCCCTCATCTCTCTAACCAACCCTTTCCCCTCATCTCTCTAACCAACCCTTTCCCCTCATCTCTCTAACCAACCCTTTCCCCTCATCTCTCTGTCCAACCCTTTCCCCTCATCTCTCTAACCAACCCTTTCCCCTCATCTCTCTGTCCAACCCTTTCCCCTCATCTCTCTGTCCAACCCTTTCCCCTCATCTCTCTGTCCAACCCTTTCCCCTCATCTCTCTGTCCAACCCTTTCCCCTCATCTCTCTTACCAACCCTTTCCCCTCATCTCTCTAACCAACCCTTTCCCCTCATCTCTCTAACCAACCCTTTCCCCTCATCTCTCTAACCAACCCTTTCCCCTCATCTCTCTGTCCAACCCTTTCCCCTCATCTCTCTGACCAACCCTTTCCTCTCATCTCTCTGTCCAACCCTTTCCCCTCATCTCTCTAACCAACCCTTTCCCCTCATCTCTCTGTCCAACCCTTTCCTCTCATCTCTCTAACCAACCCTTTCCTCTCATCTCTCTAACCAACCCTTTCCCCTCATCTCTCTGTCCAACCCTTTCCCCTCATCTCTCTGTCCAACCCTTTCCCCTAATCTCTCTGTCCAACCCTTTCCCCTCATCTCTCTGTCCAACCCTTTCCCCTCATCTCTCTGTCCAACCCTTTCCCCTCATCTCTCTGTCCAACCCTTTCCCCTCATCTCTCTGACCAACCCTTTCCTCTCATCTCTCTGTCCAACCCTTTCCCCTCATCTCTCTAACCAACCCTTTCCCCTCATCTCTCTGTCCAACCCTTTCCTCTCATCTCTCTGTCCAACCCTTTCCCCTCATCTCTCTGTCCAACCCTTTCCCCTCATCTCTCTAACCAACCCTTTCCTCTCATCTCTCTGTCCAACCCTTTCCCCTCATCTCTCTGTCCAACCCTTTCCTCTCATCTCTCTGACCAACCCTTTCCCCTCATCTCTCTGACCAACCCTTTCCTCTCATCTCTCTAACCAACCCTTTCCCCTCATCTCTCTGTCCAACCATTTCCTCTCATCTCTCTAACCAACCCTTTCCCCTCATCTCTCTGACCAACCCTTTCCTCTCATCTCGCTAACCAACCCTTTCCCCTCATCTCTCTGTCCAACCCTTTCCTCTCATCTCTCTAACCAACCCTTTCCCCTCATCTCTCTGTCCAACCCTTTCCTCTCATCTCTCTAACCAACCCTTTCCTCTCATCTCTCTAACCAACCCTTTCCCCTCATCTCTCTGTCCAACCCTTTCCCCTCATCTCTCTGTCCAACCCTTTCCTCTCATCTCTCTAACCAACCCTTTCCCCTCATCTCTCTGACCAACCCTTTCCTCTCATCTCTCTGTCCAACCCTTTCCCCTCATCTCTCTAACCAACCCTTTCCCCTCATCTCTCTGTCCAACCCTTTCCTCTCATCTCTCTGTCCAACCCTTTCCCCTCATCTCTCTGTCCAACCCTTTCCCCTCATCTCTCTAACCAACCCTTTCCTCTCATCTCTCTGTCCAACCCTTTCCCCTCATCTCTCTGTCCAACCCTTTCCCCTCATCTCTCTAACCAACCCTTTCCCCTCATCTCTCTGTCCAACCCTTTCCCCTCATCTCTCTGTCCAACCCTTTCCCCTCATCTCTCTGTCCAACCCTTTCCCCTCATCTCTCTGTCCAACCCTTTCCCCTCATCTCTCTGTCCAACCCTTTCCCCTCATCTCTCTGACCAACCCTTTCCCCTCATCTCTCTGTCCAACCCTTTCCTCTCATCTCTCTAACCAACCCTTTCCCCTCATCTCTCTGTCCAACCCTTTCCCCTCATCTCTCTGTCCAACCCTTTCCTCTCATCTCTCTAACCAACCCTTTCCCCTCATCTCTCTAACCAACCCTTTCCCCTCATCTCTCTGTCCAACCCTTTCCCCTCATCTCTCTGTCCAACCCTTTCCCCTCATCTCTCTGACCAACCCTTTCCCCTCATCTCTCTGTCCAACCCTTTCCCCTCATCTCTCTAACCAACCCTTTCCCCTCATCTCTCTAACCAACCCTTTCCCCTCATCTCTCTAACCAACCCTTTCCTCTCATCTCTCTGTCCAACCCTTTCCCCTCATCTCTCTGTCCAACCCTTTCCCCTCATCTCTCTGTCCAACCCTTTCCCCTCATCTCTCTAACCAACCCTTTCCCCTCATCTCTCTAACCAACCCTTTCCCCTCATCTCTCTAACCAACCCTTTCCCCTCATCTCTCTAACCAACCCTTTCCCCTCATCTCTCTAACCAACCCTTTCCCCTCATCTCTCTAACCAACCCTTTCCCCTCATCTCTCTAACCAACCCTTTCCCCTCATCTCTCTGTCCAACCCTTTCCCCTCATCTCTCTAACCAACCCTTTCCCCTCATCTCTCTGTCCAACCCTTTCCCCTCATCTCTCTGTCCAACCCTTTCCCCTCATCTCTCTGTCCAACCCTTTCCCCTCATCTCTCTGTCCAACCCTTTCCCCTCATCTCTCTTACCAACCCTTTCCCCTCATCTCTCTAACCAACCCTTTCCCCTCATCTCTCTAACCAACCCTTTCCCCTCATCTCTCTAACCAACCCTTTCCCCTCATCTCTCTGTCCAACCCTTTCCCCTCATCTCTCTAACCAACCCTTTCCCCTCATCTCTCTGTCCAACCCTTTCCCCTCATCTCTCTGTCCAACCCTTTCCCCTCATCTCTCTGTCCAACCCTTTCCCCTCATCTCTCTGTCCAACCCTTTCCCCTCATCTCTCTAACCAACCCTTTCCCCTCATCTCTCTAACCAACCCTTTCCCCTCATCTCTCTAACCAACCCTTTCCTCTCATCTCTCTAACCAACCCTTTCCCCTCATCTCTCTGTCCAACCCTTTCCCCTCATCTCTCTGTCCAACCCTTTCCCCTCATCTCTCTGACCAACCCTTTCCCCTCATCTCTCTGTCCAACCCTTTCCCCTCATCTCTCTAACCAACCCTTTCCCCTCATCTCTCTAACCAACCCTTTCCCCTCATCTCTCTAACCAACCCTTTCCTCTCATCTCTCTGTCCAACCCTTTCCCCTCATCTCTCTGTCCAACCCTTTCCCCTCATCTCTCTAACCAACCCTTTCCCCTCATCTCTCTAACCAACCCTTTCCCCTCATCTCTCTAACCAACCCTTTCCCCTCATCTCTCTAACCAACCCTTTCCCCTCATCTCTCTAACCAACCCTTTCCCCTCATCTCTCTAACCAACCCTTTCCCCTCATCTCTCTAACCAACCCTTTCCCCTCATCTCTCTAACCAACCCTTTCCCCTCATCTCTCTGTCCAACCCTTTCCCCTCATCTCTCTAACCAACCCTTTCCCCTCATCTCTCTGTCCAACCCTTTCCCCTCATCTCTCTGTCCAACCCTTTCCCCTCATCTCTCTGTCCAACCCTTTCCCCTCATCTCTCTGTCCAACCCTTTCCCCTCATCTCTCTGTCCAACCCTTTCCTCTCATCTCTCTAACCAACCCTTTCCTCTCATCTCTCTAACCAACCCTTTCCCCTCATCTCTCTGTCCAACCCTTTCCCCTCATCTCTCTGTCCAACCCTTTCCCCTAATCTCTCTGTCCAACCCTTTCCCCTCATCTCTCTGTCCAACCCTTTCCCCTCATCTCTCTGTCCAACCCTTTCCCCTCATCTCTCTGTCCAACCCTTTCCCCTCATCTCTCTGACCAACCCTTTCCTCTCATCTCTCTGTCCAACCCTTTCCCCTCATCTCTCTAACCAACCCTTTCCCCTCATCTCTCTGTCCAACCCTTTCCTCTCATCTCTCTGTCCAACCCTTTCCCCTCATCTCTCTGTCCAACCCTTTCCCCTCATCTCTCTAACCAACCCTTTCCTCTCATCTCTCTGTCCAACCCTTTCCCCTCATCTCTCTGTCCAACCCTTTCCTCTCATCTCTCTGACCAACCCTTTCCCCTCATCTCTCTGACCAACCCTTTCCTCTCATCTCTCTAACCAACCCTTTCCCCTCATCTCTCTGTCCAACCCTTTCCTCTCATCTCTCTAACCAACCCTTTCCCCTCATCTCTCTGACCAACCCTTTCCTCTCATCTCGCTAACCAACCCTTTCCCCTCATCTCTCTGTCCAACCCTTTCCTCTCATCTCTCTAACCAACCCTTTCCCCTCATCTCTCTGTCCAACCCTTTCCTCTCATCTCTCTAACCAACCCTTTCCTCTCATCTCTCTAACCAACCCTTTCCCCTCATCTCTCTGTCCAACCCTTTCCCCTCATCTCTCTGTCCAACCCTTTCCTCTCATCTCTCTAACCAACCCTTTCCCCTCATCTCTCTGACCAACCCTTTCCTCTCATCTCTCTGTCCAACCCTTTCCCCTCATCTCTCTAACCAACCCTTTCCCCTCATCTCTCTGTCCAACCCTTTCCTCTCATCTCTCTGTCCAACCCTTTCCCCTCATCTCTCTGTCCAACCCTTTCCCCTCATCTCTCTAACCAACCCTTTCCTCTCATCTCTCTGTCCAACCCTTTCCCCTCATCTCTCTGTCCAACCCTTTCCCCTCATCTCTCTAACCAACCCTTTCCCCTCATCTCTCTGTCCAACCCTTTCCCCTCATCTCTCTGTCCAACCCTTTCCCCTCATCTCTCTGTCCAACCCTTTCCCCTCATCTCTCTGTCCAACCCTTTCCCCTCATCTCTCTGTCCAACCCTTTCCCCTCATCTCTCTGACCAACCCTTTCCCCTCATCTCTCTGTCCAACCCTTTCCTCTCATCTCTCTAACCAACCCTTTCCCCTCATCTCTCTGTCCAACCCTTTCCCCTCATCTCTCTGTCCAACCCTTTCCTCTCATCTCTCTAACCAACCCTTTCCCCTCATCTCTCTAACCAACCCTTTCCCCTCATCTCTCTGTCCAACCCTTTCCCCTCATCTCTCTGTCCAACCCTTTCCCCTCATCTCTCTGACCAACCCTTTCCCCTCATCTCTCTGTCCAACCCTTTCCCCTCATCTCTCTAACCAACCCTTTCCCCTCATCTCTCTAACCAACCCTGTCCCCTCATCTCTCTAACCAACCCTTTCCTCTCATCTCTCTGTCCAACCCTTTCCCCTCATCTCTCTGTCCAACCCTTTCCCCTCATCTCTCTGTCCAACCCTTTCCCCTCATCTCTCTAACCAACCCTTTCCCCTCATCTCTCTAACCAACCCTTTCCCCTCATCTCTCTAACCAACCCTTTCCCCTCATCTCTCTAACCAACCCTTTCCCCTCATCTCTCTAACCAACCCTTTCCCCTCATCTCTCTAACCAACCCTTTCCCCTCATCTCTCTAACCAACCCTTTCCCCTCATCTCTCTGTCCAACCCTTTCCCCTCATCTCTCTAACCAACCCTTTCCCCTCATCTCTCTGTCCAACCCTTTCCCCTCATCTCTCTGTCCAACCCTTTCCCCTCATCTCTCTGTCCAACCCTTTCCCCTCATCTCTCTGTCCAACCCTTTCCCCTCATCTCTCTAACCAACCCTTTCCCCTCATCTCTCTAACCAACCCTTTCCCCTCATCTCTCTAACCAACCCTTTCCCCTCATCTCTCTGTCCAACCCTTTCCCCTCATCTCTCTAACCAACCCTTTCCCCTCATCTCTCTGTCCAACCCTTTCCCCTCATCTCTCTGTCCAACCCTTTCCCCTCATCTCTCTGTCCAACCCTTTCCCCTCATCTCTCTGTCCAACCCTTTCCCCTCATCTCTCTAACCAACCCTTTCCCCTCATCTCTCTGTCCAACCCTTTCCCCTCATCTCTCTAACCAACCCTTTCCCCTCATCTCTCTGTCCAACCCTTTCCCCTCATCTCTCTGTCCAACCCTTTCCCCTCATCTCTCTGTCCAACCCTTTCCCCTCATCTCTCTGTCCAACCCTTTCCCCTCATCTCTCTAACCAACCCTTTCCCCTCATCTCTCTAACCAACCCTTTCCCCTCATCTCTCTAACCAACCCTTTCCCCTCATCTCTCTAACCAACCCTTTCCTCTCATCTCTCTAACCAACCCTTTCCCCTCATCTCTCTGTCCAACCCTTTCCCCTCATCTCTCTGTCCAACCCTTTCCCCTCATCTCTCTGACCAACCCTTTCCCCTCATCTCTCTGTCCAACCCTTTCCCCTCATCTCTCTAACCAACCCTTTCCCCTCATCTCTCTAACCAACCCTTTCCCCTCATCTCTCTAACCAACCCTTTCCTCTCATCTCTCTGTCCAACCCTTTCCCCTCATCTCTCTGTCCAACCCTTTCCCCTCATCTCTCTAACCAACCCTTTCCCCTCATCTCTCTAACCAACCCTTTCCCCTCATCTCTCTAACCAACCCTTTCCCCTCATCTCTCTAACCAACCCTTTCCCCTCATCTCTCTAACCAACCCTTTCCCCTCATCTCTCTAACCAACCCTTTCCCCTCATCTCTCTAACCAACCCTTTCCCCTCATCTCTCTAACCAACCCTTTCCCCTCATCTCTCTGTCCAACCCTTTCCCCTCATCTCTCTAACCAACCCTTTCCCCTCATCTCTCTGTCCAACCCTTTCCCCTCATCTCTCTGTCCAACCCTTTCCCCTCATCTCTCTGTCCAACCCTTTCCCCTCATCTCTCTGTCCAACCCTTTCCCCTCATCTCTCTGTCCAACCCTTTCCCCTCATCTCTCTAACCAACCCTTTCCCCTCATCTCTCTAACCAACCCTTTCCCCTCATCTCTCGAACCAACCCTTTCCCCTCATCTCTCTAACCAACCCTTTCCCCTCATCTCTCTGTCCAACCCTTTCCCCTCATCTCTCTAACCAACCCTTTCCCCTCATCTCTCTGTCCAACCCTTTCCCCTCATCTCTCTGTCCAACCCTTTCCCCTCATCTCTCTGTCCAACCCTTTCCCCTCATCTCTCTAACCAACCCTTTCCCCTCATCTCTCTAACCAACCCTTTCCCCTCATCTCTCTAACCAACCCTTTCCCCTCATCTCTCTAACCAACCCTTTCCTCTCATCTCTCTAACCAACCCTTTCCCCTCATCTCTCTGTCCAACCCTTTCCCCTCATCTCTCTGTCCAACCCTTTCCCCTCATCTCTCTGACCAACCCTTTCCCCTCATCTCTCTGTCCAACCCTTTCCCCTCATCTCTCTAACCAACCCTTTCCCCTCATCTCTCTAACCAACCCTTTCCCCTCATCTCTCTAACCAACCCTTTCCTCTCATCTCTCTGTCCAACCCTTTCCCCTCATCTCTCTGTCCAACCCTTTCCCCTCATCTCTCTAACCAACCCTTTCCCCTCATCTCTCTAACCAACCCTTTCCCCTCATCTCTCTAACCAACCCTTTCCCCTCATCTCTCTAACCAACCCTTTCCCCTCATCTCTCTAACCAACCCTTTCCCCTCATCTCTCTAACCAACCCTTTCCCCTCATCTCTCTAACCAACCCTTTCCCCTCATCTCTCTAACCAACCCTTTCCTCTCATCTCTCTAACCAACCCTTTCCCCTCATCTCTCTGTCCAACCCTTTCCCCTCATCTCTCTGTCCAACCCTTTCCCCTCATCTCTCTGACCAACCCTTTCCCCTCATCTCTCTGTCCAACCCTTTCCCCTCATCTCTCTAACCAACCCTTTCCCCTCATCTCTCTAACCAACCCTTTCCCCTCATCTCTCTAACCAACCCTTTCCTCTCATCTCTCTGTCCAACCCTTTCCCCTCATCTCTCTGTCCAACCCTTTCCCCTCATCTCTCTAACCAACCCTTTCCCCTCATCTCTCTAACCAACCCTTTCCCCTCATCTCTCTAACCAACCCTTTCCCCTCATCTCTCTGTCCAACCCTTTCCCCTCATCTCTCTGTCCAACCCTTTCCCCTCATCTCTCTGTCCAACCCTTTCCCCTCATCTCTCTGTCCAACCCTTTCCCCTCATCTCTCTGTCCAACCCTTTCCCCTCATCTCTCTGTCCAACCCTTTCCCCTCATCTCTCTGTCCAACCCTTTCCTCTCATCTCTCTAACCAACCCTTTCCCCTCATCTCTCTGTCCAACCCTTTCCCCTCATCTCTCTGTCCAACCCTTTCCTCTCATCTCTCTAACCAACCCTTTCCCCTCATCTCTCTAACCAACCCTTTCCCCTCATCTCTCTGTCCAACCCTTTCCTCTCATCTCTCTAACCAACCCTTTCCCCTCATCTCTCTAACCAACCCTTTCCCCTCATCTCTCTAACCAACCCTTTCCTCTCATCTCTCTGTCCAACCCTTTCCCCTCATCTCTCTGTCCAACCCTTTCCCCTCATCTCTCTAACCAACCCTTTCCCCTCATCTCTCTAACCAACCCTTTCCCCTCATCTCTCTAACCAACCCTTTCCCCTCATCTCTCTGTCCAACCCTTTCCCCTCATCTCTCTGTCCAACCCTTTCCCCTCATCTCTCTGTCCAACCCTTTCCCCTCATCTCTCTGTCCAACCCTTTCCCCTCATCTCTCTGTCCAACCCTTTCCCCTCATCTCTCTGTCCAACCCTTTCCCCTCATCTCTCTGTCCAACCCTTTCCTCTCATCTCTCTAACCAACCCTTTCCCCTCATCTCTCTGTCCAACCCTTTCCCCTCATCTCTCTGTCCAACCCTTTCCTCTCATCTCTCTAACCAACCCTTTCCCCTCATCTCTCTAACCAACCCTTTCCCCTCATCTCTCTGTCCAACCCTTTCCTCTCATCTCTCTAACCAACCCTTTCCCCTCATCTCTCTAACCAACCCTTTCCCCTCATCTCTCTGTCCAACCCTTTCCCCTCATCTCTCTAACCAACCCTTTCCTCTCATCTCTCTGTCCAACCCTTTCCCCTCATCTCTCTGTCCAACCCTTTCCTCTCATCTCTCTAACCAACCCTTTCCCCTCATCTCTCTGTCCAACCCTTTCCCCTCATCCCTCTGTCCAACCCTTTCCCCTCATCTCTCTAACCAACCCTTTCCCCTCATCTCTCTGTCCAACCCTTTCCCCTCATCTCTCTAACCAACCCTTTCCTCTCATCTCTCTGACCAACCCTTTCCCCTCATCTCTCTGTCCAACCCTTTCCCCTCATCTCTCTGTCCAACCCTTTCCCCTCATCTCTCTAACCAACCCTTTCCCCTCATCTCTCTGTCCAACCCTTTCCCCTCATCTCTCTGTCCAACCCTTTCCCCTCATCTCTCTGTCCAACCCTTTCCCCTCATCTCTCTGTCCAACCCTTTCCCCTCATCTCTCTAACCAACCCTTTCCCCTCATCTCTCTAACCAACCCTTTCCCCTCATCTCTCTGTCCAACCCTTTCCTCTCATCTCTCTGTCCAACCCTTTCCCCTCATCTCTCTGTCCAACCCTTTCCCCTCATCTCTCTGTCCAACCCTTTCCCCTCATCTCTCTGTCCAACCCTTTCCCCTCATCTCTCTAACCAACCCTTTCCCCTCATCTCTCTGTCCAACCCTTTCCCCTCATCTCTCTGTCCAACCCTTTCCCCTCATCTCTCTGTCCAACCCTTTCCCCTCATCTCTCTAACCAACCCTTTCCCCTCATCTCTCTAACCAACCCTTTCCTCTCATCTCTCTGTCCAACCCTTTCCCCTCATCTCTCTGTCCAACCCTTTCCTCTCATCTCTCTGTCCAACCCTTTCCCCTCATCTCTCTGTCCAACCCTTTCCCCTCATCTCTCTAACCAACCCTTTCCCCTCATCTCTCTAACCAACCCTTTCCCCTCATCTCTCTGTCCAACCCTTTCCCCTCATCTCTCTGTCCAACCCTTTCCCCTCATCTCTCTGTCCAACCCTTTCCTCTCATCTCTCTGTCCAACCCTTTCCCCTCATCTCTCTGTCCAACCCTTTCCTCTCATCTCTCTGTCCAACCCTTTCCCCTCATCTCTCTGTCCAACCCTTTCCTCTCATCTCTCTGTCCAACCCTTTCCCCTCATCTCTCTAACCAACCCTTTCCTCTCATCTCTCTAACCAACCCTTTCCTCTCATCTCTCTGTCCAACCCTTTCCCCTCATCTCTCTGTCCAACCCTTTCCCCTCATCTCTCTAACCAACCCTTTCCTCTCATCTCTCTGTCCAACCCTTTCCCCTCATCTCTCTGTCCAACCCTTTCCTCTCATCTCTCTGTCCAACCCTTTCCCCTCATCTCTCTAACCAACCCTTTCCCCTCATCTCTCTAACCAACCCTTTCCCCTCATCTCTCTGTCCAACCCTTTCCTCTCATCTCTCTAACCGACCCTTTCCCCTCATCTCTCTAACCAACCCTTTCCCCTCATCTCTCTGTCCAACCCTTTCCCCTCATCTCTCTAACCAACCCTTTCCTCTCATCTCTCTGTCCAACCCTTTCCCCTCATCTCTCTGTCCAACCCTTTCCTCTCATCTCTCTAACCAACCCTTTCCCCTCATCTCTCTGTCCAACCCTTTCCCCTCATCTCTCTGTCCAACCCTTTCCCCTCATCTCTCTAACCAACCCTTTCCCCTCATCTCTCTGTCCAACCCTTTCCCCTCATCTCTCTAACCAACCCTTTCCTCTCATCTCTCTGACCAACCCTTTCCCCTCATCTCTCTGTCCAACCCTTTCCCCTCATCTCTCTAACCAACCCTTTCCCCTCATCTCTCTGTCCAACCCTTTCCCCTCATCTCTCTGTCCAACCCTTTCCCCTCATCTCTCTGTCCAACCCTTTCCCCTCATCTCTCTGTCCAACCCTTTCCCCTCATCTCTCTAACCAACCCTTTCCCCTCATCTCTCTAACCAACCCTTTCCCCTCATCTCTCTGTCCAACCCTTTCCTCTCATCTCTCTGTCCAACCCTTTCCCCTCATCTCTCTGTCCAACCCTTTCCCCTCATCTCTCTGTCCAACCCTTTCCCCTCATCTCTCTGTCCAACCCTTTCCCCTCATCTCTCTAACCAACCCTTTCCCCTCATCTCTCTGTCCAACCCTTTCCCCTCATCTCTCTGTCCAACCCTTTCCCCTCATCTCTCTGTCCAACCCTTTCCCCTCATCTCTCTGTCCAACCCTTTCCCCTCATCTCTCTAACCAACCCTTTCCCCTCATCTCTCTGTCCAACCCTTTCCCCTCATCTCTCTGTCCAACCCTTTCCCCTCATCTCTCTGTCCAACCCTTTCCCCTCATCTCTCTGTCCAACCCTTTCCCCTCATCTCTCTGTCCAACCCTTTCCCCTCATCTCTCTGTCCAACCCTTTCCCCTCATCTCTCTGTCCAACCCTTTCCTCTCATCTCTCTAACCAACCCTTTCCCCTCATCTCTCTGTCCAACCCTTTCCCCTCATCTCTCTGTCCAACCCTTTCCTCTCATCTCTCTAACCAACCCTTTCCCCTCATCTCTCTAACCAACCCTTTCCCCTCATCTCTCTGTCCAACCCTTTCCTCTCATCTCTCTAACCAACCCTTTCCCCTCATCTCTCTAACCAACCCTTTCCCCTCATCTCTCTAACCAACCCTTTCCTCTCATCTCTCTGTCCAACCCTTTCCCCTCATCTCTCTGTCCAACCCTTTCCCCTCATCTCTCTAACCAACCCTTTCCCCTCATCTCTCTAACCAACCCTTTCCCCTCATCTCTCTAACCAACCCTTTCCCCTCATCTCTCTGTCCAACCCTTTCCCCTCATCTCTCTGTCCAACCCTTTCCCCTCATCTCTCTGTCCAACCCTTTCCCCTCATCTCTCTGTCCAACCCTTTCCCCTCATCTCTCTGTCCAACCCTTTCCCCTCATCTCTCTGTCCAACCCTTTCCCCTCATCTCTCTGTCCAACCCTTTCCTCTCATCTCTCTAACCAACCCTTTCCCCTCATCTCTCTGTCCAACCCTTTCCCCTCATCTCTCTGTCCAACCCTTTCCTCTCATCTCTCTAACCAACCCTTTCCCCTCATCTCTCTAACCAACCCTTTCCCCTCATCTCTCTGTCCAACCCTTTCCTCTCATCTCTCTAACCAACCCTTTCCCCTCATCTCTCTAACCAACCCTTTCCCCTCATCTCTCTGTCCAACCCTTTCCCCTCATCTCTCTAACCAACCCTTTCCTCTCATCTCTCTGTCCAACCCTTTCCCCTCATCTCTCTGTCCAACCCTTTCCTCTCATCTCTCTAACCAACCCTTTCCCCTCATCTCTCTGTCCAACCCTTTCCCCTCATCCCTCTGTCCAACCCTTTCCCCTCATCTCTCTAACCAACCCTTTCCCCTCATCTCTCTGTCCAACCCTTTCCCCTCATCTCTCTAACCAACCCTTTCCTCTCATCTCTCTGACCAACCCTTTCCCCTCATCTCTCTGTCCAACCCTTTCCCCTCATCTCTCTGTCCAACCCTTTCCCCTCATCTCTCTAACCAACCCTTTCCCCTCATCTCTCTGTCCAACCCTTTCCCCTCATCTCTCTGTCCAACCCTTTCCCCTCATCTCTCTGTCCAACCCTTTCCCCTCATCTCTCTGTCCAACCCTTTCCCCTCATCTCTCTAACCAACCCTTTCCCCTCATCTCTCTGTCCAACCCTTTCCCCTCATCTCTCTGTCCAACCCTTTCCCCTCATCTCTCTGTCCAACCCTTTCCCCTCATCTCTCTGTCCAACCCTTTCCCCTCATCTCTCTGTCCAACCCTTTCCCCTCATCTCTCTAACCAACCCTTTCCCCTCATCTCTCTGTCCAACCCTTTCCTCTCATCTCTCTGTCCAACCCTTTCCCCTCATCTCTCTGTCCAACCCTTTCCCCTCATCTCTCTGTCCAACCCTTTCCCCTCATCTCTCTAACCAACCCTTTCCCCTCATCTCTCTAACCAACCCTTTCCCCTCATCTCTCTGTCCAACCCTTTCCTCTCATCTCTCTGTCCAACCCTTTCCTCTCATCTCTCTGTCCAACCCTTTCCCCTCATCTCTCTGTCCAACCCTTTCCCCTCATCTCTCTAACCAACCCTTTCCCCTCATCTCTCTAACCAACCCTTTCCCCTCATCTCTCTGTCCAACCCTTTCCTCTCATCTCTCTGTCCAACCCTTTCCCCTCATCTCTCTGTCCAACCCTTTCCCCTCATCTCTCTGTCCAACCCTTTCCCCTCATCTCTCTGTCCAACCCTTTCCCCTCATCTCTCTAACCAACCCTTTCCCCTCATCTCTCTGTCCAACCCTTTCCCCTCATCTCTCTGTCCAACCCTTTCCCCTCATCTCTCTGTCCAACCCTTTCCCCTCATCTCTCTGTCCAACCCTTTCCCCTCATCTCTCTAACCAACCCTTTCCCCTCATCTCTCTAACCAACCCTTTCCTCTCATCTCTCTGTCCAACCCTTTCCCCTCATCTCTCTGTCCAACCCTTTCCTCTCATCTCTCTGTCCAACCCTTCCCCTCATCTCTCTGTCCAACCCTTTCCCCTCATCTCTCTAACCAACCCTTTCCCCTCATCTCTCTAACCAACCCTTTCCCCTCATCTCTCTGTCCAACCCTTTCCTCTCATCTCTCTGTCCAACCCTTTCCCCTCATCTCTCTGTCCAACCCTTTCCTCTCATCTCTCTGTCCAACCCTTTCCCCTCATCTCTCTGTCCAACCCTTTCCCCTCATCTCTCTAACCAACCCTTTCCCTCTCATCTCTCTGTCCAACCCTTTCCCCTCATCTCTCTGTCCAACCCTTTCCTCTCATCTCTCTGTCCAACCCTTTCCCCTCATCTCTCTAACCAACCCTTTCCCCTCATCTCTCTAACCAACCCTTTCCCCTCATCTCTCTGTCCAACCCTTTCCTCTCATCTCTCTAACCGACCCTTTCCCCTCATCTCTCTAACCAACCCTTTCCCCTCATCTCTCTGTCCAACCCTTTCCCTTCATCTCTCTAACCAACCCTTTCCTCTCATCTCTCTGTCCAACCCTTTCCCCTCATCTCTCTGTCCAACCCTTTCCTCTCATCTCTCTAACCAACCCTTTCCCCTCATCTCTCTGTCCAACCCTTTCCCCTCATCTCTCTGTCCAACCCTTTCCCCTCATCTCTCTAACCAACCCTTTCCCCTCATCTCTCTGTCCAACCCTTTCCCCTCATCTCTCTAACCAACCCTTTCCTCTCATCTCTCTGACCAACCCTTTCCCCTCATCTCTCTGTCCAACCCTTTCCCCTCATCTCTCTAACCAACCCTTTCCCCTCATCTCTCTGTCCAACCCTTTCCCCTCATCTCTCTGTCCAACCCTTTCCCCTCATCTCTCTTTCCAACCCTTTCCCCTCATCTCTCTGTCCAACCCTTTCCCCTCATCTCTCTAACCAACCCTTTCCCCTCATCTCTCTAACCGACCCTTTCCCCTCATCTCTCTAACCAACCCTTTCCCCTCATCTCTCTGTCCAACCCTTTCCCCTCATCTCTCTAACCAACCCTTTCCTCTCATCTCTCTGTCCAACCCTTTCCCCTCATCTCTCTGTCCAACCCTTTCCTCTCATCTCTCTAACCAACCCTTTCCCCTCATCTCTCTGTCCAACCCTTTCCCCTCATCTCTCTGTCCAACCCTTTCCCCTCATCTCTCTAACCAACCCTTTCCCCTCATCTCTCTGTCCAACCCTTTCCCCTCATCTCTCTAACCAACCCTTTCCTCTCATCTCTCTGACCAACCCTTTCCCCTCATCTCTCTGTCCAACCCTTTCCCCTCATCTCTCTAACCAACCCTTTCCCCTCATCTCTCTGTCCAACCCTTTCCCCTCATCTCTCTGTCCAACCCTTTCCCCTCATCTCTCTGTCCAACCCTTTCCCCTCATCTCTCTGTCCAACCCTTTCCCCTCATCTCTCTAACCAACCCTTTCCCCTCATCTCTCTAACCAGCCCTTTCCCCTCATCTCTCTGTCCAACCCTTTCCTCTCATCTCTCTGTCCAACCCTTTCCCCTCATCTCTCTGTCCAACCCTTTCCCCTCATCTCTCTGTCCAACCCTTTCCCCTCATCTCTCTGTCCAACCCTTTCCCCTCATCTCTCTAACCAACCCTTTCCCCTCATCTCTCTGTCCAACCCTTTCCCCTCATCTCTCTGTCCAACCCTTTCCCCTCATCTCTCTGTCCAACCCTTTCCCCTCATCTCTCTAACCAACCCTTTCCCCTCATCTCTCTAACCAACCCTTTCCTCTCATCTCTCTGTCCAACCCTTTCCCCTCATCTCTCTGTCCAACCCTTTCCTCTCATCTCTCTGTCCAACCCTTTCCCCTCATCTCTCTGTCCAACCCTTTCCCCTCATCTCTCTAACCAACCCTTTCCCCTCATCTCTCTAACCAACCCTTTCCCCTCATCTCTCTGTCCAACCCTTTCCTCTCATCTCTCTGTCCAACCCTTTCCCCTCATCTCTCTGTCCAACCCTTTCCTCTCATCTCTCTGTCCAACCCTTTCCCCTCATCTCTCTGTCCAACCCTTTCCCCTCATCTCTCTAACCAACCCTTTCCTCTCATCTCTCTGTCCAACCCTTTCCCCTCATCTCTCTGTCCAACCCTTTCCTCTCATCTCTCTGTCCAACCCTTTCCCCTCATCTCTCTGTCCAACCCTTTCCCCTCATCTCTCTGTCCAACCCTTTCCCCTCATCTCTCTAACCAACCCTTTCCCCTCATCTCTCTAACCAACCCTTTCCCCTCATCTCTCTGTCCAACCCTTTCCCCTCATCTCTCTGTCCAACCCTTTCCCCTCATCTCTCTGTCCAACCCTTTCCCCTCATCTCTCTGTCCAACCCTTTCCCCTCATCTCTCTGTCCAACCCTTTCCCCTCATCTCTCTGTCCAACCCTTTCCCCTCATCTCTCTGTCCAACCCTTCCCCCTCATCTCTCTAACCAACCCTTTCCCCTCATCTCTCTGTCCAACCCTTTCCCCTCATCTCTCTAACCAACCCTTTCCCCTCATCTCTCTGTCCAACCCTTTCCCCTCATCTCTCTGTCCAACCCTTTCCCCTCATCTCTCTGTCCAACCCTTTCCCCTCATCTCTCTGTCCAACCCTTTCCCCTCATCTCTCTAACCAACCCTTTCCCCTCATCTCTCTGTCCAACCCTTTCCCCTCATCTCTCTGTCCAACCCTTTCCTCTCATCTCTCTGTCCAACCCTTTCCCCTCATCTCTCTGTCCAACCCTTTCCCCTCATCTCTCTATCCAACCCTTTCCTCTCATCTCTCTGTCCAACCCTTTCCCCTCATCTCTCTGTCCAACCCTTTCCCCTCATCTCTCTGTCCAACCCTTTCCTCTCATCTCTCTAACCAACCCTTTCCCCTCATCTCTCTAACCAACCCTTTCCCCTCATCTCTCTGTCCAACCCTTTCCCCTCATCTCTCTGTCCAACCCTTTCCCCTCATCTCTCTGTCCAACCCTTTCCTCTCATCTCTCTGACCAACCCTTTCCCCTCATCTCTCTGTCCAACCCTTTCCCCTCATCTCTCTAACCAACCCTTTCCCCTCATCTCTCTAACCAACCCTTTCCCCTCATCTCTCTGTCCAACCCTTTCCCCTCATCTCTCTGTCCAACCCTTTCCCCTCATCTCTCTGTCCAACCCTTTCCCCTCATCTCTCTGTCCAACCCTTTCCCCTCATCTCTCTAACCAACCCTTTCCCCTCATCTCTCTGTCCAACCCTTTCCCCTCATCTCTCTGTCCAACCCTTTCCCCTCATCTCTCTGTCCAACCCTTTCCCCTCATCTCTCTAACCAACCCTTTCCCCTCATCTCTCTGTCCAACCCTTTCCCCTCATCTCTCTGTCCAACCCTTTCCCCTCATCTCTCTGTCCAACCCTTTCCCCTCATCTCTCTAACCAACCCTTTCCCCTCATCTCTCTAACCAACCCTTTCCTCTCATCTCTCTAACCAACCCTTTCCTCTCATCTCTCTAACCAACCCTTTCCTCTCATCTCTCTAACCAACCCTTTCCTCTCATCTCTCTGTCCAACCCTTTCCTCTCATCTCTCTGTCCAACCCTTTCCTCTCATCTCTCTGTCCAACCCTTTCCTCTCATCTCTCTGTCCAACCCTTTCCTCTCATCTCTCTGTCCAACCCTTTCCTCTCATCTCTCTGTCCAACCCTTTCCTCTCATCTCTCTGTCCAACCCTTTCCCCTCATCTCTCTGTCCAACCCTTTCCTCTCATCTCTCTAACCAACCCTTTCCCCTCGTTTAGCTGTTAATTAAGATGAACACATTTGGAATGGATGGTGAAGTGGTCAGTAGCAGACTCCTATTGTATAGACCCGGGTTGTTGACAGACATGTTAATTCTCCGTGTGTTACTTTTCGCCCTGAAACAGGTTCTCTATTGTAACTGCCGTTTATCTCAGTCCCCTCCCCTCCCCTCCTCTTCTCCTCTCCTCCTCTTCTCCTCCCCTCCCCTCCTCTTCTCCTCTCCTCCCCTCCTCTTCTCCCCTCCCCTCGTCCCCTCCTCTTCTCCCCTTCCTTCCTCTTCTTCTCCTCCCCTCCCCTCCTCTTCTCCTCTCCCCAACCTCTTCCCCCCCTTCTCTTCTCCCCTCCTCTCCTCCCCTCCACTTCTCCCCCCTCTTCTCTTCTCCCCTCCTCTTCTCCTCCCCTCCCCTCCTCTTCTCATCTCCTCCTCTTCTCCTCCCCTCCCCTCCTCCCCTCCTCTCCTCCCCTCCTCTTCAAATATGGTGATGAGAGGTCACTACCAAATATGGTGATGAGAGGTCACTACCAAATATGGTGATGAGAGGTCACTACCAAATATGGTGATGAGAGGTCACTACCAAATATGGTGATGAGAGGTCACTACCAAATATGGTGATGAGAGATCACTACCAAATATGGTGATGAGAGGTCACTACCAAATATGGTGATGAGAGGTCACTACCAAATATGGTGATGAGAGGTCACTACCAAATATGGTGATGAGGTCACTACCAAATATGGTGATGAGAGGTCACTACCAAATATGGTGATGAGAGGTCACTACCAAATATGGTGATGAGAGATCACTACCAAATATGGTGATTAGCGGTTACTACCAAATATGGTGATGACAGTTACACCGTACCACTCCTGGTTACTATGACTACACGATATCAACACTGTACCACTCATGGTTACTATGACTACACGATATCAACACCGGACCACTCCTGGTTACTATGACTACATGATATCAACACCGTACCACTCCTGGTTACTATGACTACACGATATCAACACCGTGCCACTCATGGTTACTACGACTATACGATATCAACACCGTACCACTCCTGGTTACTATGACTACACGATATCAACACCGTACCACTCCTGGTTACTATGACTACACGATATCAACACCGTACCACTCCTGGTTACTATGACTACACAATATCAACACCGTACCACTCCTGGCTACTATGACTACACGATATCAACACCGTACCACTCCTGGTTACTATGACTACACGATATCAACACCGTACCACTCCTGGTTACTATGACTACACAATATCAACACCGTACCACTCCTGGTTACTATGACTACACGATATCAACACCGTACCACTCCTGGTTACTATGACTACACGATATCAACACCGTACCACTCCTGGTTACTATGACTACACGATATCAACACCGTACCACTCCTGGTTACTATGACTACACGATATCAACACCGTACCACTCCTGGTTACTATGACTACACGATATCAACACCGTACCACTCCTGGTTACTATGACTACATGATATCAACACCGTACCACTCCTGGTTACTATGACTACACGATATCAACACCATACCACTCCTGGCTACTATGACTACATGATATCAACACCGAGCCACTCCTGGTTACTATGACTACATGATATCAACACCGTACCACTCCTGGTTACTATGACTACACGATATCAACACCGTACCACTCCTGGCTACTATGACTACACGATATCAACACCGTACCACTCCTGGTTACTATGACTACACGATATCAACACCATACCACTCCTGGTTACTATGCCTACACGATATCAACACCGTGCCACTCCTGGTTACTATGCCTACACGATATCAACACCGAGTCACTCCTGGTTACTATGCCTACACGATATCAACACCGAGCCACTCCTGGTTACTATGACTACACGATATCAACACCGTACCACTCCTGATTACTATCACTACACGATATCAACACCATACCACTCCTGGTTACTATGCCTACACGATATCAACACCATACCACTCCTGGTTACTATGCCTACACGATATCAACACCGTGCCACTCCTGGTTACTATGACTACTCGATATCAACACCGTACCACTCCTGGTTACTATGCCTACACGATATCAACACCGAGCCACTCCTGGTTACTATGACTACACGATATCAACACCGTACCACTCCTGATTACTATGACTACACGATATCAACACCATACCACTCCTGGTTACTATGCCTACACGATATCAACACCATACCACTCCTGGTTACTATGCCTACACGATATCAACACCGTGCCACTCCTGGTTACTATGACTACTCGATATCAACACCGTACCACTCCTGGTTACTATGACTACACGATATCAACACCGTACCACTTCTGGTTACTATGACTACACGATATCAACACCGTGCCACTCCTGGTTACTATGACTACACAATATCAACACCGTACCACTCCTGGTTACTATGACTACACGATATCAACACTGTGCCACTCCTGGTTACTATGACTACACGATATCAACACCGTACTACTCCTGGTTACTATGACTACACGATATCAACACCGTACCACTCCTGGTTACTATGACTACACGGTATCAACACCGTACCACTCCTGGTTACTATGACTACACGATATCAACACCGTACCACTCCTGGTTACTATGACTACACGATATCAACACCGTACCACTCCTGGTTACTATGACTACACGATATCAACACCGTACCACTCCTGGTTACTTTGACTGCATCTGCTTTTCCCAATGCCTTCTCCACCGTCCTCGCGACTTCAAAAGGGTTTCCCAAATAAACATCCTTATTAAAAGAAACGTACTCCAACAAGCAACGATTCATCATTCTCCTTTTCCACAACAGTTTTAGCCCTTTTTGTTCTATTCTTGGACTTCACTCCACTCATCTTTCTCGCTATCAGTAGTCGACGTGCATTCAACTTCTAAACGACACTTCTGCCATCTCCTCCGTCCTCGCATTGGTGTCTATTGGAGAGCCACCTCATAAGTAGACCAGAACTGTGACATTTCTTTTCAATGGTAAACGGCATAAGAAAGACATCTTCATTTATCCACCATTTTTGGCTCAGATCCACAAGACTTCACTCAAAGAGGTAATTCTACATAAAATATATCTGCCTCACATACAATTTGTTGACGATTGGCTGTAAGAACAGATTTAGTGTCACTGTCATGTCAACGCTCTAGGCAGATCTCAAACCCAGGACTTGGCCCACTGCCACAGACTTTTGGTGATAGACTGGATACTATAAACATAATACTAAATTCTATAATAAATTCACTCATCAATGGACAGTTAAATGGAAAGACACGGCCACATTTTCCTGAGGAATTGCCAACGCACCAAGAACAGACACAGGGATTGCGTTGGCAGGGTGAAAATGGTACGAGTGTGTTTATAATGACGCAGATGTTTGAGTCTCCTCTGTAAAAACAATCATAATCTTGTCCCCCAGGAGCCTATTCTCCAACTAACAACTAGTGTACATCGATAATATATCATAACAATGGATAACATTAGCTGTTTTATTGCCGGTCCTTTCAGGCCCCTGTTTACGTTCAAGGTCCTGTTAGAAAACTTTTATTAGAAAAGGGTTTTGTAACTGTGTTCAATATTCATGTAGCCTACTTGGGGTTTCACCACCATGTGTTTATCTGTTCAACAACATAGATCCAGGTCAAACACAGGGTTCAACAACATAGATCCAGGTCAAACACAGGGTTCAACAACATAGATCCAGGTCAAACACAGGGTTCAACAACACAGAACCAGGTTTAGGGGGTAGGGTTGGGTAGAGGATATGAACCCGGTTTAGGGTAAGAGTTTAGGGGGTAGGGTTGGGTAGAGGTTTGGGATTGGGTTTAAGTGGTTCAATTCAGGGTTAAGGTTTGGGATTTGGTTGAAGTGGTTAAGTTCAGGGTTAAGGTTTGGGATTAGGTTTAAATTGTTAAATTCAGGGTTAAGGTTTGGGATTGGGTTTAAGTGGTTAAGTTCAGGGTTAAGGTTTGGGATTGGGTTTAAGTGGAGCTGGCGGATTACTCCCATCCACCATCCCCGTGCACAAGCCCTAGCAACACCCAAGTGTACTTTATGTTAATAGCACTCGTCGTTGCCCTTAGTGGCCAGTTTTGAAGTCCCGCTCATCCGGACAGACGTTTAATTTCACAGTGGATCTTGAGCAGTCCCTCTGCCCTGTAACCCTACACCTCAGTGCCAACGCTTCTGCTAGATGTCCTCTATTTCAAGGTGAAAATACTGTGGGTAAAGGAGCTGATTTCTAATAGCCCATCACATTGTCCATAGTGAAAATACTGTGGGTAAAGGAGCTGATTTCTAATAGCCCATCACATTGTCCATAGTGAAAATACTGTGGGTAAAGGATCTGATTTCTAATAGCCCATCACATTGTCCATAGTGAAAATACTGTGGGTAAAGGATCTGATTTCTAATAGCCCATCACATTGTCCATAGTGAAAATACTGTGGGTAAAGGAGCTGATTTCTAATAGCCCATCACATTGTCCATAGTGAAAATACTGTGGGTAAAGGAGCTGATTTCTAATAGCCCATCACATTGTCCATAGTGAAAATACTGTGGGTAAAGGAGCTGATTTCTAATAGCCCATCACATTGTCCATAGTGAAAATACTGTGGGTAAAGGAGCTGATTTCTAATAGCCCATCACATTGTCCATAGTGAAAATACTGTGGGTAAAGGAGCTGATTTCTAATAGCCCATCACATTGTCCATAGTAAAAATACTGTGGGTAAAGGATCTGATTTCTAATAGCCCATCACATTGTCCATAGTGAAAATACTGTGGGTAAAGGAGCTGATTTCTTATAGCCCATCACATTGTCCATAGTGAAAATACTGTGGGTAATGGATCTGATTTCTAATAGCCCATCACATTGTCCATAGTGAAAATACTGTGGGTAAAGGAGCTGATTTCTAATAGCCCATCACATTGTCCATAGTAAAAATACAGTGGGTAAAGGATCTGATTTCTAATAGCCCATCACATTGTCCATAGTGAAAATACTGTGGGTAAAGGAGCTGATTTCTTATAGCCCATCACATTGTCCATAGTGAAAATACTGTGGGTAAAGGATCTGATTTCTAATAGCCCATCACATTGTCCATAGTGAAAATACTGTGGGTAAAGGATCTGATTTCTAATAGCCCATCACATTGTCAAAGGTGGTGTCTAGTGAGTCCATTGATACACAGACACATATTTAGTGCTTTCTTTTTCAGCTCAGCCTCCTATTCACAAGACCCCCAACGTTTCTTCAGTTCTTATAGGTCCAAGGTCAAGCCAGTCAGTGCTTTGTTAGCTTATCAGCAGTCAGTATTCACTGGACGTTCAGTGTGGGACCCCGGCATGAGAAGGACTGGACGTTCAGTGTGGGACCCCGGCATGAGAAGGACTGGACGTTCAGTGTGGGACCCCGGCATGAGAAGGACTGGACGTTCAGTGTGGGACCCCGGGCATGAGAAGGACTGGACGTTCAGTGTGGGACCCCGGCACGAGAAGGACTGGACGTTCAGTGTAGGACCCCGGCATGAGAAGGGCTGGACGTTCAGTGTGGGACCCCGGCATGAGAAGGACTGGACGTTCAGTGTGGGACCCCGGCATGAGAAGGGCTGGACGTTCAGTGTGGGACCCCGGCATGAGAAGGACTGGACGTTCAGTGTGGGACCCCGGCATGAGAAAGCCTGGACGTTCAGTGTAGGACCCCGGGCATGAGAAGGACTGGACGTTCAGTGTGGGACCCCGGCGTGAGAAGGACTGGACGTTCAGTGTGGGACCCCGGCATGAGAAGGACTGGACGTTCAGTGTGGGACCCCGGGCATGAGAAGGACTGGACGTTCAGTGTGGGACCCCGGCATGAGAAGGACGTTCAGTGTGGGACCCCGGCATGAGAAGGACTGGACGTTCAGTGTGGGACCCCGGCATGAGAAGGACTGGACGTTCAGTGTGGGACCCCGGCATGAGAAGGACTGGACGTTCAGTGTGGGACCCCGGCATGAGAAGGACTGGACGTTCAGTGTAGGACCCCGGCATGAGAAGGACTGGACGTTCAGTGTGGGACCCCGGCATGAGAAGGACTGGACGTTCAGTGTGGGACCCCGGCATGAGAAGGGCAGATGTCACAAACATGCTTTCTTCAGTCAGAAAAGGACTTCACCATCCTGTGGAACATTTGAATGTTTTCCTCCTGCTACTTCCTGCTACTCTCCCTGCTACTCTCATGTGACCTCATGTGGTCACATGCTGTTCTGATGTAAGATGTACAATGTTTATGTCTTGTTGTTTTCAGAGATCAAGGTATTTATCAAAAACAAAAGGAGAACTAAGGTACTCTTCATATAATGAATTAAAATGCCTTTATTTGTATGGAATCAAAGTTTAACTCCCTGATGAAGGTCATGCATCCGAAACGCGTCTGATTAAGAAAATAAAACTTTGTTTCTATTGAACATTCCTTACAAATAAAGGCATTTTAATAAGTTATATGAAGAGTGCCTTGGTCCTCCTTTCATTTTAATGACCAATCTACCCCTTTTACCTAAGAGCCCCTTCTGTCTACCAACACCTACTGTTGTGTGCCTTAGTAGGGCTTCCCTTCCCCCTCTTTCTACTAATCAAGGTATTATTTTTTGTAAATACCATTTACTGGGCCTTCAGAAAGTATTCCTATCACTTGACTTGTCCCACATTTTGTTGTATTATAGCCGGAATTCAAAATGGATTCAATTGTATTTTTTTGTTTTGCATATTTATTGAAAAAACGAAATCCAGAAATATCTTATTTACATAAGTATTCAGACCCTTGAGTCAGTACTTTGTAGTAGCACCTTTTTGCAACAATTACAGCTGTGAGGCTTTCTGGGTAAGTCTCTAAGATATTTCCACACCTGGATGTGCAACATTTGCCCAAAGTTCTTGTCAAAATTCTTCAAGCTCTGTCTAATTGGTCACTGATCATTGCTAGACAGCCTTTTTCAGGTCTTAACATAGATTTTCAAGCAGATTTAAGTCAAAACTGTTACTCAGCCACTCAGGACCATTTACTACCTTCTTGTTAAGTGAGTCTATGCAACATATTATGTGATTGTTACTCCTGAAGTTATTTATGCTTGCCATAACAAAGGGGTTGAATACCTATTGACTCAAGACATTTCAGTTTTTAATTTATTGTTTAATTTATTGTCTCTCACTGTGTAGGCCAGTGAGAGACAGTATACATGTAATCCATTTTAAATTCAGTTTGTAACTCAACAAAATGTGGAATAAGTCAAGGGGTGTGACTTTCTGAAAACACTGTATGTTGAGCTTGTTAGCTAGATTGCGTTCCTGCTAGAATTAGCATTTCTCATTCAGAATGCATTGTTATTTAGTGTGCCTATTAGCGATTTGCCATTTGTTAGCATTTCTCATTCAGAATGCATTGGTATTTAGCATGCCTATTAGCGATTAGCCATTTGTTAGCATTTCTCATTCAGAATGCTTTGGTATTTAGCATGCCTATTAGCGATTAGCCATTTGTTAGCATTTCTCATTCAGAATGCATTGGTATTTAGCATGCCTATTAGCAATTAGCCATTTGTTAGCATTTCTCTTTTGTGGTGCTAGGCCATTTTATGTTATCTGTTTATATCGCTTAAGCTATGCGGCTTATATTCCATCGACATTTCTACATTGCTGTATTGTTTATGTGCAACTATTTAAGCTTAGTCCGTTTTATGCTATAGGCCTTATTCTACAGTGCTGTCAATGCTAGCTTGTACTCGCAAGTCATGCTTATCAAGCAACCTTAGCAATGCTACAGCCTGAGTTTATTGGTCTCTTATTTTCAGAACCACGATCATTGTCAGACACAAGTCAGACTCAGAGTGGTGTTGGATGTGTGTGTGTATGTGTGGATCATCATTATTCACTTTGTAATTTGTAAGTCGCTCTGGATAAGAGCGTCTGCTAAATGACTTAAATGTAATTGTAATTCACGCACGCACGCACACACACACACACACACACACACACACACACACACACTAGAGCCCAATGAGACATGAGATGACAGAAGCATTGAATAAACACTGAATTTTTTATTTTATTAACATAGTGTTTAAACTCAACACAGCTTCAGCATACAAGCAGAGACCGGTAGGTTGAGAGAGGTGCTCGGTAGTCCCCCCCCACAAAAAAAAACAATCATTGATGAAAGAGCACAAAGGAGGCTGACACTAATTGTGCAGAGCAACAGACGGGCTGCAGTTAGTCACCTGACATTCCAGTACAACACTGCGGCCCAAAGACCCATCAAATAATGCAGAGGCACAACTTTGGTTTTAGAAGTGGGGAGGGACATATTTATTATTATTATTTTGACAGCCGGACGGACCTTAAAGAGTTCCACTTCTTTCAGCAACAATCAAGAAACATCAGGTTGCAGTGGGGTTAAGGACCCGAAAACACAGGACACGGGAGAATAAAAAAAAAAACATTTCCTGGACTGATGAATCCCAGTGTTCCTGCTGTTTCACCGAGGACGTATGGAGAAAACTACACGCATCATGAAGCATGTCAACATCGCAAGCTGGTGTGTTTTTATGGCAGACATTGGAAAGGGGGGGGGGTACCTAGTCAGTTGTACCACTGAATGCATTCAACTGAAATGTGTCTTCCGCATTTAACCCAACCCCTCTGAATCAGAGAGGTGCGCTTCCTTAATCGACATCCACGTCTTCCGCGCCCGGGGAACAGTGGGTTAACTGCCTTGCTCAGGGCCCGGGGAACAGTGGGTTAACCGCCTTGCTCAGCGCCCGGGGAACAGTGGGTTAACTGCCTTGCTCAGGGCCCGGGGAACAGTGGGTTAACTGCCTTGCTCAGGGCCCGGGGAACAGTGGGTTAACTGCCTTGCTCAGGGCCCGGGGAACAGTGGGTTAACTGCCTTGCTCAGGGCCCGGGGAACAGTGGGTTAACTGCCTTGCTCAGGGCCCGGGGAACAGTGGGTTAACTGCCTTGCTCAGGGCCCGGGGAACAGTGGGTTAACTGCCTTGCTCAGGGCCCGGGGAACAGTGGGTTAACTGCCTTGCTCAGGGCCCGGGGAACAGTGGGTTAACTGCCTTGCTCAGGGCCCGGGGAACAGTGGGTTAACAGCCTTGCTCAGGTTGCAAAATTACAGATTTTTTTACTTATCAGCTCTGGGATTTGATCCAGCAACCTTTCGGTTACTGGCCCAATGCTCTAACTACTAGGCTACTCGGGCCCCTTGATAAAAGTGGAGTAACGTTTGAATGCCACAGGATATCTGAACATCATTGCCAATTTTATATTTTAATATAACCTTTATTTAACTAGGCAAGTCAGTTTAAGCACAAATTCTTATTTACAATGACGGTCTACCACGGACAAACCCTGACAACACTAGGCCAATTGTGCACCGCCCAATGGGACTCCCAATCACGGCCGGTTGTGATACAGCCTGGAATCAGGTGCATCCTTTCACTGCAGCAGTGTATCCATCTGCAAATAGATGATTTCAGCAGGATAATGCCCCATGCCACAAGGCTAGGATTGGTCCAGGAATGGTCCCACAAACATGACGGTAAATACAGCTTACTGCAGTGGCCTGCCCAGTCACCAGATCTCAATCAAATTGTGCATCTGTGGGGATGAGATGGAACAAGCTATTTGGAGTGGAGATCCACCACCAGCCAACTTGACACAACTGTGGGAGCATTGGAGTCAACATGGGACCAGCATCCCTGTGGAACGCTTTCGACACCTTGTAGAGTCCATGCCCCGAGGAATTGAGGCTGTTCTGAGGGTTAAATGGGGTACAACTCAACATTAGGAAGGTGTTCCTAATGTTTTGAACACTCAGTGTATTTGAAACGTGGAGAAGATGGTAGAACTCTATAAGAGACTTAAAAGTAATTTTCACAAATGTTGGTGTAAATGCCTTTAAATTCAGTTTTATTGGCTGTATCGTGTATCGCGGTATAACGTGCCTTGGATTGAATCACAGTCTGAGTCTTAAAAATACATCTGCCACCCGTTACCTCGTCAACCGTGTGTCTAAATTACAGCATAAGAATCTGAAATGATGGATCATAAAAAATGTGCAGGACTCAAAACGTCCCACCTGCCAGAAACGTCCATCAGCTCATTAGCGTAGCCACACTTAATAAAGCACAGCACCTGTTCCCTCAGAATCCTAACCACCTGGAGACACTTCCTCATCACTATAGTCAGAGACAGAGAGAGAGAGTCCTTTGTTCTACCACATCGCTATAGTTACACCTGATTGGTCAGAGAGAGACAGAGAGCGAGTCCTTTGTTCTACCTCATCGCTATAGTTACACCTGATTGGTCAGAGAGAGACAGAGAGCGAGTCCTTCGTTCTACCTCATCGCTATAGTTACAGCTGATTGGTCAGAGAGAGACAGAGAGAGAGTCCTTCGTTCTACCTCATCGCTATAGTTACAGCTGATTGGTCAGAGAGAGACAGAGAGCGAGTCCTTCGTTCTACCTCATCGCTATAGTTACAGCTGATTGGTCAGAGAGAGACAGAGAGAGAGTCCTTTGTTCTACCTCATCGCTATAGTTACAGCTGATTGGTCAGAGAGAGACAGAGAGAGAGTCCTTCGTTCTACCTCATCGCTATAGTTACACCTGATTGGTCAGAGAGAGACAGAGAGAGAGTCCTTCGTTCTACCTCATCGCTATAGTTACACCTGATTGGTCAGAGAGAGACAGAGAGCGAGTCCTTCGTTCTACCTCATCGCTATAGTTACAGCTGATTGGTCAGAGAGAGACAGAGAGAGAGTCCTTTGTTCTACCTCATCGCTATAGTTACAGCTGATTGGTCAGAGAGAAACAGAGAGCGAGTCCTTCGTTCTACCTCATCGCTATAGTTACAGCTGATTGGTCAGAGAGAGACAGAGAGCGAGTCCTTCGTTCTACCTCATCGCTATAGTTACAGCTGATTGGTCAGAGAGAGACAGAGAGCGAGTCCTTCGTTCTACCTCATTGCTATAGTTACACCTGATTGGTCAGAGAGCGAGTCCTTCATTCTACCTCATTGCTATAGTTACACCTGATTGGTCAGAGAGAGAGTCCTTCGTTCTACCTCATTGCTATCGTTACACCTGCCTTGAACAACGGTTTTACCTGACACAGATTGGTTGAGATTAACTCTACTCCTGGACTATGAAGCCCTTTCAATGGAGAATCACCTTTGAACATGTTTTTTAGTCCAGGACTTAATCTGTGTCTTGGAAACCAGTCCGTAGTGTTTTAGACTGATACCTGTGATGATCTGGATGAAAATGAAGCGACAGTCAGTGATGAGAAAGAGATACGTGAAATGATAGAAACATCACATGGACCAGACATGACTGTTATGCTTTAATGACTTTACTTGAACACCTTTCATGCCTAAGGACATAAACACGTTGAGAACGTGAAGATGAGAGAGAGAGAGAGAGAGAGAGAACGTGAAGATGAGAGACAGAGAACGTGAAGATGAGAGACAGAGAACGTGAAGATGAGAGAGAGAACGTGAAGATGAGAGAGACAGAGAACGTGAAGATGAGAGACAGAGAACGTGAAGATGAGAGAGAGAACGTGAAGATGAGAGACAGAGAACGTGAAGATGAGAGAGACAGAGAACGTGAAGATGAGAGACAGAGAACGTGAAGATGAGAGACAGAGAACGTGAAGATGAGAGAGAGAACGTGAAGATGAGAGACAGAGAACGTGAAGATGAGAGAGACAGAGAACGTGAAGATGAGAGACAGAGAACGTGAAGATGAGAGAGAGAACGTGAAGATGAGAGACAGAGAACGTGAAGATGAGAGAGACAGAGAACGTGAAGATGAGAGAGAGAGAACGTGAAGATGAGAGACAGAGAACGTGAAGATGAGAGAGAGAGAACGTGAAGATGAGAGACAGAGAACGTGAAGATGAGAGAGAGAGAACGTGAAGATGAGAGAGAGAGAACGTGAAGATGAGAGAGAGAGAACGTGAAGATGAGAGAGAGAGAACGTGAAGATGAGAGAGAGAGAACGTGAAGATGAGAGAGAGAGAACGTGAAGATGAGAGAGAGAGAACGTGAAGATGAGAGAGAGAGAACGTGAAGATGAGAGAGAGAGAACGTGAAGATGAGAGAGAGAGAACGTGAAGATGAGAGAGAGAGAACGTGAAGATGAGAGAGAGAGAACGTGAAGATGAGAGAGAGAGAACGTGAAGATGAGAGAGAGAGAGAACGTGAAGATGAGAGACAGAGAACGTGAAGATGAGAGAGAGAGAGAACGTGAAGATGAGAGACAGAGAACGTGAAGATGAGAGAGAGAGAACGTGAAGATGAGAGAGAGAGAACGTGAAGATGAGAGACAGAGAACGTGAAGATGAGAGAGAGAGAACGTGAAGATGAGAGAGAGAGAACGTGAAGATGAGAGAGAGAGAACGTGAAGATGAGAGAGAGAGAACGTGAAGATGAGAGAGAGAGAACGTGAAGATGAGAGAGAGAGAACGTGAAGATGAGACAGAGAACGTGAAGATGAGAGAGAGAGAACGTGAAGATGAGAGACAGAGAACGTGAAGATGAGAGACAGAGAACGTGAAGCTGAGAGAGACAGAGAACGTGAAGATGAGAGAGAGAGAACGTGAAGATGAGAGAGAGAGAACGTGAAGCTGAGAGAGAGAGAGAGAGAACGTGAAGATGAGAGAGAGAGAACGTGAAGATGAGAGAGAGAGAACGTGAAGATGAGAGACAGAGAACGTGAAGATGAGAGACAGAGAACGTGAAGATGAGAGAGAGAGAACGTGAAGATGAGAGAGAGAGAACGTGAAGCTGAGAGAGAGAGAGTACCAAAATGGATTGAAATATAATGAAATATTATTTTAGCCATTGACTGAACACACAATGAAGAAATAATGTGATGTGATACTGTGTGTTGACTATGTCCTAGTGAAGTGTGATGTGATACTGTCTGTGTTGACTGTGTCCCAGTGAAGTGTGATGTGATACTGTCTGTGTTGACTATGTCCCAGTGAAGTGTGATGTGATACTGTCTGTCTGTGTTGACTATGTCCTAGTGAAGTGTGATGTGATACTGTCTGTCTGTGTTGACTATATCCCAGTGAAGTGTGATGTGATACTGTCTGTCTGTGTTGACTATGTCCTAGTGAAGTGTGATGTGATACTGTCTGTCTGTGTTGACTATGTCCCAGTGAAGTGTGATGTGATACTGTCTGTGTTGACTATGTCCTAGTGAAGTGTGATGTGATACTGTCTGTCTGTGTTGACTATGTCCTAGTGAAGTGTGATGTGATACTCTCTGTCTGTGTTGACTATGTCCTAGTGAAGTGAGATGTGATACTGTCTGTCTGTGTTGACTATGTCCTAGTGAAGTGTGATGTGATACTGTCTGTCTGTGTTGACTATGTCCCAGTGAAGTGTGATGTGATACTGTCTGTGTTGACTATGTCCTAGTGAAGTGTGATATGATACTGTCTGTGTTGACTATGTCCTAGTGAAGTGTGATGTGATACTGTCTGTCTGTGTTGACTATGTCCTAGTGAAGTGTGATGTGATACTGTCTGTCTGTGTTGACTATGTCCTAGTGAAGTGTGATGTGATACTGTCTGTCTGTGTTGACTATGTCCCAGTGAAATGTGATGTGATACTGTCTGTGTTGACTATGTCCTAGTGAAGTGTGATGTGATACTGTCTGTCTGTGTTGACTATGTCCCAGTGAAGTGTGATGTGATACTGTCTGTGTTGACTATGTCCTAGTGAAGTGTGATGTGATACTCTCTGTCTGTGTTGACTATGTCCTAGTGAAGTGTGATGTGATACTGTCTGTCTGTGTTGACTATGTCCCAGTGAAGTGTGATGTGATACTGTCTGTGTTGACTATGTCCCAGTGAAGTGTGATGTGATACTGTCTGTGTTGACTATGTCCTAGTGAAGTGTGATATGATACTGTCTGTGTTGACTATGTCCTAGTGAAGTGTGATGTGATACTGTCTGTGTTGACTATGTCCTAGTGAAGTGTGATGTGATACTGTCTGTCTGTGTTGACTATGTCCCAGTGAAGTGTGATGTGATACTGTCTGTCTGTGTTGACTATGTCCTAGTGAAGTGTGATGTGATACTGTCTGTCTGTGTTGACTATGTCCTAGTGAAGTGTGATGTGATACTGTCTGTGTTGACTATGTCCTAGTGAAGTGTGATGTGATACTGTCTGTCTGTGTTGACTATGTCCCAGTGAAGTGTGATGTGATACTGTCTGTGTTGACTATGTCCTAGTGAAATGTGATGTGATACTGTCTGTCTGTGTTGACTATGTCCTAGTGAAATGTGATGTGATACTGTCTGTCTGTGTTGACTATGTCCTAGTGAAGTGTGATGTGATACTGTCTGTCTGTGTTGACTATGTCCTAGTGAAATGTGATGTGATACTGTCTGTGTTGACTATGTCCTAGTGAAGTGTGATGTGATACTGTCTGTGTTGACTATGTCCTAGTGAAGTGTGATGTGATACTGTCTGTCTGTGTTGACTCTAACACAACAGTTTGTGACAAAATCATCAGTATAGTTGAAAATGAGATGAAAAAATTAAAATGAGACGAAACACATTTAACTCGTATTTTTAATTTGGTACATGTGAATTTAATTGCAAATCTTATTTTATGCGCACAGACGTTTATCCGCAATAAAGTCCGTTTGATGTGATGGAAACACGACTGATGGAAACACGTCTCTGATGGAAACACATCTCTTGATGGAAACACGTCTCTGATGGAAACACGTCTCTGGAAACACGTCTCTGATGGAAACACGTCTCTGATGGAAACACGTCTCTGATGGAAACACGTCTCTGGAAACAGGTCTCTGATGGAAACACGTCTCCTGCTCAACACAAAGTCAATCACAGTCATACTGGTACTTCAGAGCTGTTTATTTATTCTCATACAAGTTTAATCATCAACGATTTAAGAATAACGGACAAAAGAAGAAAAAAAAAATATGGACTGTAAACTTATAATCATCAACCAGCCTTACACGTCCAGAGTCTGTCTTCAGTGGGTGACATCATTTGTTTATAGGTTTCTCATAGAGGCTGTGTTTACACATGCATGTCAATTCTGATTTGTTGCCAGTAATTAGTCCTTTTGATCGATCAGATCCGCTCTTTTGCCATTAATTGGAATGCAAAAAATAATAAGGAAAGTGATGCAGGCAGATGTTGGTTTGGGATTGGTTACTTCTGTAGCAATATACGGCTCATCTCAATAATGTTCAATGCGTTTCAATGGCTAGAGGGTGACATAGTGACGGCGAAATGCGGCTATCGCAAACACACTTCTTTAACATCAGATTTCATTGTAACATCAGAGGTAAGATCAACATCAGGCAGTCCTAATTTAGTTTGGTATTGGCCTGTAGTGAGAGTTATGTTGTTAGGGTTGCAGAATTTCACTCATTTTCCAAACAGATCCAGGTTTTTCCAGAAATCCTGCCTGGAGGATACCAGATAACTTGCATGTTCGTTTCTGATTCTGGGCATCTTCTAGTTGGGATTCCTGGAAAACCTGGGAATGTTGGGGAATTTACTGGAATTTTGCTAATTAATTGTGTTTTTATTTTGATGTCTGTAAGACCGGTCTGTTTTTAAATCTAAATGAAGGTGTTCAGCTTGGCAATGATATGTGTGACTAATGATAGGTGAATGAGCGCGGTCTCCCGGGTGGCGCAGTGGTCTAGGGCACTGCATCGCAGTGCTAGCTGCGCCACCAGAGTCTCTGGGTTCACGCCCAGGCTGGGCTGGGTTCGCGCCCAGGCTCTGTTGCAGCCGGCCGCAACCGGGAGGTCCGTGGGGCGATGCACAATTGGCATAGCGTCGTCCGGGTTAGGGATGGTTTGGCCGGTAGGGATATCCTTGTCTCTGTATGTAAAAATTTAATAAAATGTATGCACTCTACTGTAAGTCGCTCTGGATAAGAGCGTCTGCTAAATGACTAAAATGTAAATGTAATGATATGTGACTAATGATAGGTTAATGATATGTGAGACTAATGCCGGGTTAATGATATGTGTGACTAATGATAGGTTAATGATATGTGTGACTAATGATAGGTCAATGATATGTGTGACTAATGATGGGTTAATGATATGTGTGACTAATGATAGGTTAATGATATGTGTGACTGATGATAGGTCAATGATATGTGTGACTAATGATGGGTTAATGATACGTGTGACTAATGATGGGTTAATGACATAGACATACTTCAGAAACGTTAAATCTTGATATGGTTTGTAAATGTTTGTTTATTACCAGAAGTGATCATGATATAGCATTAAACAGGTAACTGCCAAAATAAAGGAAACACAAACATAAAATGTTTTTAATAGGATGTTGGGCAACAACACAAACCACCAGAACAGCTTTGAAATAACTTGGCATAGCTTCTACAAGTGTCTGGAACTCTACTGGAGGGATCTCCCATAACTGTTCAACTGGGTTGAGATCTAGTGACAGACACACACACACACACATGCTTTGCAACCCCTTTTTCAAAATAAGAGATCTCTTCTTCTAGACATGGTAACCAAAATAATGGGCAACTGGTCATTTATATACATGATCCTAAGCATGATGGGATGTTAATTGCATAATTACCACACCTGTGTGGGAGCACCTGCTTTCATGTACTCATTAACTCAAGTGTTTCCTTTATTTTGGCAGTTACTTGTGTATCATATAATCACAAATAATGATTGTGAAAGATCATCCCCATTCTGTTAAAGCTAGTTAACGAAGCTAGCTAACAAAGTGTGGTGTTGTAACCAGCTAAAGACGTGTGGTGTTGGAGATAGTTAAAGACGTGTGGTGTTGGAGCCAGTTAAAGACGTGTGGTGTTGGAGCCAGTTAAAGACGTGTGGTGTTGGAGACAGTTAAAGACGTGTGGTGTTGGAGCCAGTTAAAGACGTGTGGTGTTGGAGACAGTTAAAGACGTGTGGTGTTGGAGCCAGTTAAAGACGTGTGGTGTTGGAGCCAGTTAAAGACGTGTGGTGGTGGAGCCAGTTAAAGACGTGTGGTGTTGGAGCCAGTTAAAGACGTGTGGTGTTGGAGCCAGTTAAAGACGTGTGGTGTTGGAGCCAGTTAAAGACGTGTGGTGTTGGAGCCAGTTAAAGACGTGTGGTGTTGGAGCCAGTTAAAGACGTGTGGTGTTGGAGACAGTTAAAGACGTGTGGTGGTGGAGCCAGTTAAAGACGTGTGGTGTTGGAGCCAGTTAAAGACGTGTGGTGTTGGAGACAGTTAAAGACGTGTGGTGGTGGAGCCAGTTAAAGACGTGTGGTGTTGGAGCCAGTTAAAGACGTGTGGTGGTGGAGCCAGTTAAAGACGTGTGGTGTTGGAGCCAGTTAAAGACGTGTGGTGTTGGAGCCAGTTAAAGACGTGTGGTGTTGGAGACAGTTAAAGACGTGTGGTGTTGGAGCCAGTTAAAGACGTGTGGTGTTGGAGCCAGTTAAAGACTTTTGGTGTTGGAGCCAGTTAAAGACGTGTGGTGTTGGAGCCAGTTAAAGACGTGTGGTGTTGGAGCCAGTTAAAGACGTGTGGTGTTGGAGCCAGTTAAACACGTGTGGTGTTGGAGCCAGTTAAAGACGTGTGGTGTTGGAGCCAGTTAAAGACGTGTGGTGTTGGAGCCAGTTAAAGACTTTTGGTGTTGGAGACAGTTAAAGACGTGTGGTGTTGGAGCCAGTTAAAGACGTGTGGTGTTGGAGCCAGTTAAAGACGTGTGGTGTTGGAGATAGTTAAAGACGTGTGGTGTTGGAGCCAGTTAAAGACGTGTGGTGTTGGAGCCAGTTAAAGACGTGTGGTGTTGGAGCCAGTTAAAGACGTGTGGTGGTGGAGCTAGTTAAAGACGTGTGGTGGTGGAGCCAGTTAAAGACGTGTGGTGGTGGAGCCAGTTAAAGACGTGTGGTGTTGGAGCCAGTTAAAGACGTGTGGTGTTGGAGATAGTTAAAGACGTGTGGTGTTGGAGCCAGTTAAAGACGTGTGGTGTTGGAGATAGTTAAAGACGTGTGGTGGTGGAGCCAGTTAAAGACGTGTGGTGTTGGAGATAGTTAAAGACGTGTGGTGTTGGAGACAGTTAAAGACGTGTGGTGTTGGAGCCAGTTAAAGACGTGTGGTGTTGGAGACAGTTAAAGACGTGTGGTGTTGGAGCCAGTTAAAGACGTGTGGTGTTGGAGCCAGTTAAAGACGTGTGGTGTTGGAGACAGTTAAAGACGTGTGGTGGTGGAGCCAGTTAAAGACGTGTGGTGTTGGAGCCAGTTAAAGACGTGTGGTGTTGGAGACAGTTTAAAGACGTGTGGTGGTGGAGCCAGTTAAAGACGTGTGGTGGTGGAGCCAGTTAAAGACGTGTGGTGTAGGAGCCAGTTAAAGACGTGTGGTGGTGGAGCCAGTTAAAGACGTGTGGTGGTGGAGCCAGTTAAAGACGTGTGGTGGTGGAGCCAGTTAAAGACGTGTGGTGGTGGAGATAGTTAAAGACGTGTGGTGTTGGAGCCAGTTAAAGACGTGTTGTGTTGGAGCCAGTTAAAGACGTGTGGTGGTGGAGCCAGTTAAAGACGTGTGGTGTTGGAGCCAGTTAAAGACGTGTGGTGTTGGAGCCAGTTAAAGACGTGTGGTGTTGGAGCCAGTTAAAGACGTGTGGTGTTGGAGCCAGTTAAAGACGTGTGGTGTTGGAGCCAGTTAAAGACGTGTGGTGGTGGAGCCAGTTAAAGACGTGTTGTGTTGGAGCCAGTTAAAGACGTGTGGTGTTGGAGACAGTTAAAGACGTGTGGTGTTGGAGCCAGTTAAAGACGTGTGGTGTTGGAGCCAGTTAAAGACGTGTGGTGTTGGAGGCAGTTAAAGACGTGTGGTGGTGGAGCCAGTTAAAGACGTGTGGTGTTGGAGACAGTTAAAGACGTGTGGTGTTGGAGACAGTTAAAGACGTGTGGTGGTGGAGCCAGTTAAAGACGTGTGGTGTTGGAGCCAGTTAAAGACGTGTGGTGTTGGAGATGGTTAAAGACGTGTGGTGTTGGAGATTGTTAAAGACGTGTGGTGTTGGAGATTGTTAAAGACGTGTGGTGTTGGAGCCAGTTAAAGACGTGTGGTGTTGGAGCCAGTTAAAGACGTGTGGTGTTGGAGACAGTTAAAGACGTGTGGTGTTGGAGCCAGTTAAAGACGTGTGGTGTTGGAGAGGGTTAAAGACGTGTGGTGTTGGAGCCAGTTAAAGACGTGTGGTGTTGGAGCCAGTTAAAGACGTGTGGTGTTGGAGACAGTTAAAGACGTGTGGTGTTGGAGACAGTTAAAGACGTGTGGTGTTGGAGCCAGTTAAAGACGTGTGGTGTTGGAGCCAGTTAAAGACGTGTGGTGTTGGAGACAGTTAAAGACGTGTGGTGTTGGAGCCAGTTAAAGACGTGTGGTGTTGGAGCCAGTTAAAGACGTGTGGTGTTGGAGCCAGTTAAAGACGTGTGGTGTTGGAGACAGTTAAAGACGTGTGGTGTTGGAGCCAGTTAAAGACGTGTTGTGTTGGAGCCAGTTAAAGACGTGTTGTGTTGGAGCCAGTTAAAGACGTGTGGTGTTGGAGACAGTTAAAGACGTGTGGTGTTGGAGACAGTTAAGGACGTGTGGTAGTGGAGACAGTTAAAGACGTGTGGTGTTGGAGCCAGTTAAAGACGTGTGGTGTTGGAGATAGTTAAAGACGTGTGGTGTTGGAGACAGTTAAAGACGTGTGGTGTTGGAGACAGTTAAAGACGTGTGGTGTTGGAGCCAGTTAAAGACGTGTGGTGTTGGAGCCAGTTAAAGACGTGTGGTGTTGGAGCCAGTTAAAGACGTGTGGTGTTGGAGCCAGTTAAAGACGTGTGGTGTTGGAGACAGTTAAAGACGTGTGGTGTTGGAGCCAGTTAAAGACGTGTGGTGTTGGAGATAGTTAAAGACGTGTGGTGTTGGAGACAGTTAAAGACGTGTGGTGTTGGAGCCAGTTAAAGACGTGTTGTGTTGGAGCCAGTTAAAGACATGTGGTGTTGGAGACAGTTAAAGACGTGTGGTGTTGGAGACAGTTAAAGACGTGTGGTGTTGGAGCCAGTTAAAGACGTGTTGTGTTGGAGCCAGTTAAAGACGTGTGGTGTTGGAGACAGTTAAAGACGTGTGGTGTTGGAGCCAGTTAAAGACGTGTGGTGTTGGAGCCAGTTAAAGACGTGTGGTGTTGGAGACAGTTAAAGACGTGTGGTGTTGGAGACAGTTAAAGACGTGTGGTGTTGGAGACAGTTAAAGACGTGTGGTGTTGGAGACAGTTAAAGACGTGTGGTGTTGGAGACAGTTAAAGATGTGTGGTGTTGGAGCCAGTTAAAGACGTGTGGTGTTGGAGACAGTTAAAGACGTGTGGTGTTGGAGACAGTTAAAGACGTGTGGTGTTGGAGCCAGTTAAAGACGTGTGGTGTTGGAGACAGTTAAAGACGTACTTTGAAAAAGCCAATGCTGACACAGACGCTATAACGACACAGATACAAAGAAGAGCTCTCTATCTATCTCTCTTCAGCTAGCTAACACAGCCAACTAATGAAAAAGCTAACAACGTGTGATGTTGGAGCTAGCTAACGAAGTTATCTCAGTTTGCCAACAGAGATAGCTAAAAAGCTAGTTAACAAATTGTACCTATAGACACACCTGACACACATCAAAATCTATCAATCTTCTCTAGACCTTTCTGATCTGCAGCATGTCACCAACACTACAACAAACCACTGGCCTCCTCCAAGTTTTTTTTCTCTCCATTAAATCATTTTGAAATCTCCCAAAATTAAAGATGAGATCTGGAAAATGAAAAAAAAAAAAATAAGTATTACCAAAAAATTCCGTACTTACACAGTATATACATTGCCTTGTGCTAACGCCCTCCAAAAGGTGTATCGATTAGATAAGAGCGGTGGGAACTCTTTTAAAAATAGATAAATTGGCTAATATACACATGTGAAGTTATAAGGGATCCTAAAATGGAACAACATCTTCCGCTATTAAACACATTTAGCATTAGCAGATGCAATATACAGCTGTAAGCACAAGAAAAGGGACTTAGAACCGTATTAACAAAACTTAAGATAAAAGATCAATGATACTGTTTGTCAATAAGAACACTAGCTGGTCTGTTACTATGTTGAATAAACGTTTTATTTGATCAGGATTTAATTAGGGAAAGCCAATTCCTCTGCTCTTATTTTGAACTAGGGTTGTAAAAATAAATGGCAAAGTAACATGTTCACGCTGATGGTTGTTGTGCTTCTGTATTTGTCTTTTCTGTTGAGTGTTTTCTTTTTTTGGGGGGGGGGGGGGGGGGTCACACAGCTTGGCTAAAATAGAGCTCTCACACAATGTTTTCAACTAAAATAGAGCTTTCACACAATGTTTTCAACTAAAATAGAGCTCTCACACAATGTTTTCAACTAAAATAGAGCTCTCACACAATGTTTTCAACTAAAATAGAGCTCTCACACAATGTTTTCAACTAAAATAGAGCTCTCACACAATGTTTTCAACTAAAATAGAGCTCTCACACAATGTTTTCAACTAAAATAGAGCTCTCACACAATGTTTTCAACTAAAATAGAGCTCTCACACAATGTTTTCAACGCTCCATCCAAGGCCAAGTATTGTCCCAAACTCTAAAATATATATATATATATATTTTTTTTTTTAATAAAAGAACCCTAAACTAGTACAACTTCTAATATCCGTACAACACAGCACTACTACCCAAATATGGCGTGGTTCTACATCCCCATGGCAACCGATGATGCTGTAGAAAGATACTAAGTTGCCGTGGCGACACTGTTAAGTGGGTTTCTGAACAGGAACATACAAACAAACGGTTACATCATGGATACACAGACAGCACGAATATATTAACATGATTAACATGATTGTGCATAATAAAAAGCAAGACATTAATTGATTGATTGTTGTTTCATTTGATATAAACCTTTCGCCCCTGCATCGATTTAGTACATTTTTGGTATTCAGAATTATACTGAGTGTCATTAAGGATCAGTTGGTTTTAAAGACCCCCATATGGAAACATGATGAACAAAATACACAGATATCATATCTCACAACACAAAACCTCTGTCTTATCGTACAACGGGGCATCTTCTCCTGCGTACAGCTGGTTTTGTACAAAACCTTTGTCATTTCGTACCATACAGGGAGCAACTTCTCCTGTTTCCAAATCTATAGTTCTCTTCAATACAATTTTAGTCAATAGTGAAGGGGACAGAGAAGGGTAGAGTGAAGGGGACAGTGAAGGGGCCAGAGAAGGGTAGAGTGAAGGGGACAGAGAAGGGTAGAGTGAAGGGGACAGTGAAGGGTAGAGTGAAGGGGATAGAGAAGGGGACAGTGAAGAGGACAGTGAAGGGGACAGTGAAGGGGACAGTGAAGGGTACAGTGAAGGGGACAGTGAAGGAAAAGGGGACAGTGAAGGGGCCAGTGAAGGGGAAGGGGACAGTGAAGGGGCCAGTGAAGGGGAAGGGGACAGTGAAGGGGAAGGGGACAGTGAAGGGGACAGTGAAGGGGACAGTGAAGGGGACAGTGAAGGGAACAGTGAAGGGGTCAGTGAAGGGGTCAGTGAAGGGTAGAGTGAAGGGGACAGTAAAGGCGACAGTGAAGGGGACAGTGAAGGGGACAAGGAAGGGGACAGTGAAGGGGTCAAGGAAGGGGACAAGGAAGGGGACAGTGAAGCCGACAGTGAAGGCGACAGTGAAGGGGACAGTGAAGGGGCCAGTGAAGGGGACAGTGAAGGGGACAGTGAAGGGGACAGAGAAGGGGCCAGTGAAGGGGACAGTGAAGGGGACAGTGAAGGGGACAGTGAAGGGGACATAGAAGGGGACAGTGAAGGGGACAGAGAAGGGGACAGTGAAGGTGCCAGTGAAGGGGACAGTGAAGGGGACAGTGAAGGGGACAGTGAAGGGGACAGTGAAGGGGACAGTGAAGGGAACAGAGAAGGGGACAGTGAAGGGGACAGTGAAGGGGACAGTGAAGGTGACAGTGAAGGGAACAGAGAAGGGGACAGTGAAGGGGACAGTGAAGGGGACAGTGAAGGGGATTGGGGACAGTGAAGGGGACAGTGAAGGGGATGGGGACAGTGAAGGGGACAGTGAATGGGATTGGGGACAGTGAAGGGGACAGTGAAGGGGACAGTGAAGGGGCCAGTGAAGGGGATTGGGGACAGTGAAGGGGACAGTGAAGGGGACAGTGAAGGGAACAGTGAAGGGGACAGTGAAGGGGACAGTGAAGGGGACAGTGAAGGGGACAGTGAAGGGGACAGTGAAGGGGACAGTGAAGGGGATGGGGACAGTGAAGGGGACAGTGAAGGGGACAGTGAAGGGGATGGGGACAGTGAAGGGGACAGTGAAGGGGCCAGTGACGGGGAAGGGGCCAGTGAAGGGGCCAGTGAAGAGGAAGGGAAGGGGACAGTGAAGGGGACAGATCATGTAAGTATCACGTTCAGTCTGAAAGACATAAGGCTTAACCAGAACACATATTAATTGAAAAAAAAACTAAAACATAAAAGTGAAGATGTTTAATTAACTGCCTAGAAGCTGTGAAATGACGGTTTAAATGAAAAGAAGCCAGAAAAGGAAAACAGTATATCACCATCAGTATAACTGAATGACATACAGTAGTTATAACAGGTGTATGTCATCATCAGTATAACTGAATGACATACAGTAGTTATAACAGGTGTATGTCACCATCAGTATAACTGAATGACATACAGTAGTTATAACAGGTGTATGTCATCATCAGTATAACTGAATGACATAAAGTAGTTATAACAGGTGTATGTCACCATCAGTATAACTGAATGACATAAAGTAGTTATAACAGGTGTATGTCACCATCAGTATAACTGAATGACATAAAGTAGTTATAACAGGTGTATGTCACCATCAGTGTAACTGAATGACATACAGTAGTTATAACAGGTGTATGTCACCATCAGTATAACTGAATGACATACAGTAGTTATAACAGGTGTATGTCATCATCAGTATAACTGAATGACATACAGTAGTTATAACAGGTGTATGTCACCATCAGTATAACTGAATGACATACAGTAGTTATAACAGGTGTATGTCACCATCAGTGTAACTGAATGACATACAGTAGTTATAACAGGTGTATGTCACCATGAGTATAACTGAATGACATACAGTAGTTATAACAGGTGTATGTCACTATCAGTATAAATGAATGACATACAGTAGTTATAACAGGTGTATGTCACCATCAGTATAAATTAATGACATACAGTAGTTATAGCAGGTGTATGTCACCATCAGTATAAATTAATGACATACAGTAGTTATAACAGGTGTATGTCACCATCAGTATAAATTAATGACATACAGTAGTTATAACAGGTGTATGTCACCATCAGTATAAATTAATGACATACAGTAGTTATAACAGGTGTATGTCACCATCAGTATAAATTAATGACATACAGTAGTTATAACAGGTGTATGTAACCATCAGTATAAATTAATGACATAAAGTAGTTATAACAGGTGTATGTCACCATCAGTGTAAATTAATGACAAAGTAGTTATAACAGGTGTATGTCACCATCAGTGTAAATTAATGACATAAAGTAGTTATAATAGGTGTATGTCACCATCAGTGTAACTGAATGACATACAGTAGTTATAACAGGTGTATGTCACCATCAGTGTAAATTAATGACACAAAGTAGTTATAACAGGTGTATGTCACCATCAGTGTAAATTAATGACATAAAGTAGTTATAACAGGTGTATGTCACCATCAGTGTAAATTAATGACATAAAGTAGTTATAACATCGCTGACTGGCAGAGTAGAAATGAAAGCCTTATATTTAGGCACCATGTAAACAACAGGGAATGTGAGTTGTGGACAGGGAGTGTGTGGTTTTGAGGGATCCAGTTACGTGGTATTAATAAAGAGTTGGAAGTGGTCTCGTGGATATGCAGATTCTCAGGCTTTTATTGAGCAGATAAAATACCATCAATCATAAAAAATAAAAAGGCGACATTCCCAGACAGCCAATAGGGCGCGGCCTTTAAAAATGAAAGCCGGCAACGTAAACCAGGGCGGTTGGACAAAAAGACGTGAAGGATGGAATGATAACAAAGTAGAACATAAAGGCCAGCAGGAGAGGGGGATGATGGGAAAAAGAAGGAGTATTTCCTCTCTGCATACTGCCCAGGGGATTTCCTCAGTGAGGCAGCAGGGGCAGTGGAGAGAGAAATATATATAGAGAGAGAGCTAGAGAGAGAGAGGTGAAGAGAGAGAGAGAGACAGAGAGAGACAGAGAGAGATAGATGAAAATAAAGACAGAGAGGTGAAGAGAGAGAGAGAGAAATGTGAAGAGAGAGAGAGGTGAAGAGAGAGAGAGAGAGAGAGAGAGGGGGGTGAAGAGAAAGAGAGAGAGAGAGAGAGGTGAAGAGAAAGAGAGGTGAAGAGAGGGGTGAAGAGAAAGAGAGAGATAAAGAGAGAGAGAGAGAGAGAGAGAGAGGTGAAGAGAGAGAGAGAGAGGTGAAGAGAAAGAGATAGCTAGAGAGATAAGGGGATATAGTGAGTGAGAGCGAGAGTTCTCCTCAGCATGTGTGGGGGCAGCAGATCAGAGCGCCCTCTACAGTCTAGATAAAGTACTCCTTCTTCTCCTCAGCATGTGTGTTGCCCTCTGCGTTGATGATAGCTGTATCAGCATCTGGCGCATCGTCCGCTCCTTTGGCCTCGTTGGTCAGGTACGTTCCTATTGGACAACAGACAGGAAGACAATATTTTGAGGTATGTTCCTATTGGACAACAAACAGGAAGACAATACGTGAGGAGACAAAAGTTTTGAAACATTTGGAAACCTGTCTTGCTCCATTGTAGTCAGTGATAATCCTGTTTTTTTTAAATGTCTTTTTTTTAACGTGATGGCCCTTCGAGGCGAATAGGAACATTGTCCCGGGACAGCTGCTTGATGATCGTCAGTGGGTTATGTCATGACGTTGGCAGTGGGGGTAGGTTTATGACAGTCATAAATACCTCTTTCCCCCTTTTTCCCTCTCCCTACTATAACTGATGTGACATAAGAAAACCCCTTGGTTAACATAGAGATTCTGAGAACATCAGAAGTGGGGGGAAATGAACTATATTCTGGTAATCCGACCAACTGAACATATGCGGTGGTACTTAAGGTATATTATGTCAGTTCGGTTGCCCTCTGACACATTCTCATCAATGATAGAATGACATAAACTCTACTGTGGAAAGTCTAAACGTCAGAGGTATCGGATTCACAGGGAATTGTTGTTTAATTCAAGTGTTTGAATATGAAATTATTGGTGAAGAGATTAAATGTAATTTTAGCTTCCAAATGAGAGATTTGGACTTTCATAACTTTTCCTCTGCTCACAGTGCCCCTGTGAAGAGACATGGGTTATAAACTTTTCAGACACACCCCTCTCCCTCCACTATAAAAGCCATTGACAAGAATATAACTTTCTGTTCCGGGACGCGAGGATGACGATCCGAGGTCAGAATGGTTCAGATAATAACTACAGAACTAAGCCAACAGCAGCATGGACTTTGATTGTGAATGGTATGAACTTTGAACTCGTATTCACTACAGAAGTGATATCTCCTAGCCGTTGAGTTAGCAACAGCCGCTACAAACGCAGGTTAGGAAGGACAGTCAGAGTATCCCGTCTACTACACACAACGTTACTCCAACGTATCCAGTGACTACCAGAGACATTCTTCAAAGGACAGAGGACTCGGGTTGGCGACACGGTCCATCTACCACCAACCTACTGAAGCGCAGCTCAGAGTAAATATTTATTGCATTTTCCTTTTTCAAATGGGCGGTAATTTAGAATGCATAAGATACTGTATTTACGATAACACAGCTTCGCCTCTGTTCCAGTCTCCCGCTCTTTCACTAAAACTCAGCCCCTTTTCTTTGTGTAACAAGCTGTCATATCTATTCCGCCCGCTAGGGACGTTTTCTGTATGACGGCACTTTGTAATCAAGTTATGATTTAATTGTATATGTGTGATTCTGTGTGATTAGTTAGGTATTTAGTAAATAAATAATTAAACCCAATTTTGTACTGCTGATTCAACTTGTTAGCCAGGATTCTTGCAGATAATCAAGGATTTACAACTTTCAGATGAGACTGAAATAAGATGACGATTAATGTTGACTGCTAGGGATGTAAAATATTACTAAATCTTTAAGAGTTTATTCGGAAGATAACAGCTCTATAAATATTATTTCGTGGTGTCCCTCTCTAGTTAATTACATTTACATGATTAGTTCAATCAGGTAATATTAATTACGGAGAAATTATTTTATAGAATAGCATGTCATAGCAATTAATCTGGCATAGTCAAAGACACGACAGTTATAAACTCTGGTCATAGTTGATCTGTTGTGTTAGTATTTGGTGTGTTACCTTCGTGCCTGGTCAGGTATACCTGGTTAGTGTAATTGGGCTATAGACACTATATAGTTGATTAGATGTGTTGGGCAGGTGTGTTACCTTTAAACCTGATATCTTGTTATAAAATGAATGGAGGTGGTCAGGTCTTAGATGTGTTGGGCAGGTGTGTTACTAAAAGGTGACCTACCTTTATGCCTGACTATGTAACTGATTATAAATAGGAGGACAAACTGGAAAGACAAAGATAATTGGTCAGGTGTTTTACATATATCAGGTGTTTCACAGGTGTTGTGTGTTACAGATACCGTCAGGTGTCCTATCTCTCTGACAGACCAGGTAACTGACTATTAAACAGTGGGTCAGGTATCCTATCTCTCTGACAGACCAGGTAACTGACTATTAAACAGTGGGTCAGGTATCCTATCTCTCTGACAGACCAGGTACCTGACTATTAAACAGTTGGTGAGGTGTCCTATCTCTCTGACAGACCAGGTACCTGACTATTAAACAGTTGGTAAGGTGTCCTATCTCTCTGACAGACCAGGTAACTGACTATTAAACAGTTGGTAAGGTGTCCTATCTCTCTGACAGACCAGGTAACTGACTATTAAACAGTTGGTAAGGTATCCTATCTCTCTGACAGACCAGGTAACTGACTATTAAACAGTTGGTAAGGTATCCTATCTCTCTGACAGACCAGGTAACTGACTATTAAACAGTTGGTAAGGTATCCTATCTCTCTGACAGACCAGGTACCTGACTATTAAACAGTTGGTGAGGTGTCCTATCTCTCTGACAGCCCAGGTAACTGACTATTAAACAGTTGGTCAGGTATCCTATCTCTCTGACAGACCAGGTACCAGACTATTAAACAGTTGGTGAGGTGTCCTATCTCTCTGACAGACCAGGTAACTGACTATTAAACAGTTGGTCAGGTATCCTATCTCTCTGACAGACCAGGTACCTGACTATTAAACAGTTGGTAAGGTGTCCTATCTCTCTGACAGACCAGGTAACTGACTATTAAACAGTGGGTCAGGTATCCTATCTCTCTGACAGACCAGGTACCTGACTATTAAACAGTTGGTAAGGTGTCCTATCTCTCTGACAGACCAGGTAACTGACTATTAAACAGTCAATAGATAGTGTTTTAGATACAGGTGGTCAGGTGTGTTACTATCAGGAGACCTGTAGTCAGGTGTGTTACTTTCAGGAGACCTGTAGTCAGGTGTGTTATTATCAGGAGACCTATAGTCAGGTGTTTTACTATCAGGAGACCTGTAGTCAGGTGTGTTATTATCAGGAGACCTGTAGTCAGGTGTGTTACTATCAGGAGACCTGTAGTCAGGTGTGTTACTCAGGAGACCTGTAGTCAGGTGTGTTACTATCAGGAGACCTGTAGTCAGGTGTGTTACTATCAGGAGACCTGTAGTCAGGTGTGTTACTATCAGGACACCTGTAGTCAGGTGTGTTACTATCAGGAGACCTGTAGTCAGGTGTGTTATTATCAGGAGACCTGTAGTCAGGTGTGTTACTATCAGGAGACCTGTAGTCAGGTGTGTTACTATCAGGAGACCTGTTGTCAGGTGTGTTACTATCAGGAGACCTGTTGTCAGGTGTGTTACTATCAGGAGACCTGTAGTCAGGTGTGTTACTATCAGGAGACCAGTAGTCAGGTGTGTTACTATCAGGAGACCTGTAGTCAGGTGTGTTACTCAGGAGACCTGTAGTCAGGTGTGTTACTATCAGGAGACCTGTAGTCAGGTGTGTTACTATCAGGAGACCTGTTGTCAGGTGTGTTACTATCAGGAGACCTGTAGTCAGGTGTGTTACTATCAGGAGACCTGTAGTCAGGTGTGTTACTATCAGGAGACCTGTAGTCAGGTGTGTTACTCAGGAGACCTGTTGTCAGGTGTGTTACTATAAGGAGACCTGTAGTCAGGTGTGTTACTCAGGAGACCTGTAGTCAGGTGTTTTACTATCAGGAGACCTGTAGTCAGGTGTGTTACTATCAGGAGACCTGTAGTCAGGTGTGTTACTATCAGGAGACCTGTAGTCAGGTGTGTTACTATCAGGAGACCTGTTGTCAGGTGTGTTATTATCAGGAGACCTGTAGTCAGGTGTGTTACTATCAGGAGACCTGTAGTCAGGTGTGTTACTATCAGGAGACCTGTAGTCAGGTGTGTTACTATCAGGAGACCTGTAGTCAGGTGTGTTACTATCAGGAGACCTATAGTCAGGTGTGTTACTCAGGAGACCTCTAGTCAGGTGTGTTACTATCAGGAGACCTGTAGTCAGTTGTGTTACTATCAGGAGACCTGTAGTCAGGTGTGTTATTATCAGGAGACCTGTAGTCAGGTGTGTTACTATCAGGAGACCTGTAGTCAGGTGTGTTCCTATCAGGAGACCTGTAGTCAGGTGTGTTACTATCAGGAGACCTGTAGTCAGGTGTGTTACTCAGGAGACCTGTAGTCAGGTGTGTTACTATCAGGAGACCTGTAGTCAGGTGTGTTACTATCAGGAGACCTGTAGTCAGGTGTGTTACTATCAGGAGACCTGTAGTCAGGTGTGTTACTCAGGAGACCTGTAGTCAGGTGTGTTACTATCAGGAGACCTGTAGTCAGGTGTGTTACTATCAGGAGACCTGTAGTCAGGTGTGTTACTATCAGGAGACCTGTAGTCAGGTGTGTTACTATCAGGAGACCTGTAGACAGGTGTGTTACTATCAGGAGACCTGTAGTCAGGTGTGTTATTATCAGGAGACCTGTAGTCAGGTGTTTTACTATCAGGAGACCTGTAGTCAGGTGTGTTACTATCAGGAGACCTGTAGTCAGGTGTGTTACTATCAGGAGACCTGTAGTCAGGTGTGTTACTATCAGGAGACCTGTAGTCAGGTGTGTTATTATCAGGAGACCTGTAGTCAGCTGTGTTACTATCAGGAGACCTGTAGTCAGGTGTTTTACTATCAGGAGACCTGTGGTCAGGTGTGTTACTATCAGGAGACCTGTAGTCAGGTGTGTTACTATCAGGAGACCTGTAGTCAGGTGTGTTACTATCAGGAGACCTGTAGTCAGGTGTGTTACTATCAGGAGACCTGTAGTCAGGTGTGTTACTCAGGAGACCTGTAGTCAGGTGTGTTACTATCAGGAGACCTGTAGTCAGGTGTGTTACTATCAGGAGACCTGTAGTCAGGTGTGTTACTATCAGGAGACCTGTAGTCAGGTGTGTTACTATCAGGAGACCTGTAGTCAGGTGTGTTACTATCAGGAGACCTGTAGTCAGGTGTGTTACTATCAGGAGACCTGTTGTCAGGTGTGTTACTATCAGGAGACCTGTATTCAGGTGTGTTACTATCAGGAGACCTGTAGTCAGGTGTGTTACTATCAGGAGACCTGTAGTCAGGTGTGTTACTATCAGGAGACCTGTAGTCAGGTGTGTTACTATCAGGAGACCTGTAGTCAGGTGTGTTACTATCAGGAGACCTGTAGTCAGGTGTGTTACTCAGGAGACCTGTAGTCAGGTGTGTTACTATCAGGAGACCTGTAGTCAGGTGTGTTATTATCAGGAGACCTGTAGTCAGGTGTGTTACTATCAGGAGACCTGTAGTCAGGTGTTTTACTATCAGGAGACCTGTGGTCAGGTGTGTTACTATCAGGAGACCTGTAGTCAGGTGTGTTACTATCAGGAGACCTGTAGTCAGGTGTGTTACTATCAGAAGACCTGTAGTCAGGTGTGTTACTATCAGGAGACCTGTTGTCAGGTGTGTTACTATCAGGAGACCTGTATTCAGGTGTGTTACTATCAGGAGACCTGTAGTCAGGTGTGTTACTATCAGGAGACCTGTAGTCAGGTGTGTTACTATCAGGAGACCTGTAGTCAGGTGTGTTACTATCAGGAGACCTGTAGTCAGGTGTGTTACTATCAGGAGACCTGTAGTCAGGTGTGTTACTCAGGAGACCTGTAGTCAGGTGTGTTACTATCAGGAGACCTGTAGTCAGGTGTGTTATCTCTATGTGTTTTACAGGTGTTGTGTGTTACAGGTACTGTCACATGTTTTACCTTTATGCCTGGCCAGGTAGCGTCCCAAAAAGATGATTAGACACAAGGTAACGAAGACCACCACCGCCACCACTCCACCAATCAGAGCATGGTCTGGTCCGCGCTGCCCCATGGCGTTGGGATCTGGAGAGAGAGTAGGGAAGGAGATGAGGGGGAGGAGGGGGAGAGGGAGAGGAGGGAAGGAGAAGAGGGAGAGGGAGGGAGGGAGGGAGAGGGAGAGGAGGGAAGGAGAAGAGGGAGAGGAGGGGGTAAGGAGATAAGGGGAGGGATGTTGAGTTTTCTGATCTTTGTTTTATCTCTCAGATATAGGACAACTTCCTTTTGATTTTAGTATTGTCTCCGTTCTAGACTACCACTGGTCCACCTTATAGAGGCTAGACCTGCTATGCTATGATAATGGTTATCCCCACACACACCTGCATACACACAGACCTGCGTACGTACACACACACCTGCGTACGTACACACACACCTGCGTACGTACACACACACCTGCGTACAAACACACACACCTGCGTACATACACACACACCTGCGGACATACACACACACCTGCGTACATACACACACACCTGCGTACGTACACACACACCTGCGTACGTACACACACACCTGCGTACGTACACACACACCTGCGTACGTACACACACACCTGCGTACATACACACACACCTGCGTACATACACACACACCTGCGTACGTACACACACACCTGCGTACGTACACACACACCTGCGTACGTACACACACACCTGCGTACATACACACACACCTGCGTACATACACACACACCTGCGGACATACACACACACCTGCGTACATACACACACACCTACACACACACACACACACCTGCGTACGTACACATACCTGCGTACGTACACACACACCTGCGTACGTACACACACACCTGCGTACGTACACACACACCTGCGTACATACACACACACCTGCATACATACACACACACCTGCGTACATACACACACACCTGCGTACATACACACACACCTGCGTACGTACACACACACCTGCGTACGTACACACACACCTGCGTACGTACACACACACCTGCGTACATACACACACACCTGCGTACATACACACACACCTGCGTACACATACACACACCTGCGTACACACACACACACCTGCGTACATACACACACACCTGCGTACATACAAACAGACCTGCGTACATACACACACCTGCGTACATACACACACACCTGCGTACATACACACACACCTGCGTACACATACACACACCTGCGTACATACACACACACCTGCGTACATACACACACACCTGCGTACATACACACACACCTGCGTACATACACACAGACCTGCGTACATACACACACCTGCGTACATACACACACACCTGCGTACACACACACACACACCTACGTACATACACACACACCTGCGTACATACACACACACCTGCGTACATACACACACACCTGCGTACATACACACACACCTGCGTACACACACACACACACCTACGTACATACACACACACCTGCGTACATACACACACACCTGCGTACATACACACACACCTGCGTACATACACACACACCTGCGTACGTACACACACACCTGCGTACATAAACACACACCTGCGTACATACACACACACACACCTGCGTACGTACACACACACCTGCGTACATACACACACACCTGCGTACATACACACACACCTGCGTACATACACACACACCTGCGTACATACACACACACCGGCGTACATACACACACACCTGCATACATACACACACACCTGCGTACGTACACACACACCTGCGTACATAAACACACACCTGCGTACATACACACACACACACCTGCGTACGTACACACACACCTGCGTACATACACACACACCTGCGTACATACACACACACCTGCGTACATACACACACACCTGCGTACATACACACACACCTGCGTACATACACACACACACCTGCGTACGTACACACACCACCTCTACCTATGTATGTAAGTATATGGATAAAATCCGTGTGGTTCCTCCTTCTGGAAATAGTCTGTGGCACAACCTCATCCAGGCCACAGTACTTATAAAAACATGGCTAGTATGTGCTAAACAAGGTTTTTCTTGTTACGAAAGCTAATTATACAGTTTCACCGGGTCATCTAATTCACAGCTGTCACGTTCCTGACCTGTTTTCTGTTGGTTTTTGTATGTGTTAGTTGGTCAGGACGTGAGTTTGGGTGGGCAGTCTATGTTTTCTGTTTCTATGTTGGTTGGGTACCTAATATGGTTCTCAATTAGAGGCAGGTGGTGTTCATCTCCTCTGATTGAGAATCATATTAAGGTAGGTGGTGTCACATGGTTTGTTGTGGGTGGTTGTCTCCTGTGTCTGTGTTTGTCGCGCCACACGGGACTGTTTCGGTTTGTTTGTCCGTTCGTTCTTTTGTGTAGTCATTTTTCCTGTTCGCGAGTTCTTCGTTGTATGTAAGTTCGCATGTCCAGGTCTGTCTACTCCGTTTTGTTAGTTTGTTAGTTATTCAAGTGAAGTTCGTTTTCGTTCCTTGTTTAATAAATATCATGTCAAATCACAACGCTGCATTTTGGTCGAATCCCTGCTCCTCCTCTTCGGATGCTGTTACAACAGCAACAGGGGACATGTTGAAATAGGCTCTGGCTTTATTCTCGAAATTAATTCTATAAATATTGCCACTTTATTCACAACAGTATATTTAGACTTTATTAGTACCACCAACCGTCGCTGTTTATTTAACTGTCTCTTGAAGCAGAAAATACCAGTGAATGTAGAGGAAAAATCATCATGATGAGTCCAGTTATTAGTGTTATCAGGAAGAAGACTACAGACCATGTTCAGTGTTATCAGGAAGAAGACCTGACTACAGACCATGTTCAGTGTAATCAGGAAGAAGACTACAGACCATGTTCAGTGTTATCAGGAAGAAGACTACAGACCATGTTCAGTGTTATCAGGAAGAAGACTACAGACCATGTTCAGTGTTATCAGGAAGAAGACTACAGACCATGTTCAGTGTAATCAGGAAGAAGACTACAGACCATGTTCAGTGTAATCAGGAAGAAGACTACAGACCATGTTCAGTGTAATCAGGAAGAAGACTACAGACCATGTTCAGTGTTATCAGGAAGAAGACTACAGACCATGTTCAGTGGTATCAGGAAGAAGACTACAGACCATGTTCAGTGTAATCAGGAAGAAGACTACAGACCATGTTCAGTGTAATCAGGAAGAAGACTACAGACCATGTTCAGTGTCATCAGGAAGAAGACTACAGACCATGTTCAGTGTAATCAGGAATAAGACTACAGACCATGTTCAGTGTAATCAGGAAGAAGACTACAGACCATGTTCAGTGTTATCAGGAAGAAGACATGACTACAGACCACGTTCAGTGTTATCAGGAAGAAGACTACAGACCATGTTCAGTGTTATCAGGAAGAAGACTACAGACCATGTTCAGTGTTATCAGGAAGGATACTACAGACCATGTTCAGTGTTATCAGGAAGAAGACTACAGACCATGTTCAGTGTTATCAGGAAGAAGACTACAGACCATGTTCAGTGTTATCAGGAAGAAGACTACAGACCATGTTCAGTGTTATCAGGAAGAAGACTACAGACCATGTTCAGTGTTATCAGGAAGAAGACTACAGACCATGTTCAGTGTTATCAGGAAGAAGACCTGACTATTTTAGACCAGAGTGCTGCTCTTTAGTCAAAAGAAGTGCACTATATAGGGAATAGGGTGCCGTAGGGCTCTGGTCTAAAGTAGTGCACTATGTAGTGTGCCATTTGTTAGGTGCCCTTCCCGCTACTCTACAGAGGCTTTCTCTCATGTATCCTAGCTTTTGACCTATGCCCTAGTTTCTGTCCTATGTCCTGTTTTTAACCTGTTATGGCTGCAAGGGAAATTATTGAGTAGCCAGAAAAAAGGTGCCCATTTCAAACGGCCTCGTACTCAATTCTTGCTCGTACAATATGCATATTATTTATTACCTTTGGATATAAAACACCTTCTAGTTTCTAAAACAGGTTTAATTATTTCTCTAAGTGAAACATAACTCTTTTTACAGCCCATTTTCTGGAAAAAGTGAATTTTCCAAGAAGCTATGTCTCTCTTCAAGATACTCTCTATAAAAGGCCTTGGCACTTGGGACTGTACAAACACGTCACACATCTTCCCCTGGTTGTCATGCGGAAGTGAGAGAAAAAAGGACTTGATTATCTCTGTCAGGGACTGAAAGGAACCTCTTTGAGTGATAAGTGCGCACTTTATAATTTTTTCTGGGCGCGAAGTAGGAACTGGACCGCGCTCCTGGAAAACACTCGTTATAGGTGAATATGACCTCCAGCTTCGATTTTCTTTGATACATGTCACAAAATCATCCTAAAGTATGTTTTTTCAATATACTTTAATTATATTATTGAAATTTATTCTGGACTTTAGACGTGATGCGACGCAAGAATTTTGTCAAGACGGAGAGGTTAGCATGGCATGGCCAGTGTGTCATGCTAATTCAACAGGGACATCGTTCGTTCTAGGTCCAAATGAACACGGTTCTGAACAAAGGACCCTTTGGAGAACATTCTGATGGAAAATCAACAAAGATAAGGACCCAATTTGGGATGCTTTTTCATATATCTGTCGAACTGTGCTATCGCTAGCGTTTGACTAGAATCAATGCTGCTGTGTGCTAGCTATTGTAGTAAGCTAATATAACGATATATTGTGTTTTCGCTGTAAAACACTTCAGAAATCGGAAATATTGTCTGTATTCACAAGATCTTTCTCTTTCATTAGCTATCCACCATATATTTTTCTGAAATCTTTTCTGATGTGAAATTAGAAGTAGACGTTGGTGTCTGTTTTCTCTGGCTACTGCCGTGCGATTTCTTACTGTAGCTATGATGGTAGCAGTAATGTAAAACTGATTTATAGCTAAAATATGCATTTTTTTTGAACAAAACATAGATTTATTGTGTAACATGTTATAGGACTGTCATCTGAGGGAGTTTTTTCTAGGTTATTTAGGTTAGTTCTAGGTTAGTTAGGTTGGCTTTGCATGCTAGCTGCATGCTAGCTGCATGCTACCGGTGCTGTGAAAAATATGTCTCTCTTTTTGTATTTGGTGGTGAGCTAACATGAATATATGTGGTGTTTTCGCTGTAAAACATTTAAAGAATCTGAAATATTGTCTGTATTCACAAGATCTTTCTCTTTCATTAGCTATCCACCATATATTTCTCTGAAATGTTTTCTGAAGTGTAATAAGGTAGTTGACGTTGGTGTCTGTATTTTCTCTGGCTACTCCCGTGCGATTTCTTACTGTAACTATGATGGTAGCAGTAATGTAAAACTGATTTATAGCTAAAATATGCATTTTTTTTGAACAAAACATAGATTTATTGTGTAACATGTTATAGGACTGTCATCTGAGGTAGTTTTTTCTAGGTTATTTAGGTTGGTTCTAGGTTAGTTAGGTTGGCTTGTGCATGCTAAATGCAGCCTACTTGTGCTGTGAAAAATGTCTTTCTGTCTTTTTTTATTTGGTGGTGACCTAACATAAATATATGTGGTGTTTTCTCTGTAAAACATTTAAAAAATCGGACATGTTGGCTGGATTGACAAGATGTTTATCTTTCAAATGCTGTATTGGACTTGTTAATGTGTGAAAGTTAAATATTTTACAAAAATAGATTTTGAATTTCGCGCTCTGCACTTGGACAGGCTGTTGTCATATTGATCCCGATGTCGGGCTTGCAGCCTGAAGAAGTTAAATCCTCACAGAATGGAATGAATACTGAATATTTGATAAACTTCATCCAGCCCAGACACATCATATGTGGTTTTGTCTTCACTGACACCAAACTATAGCAGACGCATGACTCTCTGAGTAGCTCATTTCTGTGCTGAGGCATTTGGTATTTGTATGTGTGTTTGGGTGTAACAGGCCATGACAGAGAGCTGATAGGGAGCAGTCAGAGAGAACAGAGAGAACAGAGAGAACAGAGAGAACAGAGAGAACAGAGAGAACAGATGGAACAGAGAGAACAGAGAGAACAGAGGGAACAGAGAGAACAAAGAGAACAGAGAGAACAGAGGGAACAGAGGGAACATAGAGAGAACAGAGAGAACAGAGAGAACAGAGAGAACAGAGGGAACAGAGAGAACAGAGAGAACAGAGGGAACAGAGAGAACAGAGAGAACAGAGAGAACAGAGGGAACTCTCTTTCTCCTCATCTCTCCCTCTCTCTCCATCTCTCTCCTCTCTCTCTCCATCTCTCCATCCCCCCTCTCTCTCCTCTCTCTCTCCATCTCTCCATCCCCCCTCTCTCTCCTCTCTCTCTCCATCTCTCCATCCCCCCTCTCTCTCCTCTCTCTCTCCATCTCTCCATCTCCCCCTCTCTCTCCCCTCTTTCTCTCCATCTCTCCATCTCCCCCTCTCTCTCTCCTCTCTCTCTCTCCATATCTCCATCTCCCCCTCTCTCTCCCCTCTTTCTCCCCATCTCTCCATCGCCCCTCTCTCTCTCCTCTCTCTCTCCATCTCTCCATCTCCCCCTCTCTCTCTCTCTCCATCTCCACCCTCTCTCTCCTCTTTCTCTTCATCCCCCTCTCTCTCTCTCTCTTTCTCTCCATCGCTCCATCTCCCCCCCCTCTCTCTCCTCTCTCTACTTTCTCATCAACCCAGGTGGCGCAAATTCAACATTCCTCAGCTGTCCGCTCTACTGACCAAGCAAGACCACAGCAGCGTGACCACAGTGTGTGAGTGTGTGACAGCCAGGGCATTCGGACCGTGGAGGGTTTTGGAGCAATACAAAGCCTGCTGCTTACCTGTTTAGAGAGAGGGCTGGGGTAGAGAGAGAGAGAGAGAGAGAGAGAGAGAGAGAGAGAGAGAGAGAGAGAGAGAGAGAGAGAGAGAGAGAGAGAGAGAGAGAGAGAGAGAGAGAGAGAGAGAGAGAGAGAGAGAGAGAGAGAGAGAGAGAGAGAGAGAGAGAGAGAGAGAGAGAGAGAGAGAGAGAGAGAGAGAGAGAGAGAGAGAGCTAGAGAGAGACTAGAGAGAGAGAGAGAGACTAGAGAGAGAGAGAGAGAGACTAGAGAGAGAGAGAGAGACTAGAGAGAGAGAGAGAGAGACTAGAGAGAGAGAGACTAGAGAGAGAGAGAATAGAGAGAGACTAGAGAGAGAGAGAGAGAGACTAGAGAGAGACTAGAGAGAGAATAGAGAGAGACTAGAGAGAGAATAGAGAGAGAGAGAATAGAGAGAGGACAGACAGAGAGAGCGAGAGAGAGAATAGAGAGAGGACAGACAGAGAGAGAGAGAGAGAGAATAGAGAGAGGACAGACAGAGAGAGAGAGAGAGAGAATAGAGAGAGGACAGACAGAGAGAGAGAGAGAGAGAATAGAGAGAGGACAGACAGAGAGAGAGAGAACAGAGAATAGAGAGAGGACAGACAGAGAGAGAGAGAGAGAGAATAGAGAGAGGACAGACAGAGAGAGAGAGAACAGAGAGAGAACAGAGAGAGAAGTCATGCAGAGGAACTGCTCCTGACTTGTTATAACTTTTTGGTTGTTAAGAGCGAGATTGACACGATTCAATTAGCAAAAAATTTATAGGTAATCAAATTGTACAACTGAAGATCAACAAAGGAGGAAAAAATTGACAGAGAGTGAGTTAAAAGACCAATCTTCATCGTGGTAGCTAGCCAAATTCAAATCGGTCAGCTAGCTTAACGTCTAGCTCTAACTGTTTACTGGTGGTAACCATAGCAACATGGCCACTGCGCTAGCAGCGTTAGCAGCGACAGAAACTGAGAGACTTTCCCCACTTTTTTTTGAATACCCAGCAGAAATCAAATCAGAGAAAGTAAGAATCAATTTTAAACACAGAATTCTGAGGGAGAACCCAGAAACTTTGTTTGCCGACTGCTCACAAAACAGGACTGTTACAAACCTGTTATTTTACACAGACCACACTACTGCCTGGCATACAGCTGTAACCAGGCATTTCAGCTATACCACGAAGAAAGGCATCTGCAAGGGAAGGCAAATCCACATTTTTGAGGACAGTGATAAGGACCAGGAAAACAGGTTTCTGACGGTAAACATGTATCAGAACGGTACTGTCATGGTCCAGGGCATAAAGACCAGCACTGTCATGGTCCAGGGCAGTGAGGCTGCACTCAGCTCTGTTGTGCAGGACTTCCCCACCCTAACGAAGATAGCGGAAAACAACAAAGACAAGGACAGCACCCCGACCTCTCCCCTCACCTCAGGCACCCCAACAGCAGGGCCATCCTCCCCCCTGCCTGCCTACAACCACCAGAGCCAAGACTGACTACCATCAGCCTGTTGAGAGACAGGCTGGCTGTGATAGAGGTATGGGTTACTGAGCTGAAGGAGCAGCTCCCCAGCTACACCACCTCCAGCCCAGACACAGAGCTTCTACAGGACCAGATCAACCAGTGCAGGACCCAGCTGAAGAACTCTGTCCAGGAGCTGAGAGAGAGCCTTACCACAGCGCTGGAGGAGGTAAAGGCCACCATGAGGAGAGAGCTGGTGCAGGTAAAGGAGGAGATGGCAAAGGAGTTGTCTGTCATTAAGAGGGTGCTACAGCACAGAGAACAGACTGTAGAGACTCATAGAGAGAAACTGCAGCCCCTCACCACCCCTAACACCCCCACTGACCCACCTTTACCCACAACCCCCCCCCATACCGACAACACTTTACCCACACCCCCAGTCAACAAGGAGGCTCACATGGAGACACCTACTACAGAGAGAAGAACTCTGGCCCCCCCTGACACACCCCAACACACCCCTCCATGTACACAGGCCCTGTGTACTCCAGCCCCAGACCGTAAACGCACTAATCTGGTAAAACCCGCTGAGGTGACCATCCTCATTGACTCAAATGGGAAGTTCCTCCAAGAAGATAAACTCTTCCCACAACACAAGGTGCGCAAAATATGGTGCCCAAAAACACAGGATGCACTCCACATCCTGTCCCAGCCTGACTTTGGCACACCAGGCCACATTATTATTCACACCGGCACCAACAACCTGCGAGAGGAGCAGGAGAGAGTAGGCAGGCTGGTCAACAGAGTAGCAGAGAGGGCCTCTGAGCGGTTCCCCAACTCCCACATCACCATCTCCACTCTGCTGCCCCGCAAAGACTTTCATCCCCGTACCATTCAGAAAGTCAACGCTGACATCACCAGAGGGTGTGGCATACTCCCGAACGTGCATGTTGCTCACCACCCAACAATCACCCCAGAACATCTGCACGACCACTCCCACCTGAGGAAGCAGACAGGATGTTTGCCAAGTCTCTAAAGGACGTGGCACTTGGTAGACAAACACCCCATGATGTACTGGACAGAGCCCCACCCAGAGACCCCTACCAGACCACTGCACCACCAAGGAGCCCCAGGCCCCTTCAACGCCACACCAGACCCAGCGCACCCCACAGGCCCCACCCACCACCAGAGCATCACCACTTCCATCGGCTTAGCCAGACCGGACCGGGCCCAGCCTACTACCCCGCACCAGACCACCACCCCTACCAGACCAGAGAGGAAGCCCCACGGCCCAGACCTGGCCCCCCTCCACTCCACAGGGCCCAACATCAGGACCAGCGCAGCTACGCAGAGGTCGTCAGAGGACAGGAGAACCCTGTGGGATTAAGGGAGATTAAACAGCTCCTCCAATACATCTGCACTAAACTGCACTAAACACACACGGACGCACACGCACACGCACACGCACACACACACACACACACACACACACACACACACACACACACACACACACACACACACACACACACACACACACACACACACACACACACACACACACACACACCTATTGTACTAAAATGTACTTGTTCAATGAATAGGAATATTTATATATATAACAGAAAAAATGTTAGCTGTTATCCTGTTTATCTCGCTCTTAACAACTTAATAGTTAGTAGTTACTGTGTTTCTGACTGCTATTCTCTCTTTTGGAACATGAAATCGCTATCAGTTAGCATGTAGAACATTCAGGGCCTAAACTCATCATCCTATCAGTTAGCATGTGGAACATTCAGGGCCTAAACTCATCATCCTATCAGTTAGCATGTGGAACATTCAGGGCCTAAACTCATCAACCTATCAGTTAGCATGTGGAACATTCAGGGCCTAAACTCATCAACCTATCAGTTAGCATGTGGAACATTCAGGGCCTAAACTCATCAACCTATCAGTTAGCATGTGGAACATTCAGGGCCTAAACTCATCAACCTATCAGTTAGCATGTGGAACATTCAGGGCCTAAACTCATCAACCTATCAGTTAGCATGTGGAACATTCAGGGCCTAAACTCATCAACCTATCAGTTAGCATGTGGAACATTCAGGGCCTAAACTCATCATCCTATCAGTTAGCATGTGGAACATTCAGGGCCTAAACTCATCAACCTATCAGTTAGCATGTGGAACATTCAGGGCCTAAACTCATCATCCTATCAGTTAGCATGTGGAACATTCAGGGCCTAAACTCATCAACCTATCAGTTAGCATGTGGAACATTCAGGGCCTAAACTCATCAACCTATCAGTTAGCATGTGGAACATTCAGGGCCTAAACTCATCAACCTATCAGTTAGCATGTGGAACATTCAGGGCCTAAACTCATCAACCTTTGGACTGAAGAGTTTATCACTGGAGTTCAACAAAAATCTTAAAGATGTTGACATCATCATTCTGCAGGAGACATGGTGTAAGGCTGACATTGTCACTCACTGTCCCACAGGTTACAGAGAGGTAATTGTGCCGTCACAAAAACACAGCTCTGTCAATAGAGGCAGAGACACTGGAGGACTGATCATTTGGTACAAATCCGAACTACAACATCTAATTGATCCCCTCAAAATTGGCAAATATCACATTTGGTTAAAACTTTTAAAAAGAATTGGTACTGACAGAAAAAGATGTGTTCCTTTGCGCAATATATATCCCCCCTCAGAATCCCTGTATTACTCAGAGGAGATCTTCCCCCCCCCCTTGAGGAAGAGACGTGCCATTTCCAGGCCCAGGGAAATGTGCTCATCTGTGGGGACACAAATGCGGCACAGGAACACTACCTGATCTAACGAGCACACAGGAACACTACCTGATCTAACGAGCACACAGGAACACTACCTGATCTAACGAGCACACAGGAACACTACCTGATCTAACGAGAACACAGGAACACTACCTGATCTAACGAGCACACAGGAACACTACCTGATCTAACGAGCACACGGGAACACTACCTGATCTAACGACCACACAGGAACACTACCTGATCTAACGACCACACAGGAACACTACCTGATCTAACGACCACACAGGAACACTACCTGATCTAACGACCACACAGGAACACGACCTGATCTAACGAGCACACAGGAACACTACCTGATCTAACGAGCACACAGGAACACTACCTGATCTAACGAGAACACAGGAACACTACCTGATCTAACGAGCACACAGGAACACTACCTGATCTAACGAGCACACGGGAACACTACCTGATCTAACGAGCACACAGGAACACTACCTGATCTAACGAGAACACAGGAACACTACCTGATCTAACGAGCACACAGGAACACTACCTGATCTAACGACCACACAGGAACACTACCTGATCTAACGAGCACACAGGAACACTACCTGATCTAACGACCACACAGGAACACTACCTGATCTAACGACCACACAGGAACACTACCTGATCTAACGAGCACACAGGAACACTACCTGATCTAACGAGCACACAGGAACACTACCTGATCTAACGAGCACACAGGAACACTACCTGATCTAACGACCACACAGGAACACTACCTGATCTAACGAGCACACAGGAACACTACCTGATCTAACGAGCACACAGGAACACTACCTGATCTAACGACCACACAGGAACACTACCTGATCTAACGAGCACACAGGAACACTACCTGATCTAACGAGCACACAGGAACACTACCTGATCTAACGAGCACACAGGAACACTACCTGATCTAACGAGCACACAGGAACACTACCTGATCTAACGACCACACAGGAACACTACCTGATCTAACGAGCACACAGGAACACTACCTGATCTAACGACCACACAGGAACACTACCTGATCTAACGACCACACAGGAACACTACCTGATCTAACGAGCACACAGGAACACTACCTGATCTAACGAGCACACAGGAACACTACCTGATCTAACGAGCACACAGGAACACTACCTGATCTAACGAGCACACAGGAACACTACCTGATCTAACGACCACACAGGAACACTACCTGATCTAACGAGCACACAGGAACACTACCTGATCTAACGAGCACACAGGAACACTACCTGATCTAACGAGCACACAGGAACACTACCTGATCTAACGAGCACACAGGAACACTACCTGATCTAACGAGCACACAGGAACACTACCTGATCTAACGACCACACAGGAACACTACCTGATCTAACGAGCACACAGGAACACTACCTGATCTAACGAGCACACAGGAACACTACCTGATCTAACGAGCACACAGGAACACTACCTGATCTAACGAGCACACAGGAACACGACCTGATCTAACGAGCACACAGGAACACTACCTGATCTAACGACCACACAGGAACACTACCTGATCTAACGACCACACAGGAACACTACCTGATCTAACGAGCACACAGGAACACTACCTGATCTAACGAGCACACAGGAACACTACCTGATCTAACGAGCACACAGGAACACTACCTGATCTAACGAGCACACAGGAACACGACCTGATCTAACGAGCACACAGGAACACTACCTGATCTAACGACCACACAGGAACACTACCTGATCTAACGACCACACAGGAACACTACCTGATCTAACGAGCACACAGGAACACTACCTGATCTAACGACCACACAGGAACACTACCTGATCTAACGACCACACAGGAACACTACCTGATCTAACGAGCACACAGGAACACTACCTGATCTAACGAGAACACAGGAACACTACCTGATCTAACGAGCACACAGGAACACTACCTGATCTAACGAGCACACAGGAACACTACCTGATCTAACGAGCACACAGGAACACTACCTGATCTAACGAGCACACAGGAACACTACCTGATCTAACGAGCACACAGGAACACTACCTGATCTAACGAGCACACAGGAACACTACCTGATCTAACGAGCACACAGGAACACGACCTGATCTAACGAGCACACAGGAACACGACCTGATCTAACGAGCACACAGGAACACTACCTGATCTAACGAGCACACAGGAACACTACCTGATCTAACGAGCACACAGGAACACTACCTGATCTAACGACCACACAGGAACACTACCTGATCTAACGAGCACACAGGAACACTACCTGATCTAACGACCACACAGGAACACTACCTGATCTAACGACCACACAGGAACACTACCTGATCTAACGACCACACAGGAACACTACCTGATCTAACGAGCACACAGGAACACGACCTGATCTAACGACCACACAGGAACACTACCTGATCTAACGAGCACACAGGAACACTACCTGATCTAACGAGCACACAGGAACACTACCTGATCTAACGAGAACACAGGAACACTACCTGATCTAACGAGCACACAGGAACACTACCTGATCTAACGAGCACACAGGAACACTACCTGATCTAACGAGCACACAGGAACACTACCTGATCTAACGAGCACACAGGAACACTACCTGATCTAACGAGCACACAGGAACACTACCTGATCTAACGACCACACAGGAACACTACCTGATCTAACGAGCACACAGGAACACTACCTGATCTAACGAGCACACAGGAACACTACCTGATCTAACGAGCACACAGGAACACTACCTGATCTAACGAGCACACAGGAACACTACCTGATCTAACGAGCACACAGGAACACTACCTGATCTAACGACCACACAGGAACACTACCTGATCTAACGAGCACACAGGAACACTACCTGATCTAACGAGCACACAGGAACACTACCTGATCTAACGAGCACACAGGAACACTACCTGATCTAACGAGCACACAGGAACACGACCTGATCTAACGAGCACACAGGAACACTACCTGATCTAACGACCACACAGGAACACTACCTGATCTAACGACCACACAGGAACACTACCTGATCTAACGAGCACACAGGAACACTACCTGATCTAACGAGCACACAGGAACACTACCTGATCTAACGAGCACACAGGAACACTACCTGATCTAACGAGCACACAGGAACACGACCTGATCTAACGAGCACACAGGAACACTACCTGATCTAACGACCACACAGGAACACTACCTGATCTAACGACCACACAGGAACACTACCTGATCTAACGAGCACACAGGAACACTACCTGATCTAACGACCACACAGGAACACTACCTGATCTAACGACCACACAGGAACACTACCTGATCTAACGAGCACACAGGAACACTACCTGATCTAACGAGAACACAGGAACACTACCTGATCTAACGAGCACACAGGAACACTACCTGATCTAACGAGCACACAGGAACACTACCTGATCTAACGAGCACACAGGAACACTACCTGATCTAACGAGCACACAGGAACACTACCTGATCTAACGAGCACACAGGAACACTACCTGATCTAACGAGCACACAGGAACACTACCTGATCTAACGAGCACACAGGAACACGACCTGATCTAACGAGCACACAGGAACACGACCTGATCTAACGAGCACACAGGAACACTACCTGATCTAACGAGCACACAGGAACACTACCTGATCTAACGAGCACACAGGAACACTACCTGATCTAACGACCACACAGGAACACTACCTGATCTAACGAGCACACAGGAACACTACCTGATCTAACGACCACACAGGAACACTACCTGATCTAACGACCACACAGGAACACTACCTGATCTAACGACCACACAGGAACACTACCTGATCTAACGAGCACACAGGAACACGACCTGATCTAACGACCACACAGGAACACTACCTGATCTAACGAGCACACAGGAACACTACCTGATCTAACGAGCACACAGGAACACTACCTGATCTAACGAGAACACAGGAACACTACCTGATCTAACGAGCACACAGGAACACTACCTGATCTAACGAGCACACAGGAACACTACCTGATCTAACGAGCACACAGGAACACTACCTGATCTAACGAGCACACAGGAACACTACCTGATCTAACGACCACACAGGAACACTACCTGATCTAACGACCACACAGGAACACTACCTGATCTAACGAGCACACAGGAACACTACCTGATCTAACGAGCACACAGGAACACTACCTGATCTAACGAGCACACAGGAACACTACCTGATCTAACGAGCACACAGGAACACTACCTGATCTAACGAGCACACAGGAACACTACCTGATCTAACGAGCACACAGGAACACTACCTGATCTAACGAGCACACAGGAACACTACCTGATCTAACGAGCACACAGGAACACTACCTGATCTAACGAGCACACAGGAACACTACCTGATCTAACGAGCACACAGGAACACTACCTGATCTAACGAGCACACAGGAACACTACCTGATCTAACGACCACACAGGAACACTACCTGATCTAACGACCACACAGGAACACTACCTGATCTAACGACCACACAGGAACACTACCTGATCTAACGAGCACACAGGAACACGACCTGATCTAACGACCACACAGGAACACTACCTGATCTAACGAGCACACAGGAACACTACCTGATCTAACGAGCACACAGGAACACTACCTGATCTAACGAGAACACAGGAACACTACCTGATCTAACGAGCACACAGGAACACTACCTGATCTAACGAGCACACAGGAACACTACCTGATCTAACGAGCACACAGGAACACTACCTGATCTAACGAGCACACAGGAACACTACCTGATCTAACGAGCACACAGGAACACTACCTGATCTAACGACCACACAGGAACACTACCTGATCTAACGACCACACAGGAACACTACCTGATCTAACGACCACACCCCCCCTAATCTACCGGAACACTACCTGATCTAACGAGCACACAGGAACACTACCTGATCTAACGACCACACAGGAACACTACCTGATCTAACGACCACACAGGAACACTACCTGATCTAACGAGCACACAGGAACACTACCTGATCTAACGAGCACACAGGAACACTACCTGATCTAACGAGCACACAGGAACACTACCTGATCTAACGAGCACACAGGAACACTACCTGATCTAACGACCACACAGGAACACTACCTGATCTAACGACCACACAGGAACACTACCTGATCTAACGACCACACAGGAACACTACCTGATCTAACGAGCACACAGGAACACGACCTGATCTAACGACCACACAGGAACACTACCTGATCTAACGAGCACACAGGAACACTACCTGATCTAACGAGCACACAGGAACACTACCTGATCTAACGAGAACACAGGAACACTACCTGATCTAACGAGCACACAGGAACACTACCTGATCTAACGAGCACACAGGAACACTACCTGATCTAACGAGCACACAGGAACACTACCTGATCTAACGACCACACAGGAACACTACCTGATCTAACGACCACACAGGAACACTACCTGATCTAACGACCACACAGGAACACTACCTGATCTAACGACCACACAGGAACACTACCTGATCTAACGAGCACACAGGAACACTACCTGATCTAACGACCACACAGGAACACTACCTGATCTAACGAGCACACAGGAACACGACCTGATCTAACGAGCACACAGGAACACTACCTGATCTAACGACCACACAGGAACACTACCTGATCTAACGACCACACAGGAACACTACCTGATCTAACGACCACACAGGAACACTACCTGATCTAACGACCACACAGGAACACTACCTGATCTAACGACCACACAGGAACACTACCTGATCTAACGAGCACACAGGAACACGACCTGATCTAACGAGCACACAGGAACACTACCTGATCTAACGAGCACACAGGAACACGACCTGATCTAACGAGCACACAGGAACACTACCTGATCTAACGACCACACAGGAACACGACCTGATCTAACGACCACACAGGAACACTACCTGATCTAACGAGCACACGGGAACACTACCTGATCTAACGACCACACAGGAACACTACCTGATCTAACGAGCACACAGGAACACGACCTGATCTAACGAGAACACAGGAACACTACCTGATCTAACGAGCACACAGGAACACGACCTGATCTAACGAGCACACGAGGGGACAGCTTTATTACAGGCCATACTGTTTCTAACTGCCTTAATCTCCCCCATAGAAACAACAGTGACAGCACCGTCAACAACAACGGAAGGGATCTGTTGCAGCTCTGTAGAAGCTTGGGTCTGTACTTTGTCAATGGTAGGTTACGGGGGGACTCTTTGGGGAGATTCACCTACTGCTCACCTCTTGGCCACAGTACAGTAGACTATATGATCACAGACATTGACCCTTTCTCTCTCAGCTCATTCACTGTCAAGCCACTAACACCTCTGTCTGATCACAGCCAAATTACATTGTTCCTCAAAAGAGCAGACATGGAAACAACCACACATTCACAGCCCAGCAAGCTGTACAACATCAGACATTCATACAGATGGGCCCAAAACAGCACAGAAGAATACCAGAAAGCAACCTGGAACCAAAATATCCAAACACTCTTAGATAACTTTCTGGATACCACATTCACTCACAGTAAAGAAGGCATCAATCTAGCAGTACAAAACATCAACTATATATTCAGGCAAACGGCAAAAGAAGCACAATTGAAATTGATAAAAAACAAAACAAAAGAGATCACAGATGACAACTGGTTTGATGCAGATTGTAAAATTATAAGGAAAAAAATTAGAACACTATCCAACCAAAAGCACAGAGACCCAAATAATGGTGAATTACGCCTTCATTACTGTGAGACTTTAAAACTCTATAAACGTACACTCAGAACCAAAAAAGCCCAGTACAACAGAAAGCAGCTGACGCTAATTGAGGAGTCCATAAACACAAACAACTTCTGGCAAAATTGGAAAAAAATAAAAATATCTAAACAAGAGGAATTAGCGATACAAAATGGTGACATATGGACAACCCATTTTAAAACACTCTACAACACCGTTCAAATTGACACAAACACAGAACAACGCCAAATTCATGAGAAGTTGAATGGATTAGAAAAAGCTATAAAGGACAATCAAAATCCATTGGACTCCCCAATTACTGACTGAGCTCTATAAGAAACTTCAGGCTCTCAAATTTAAAAAGGCATGCGGACCTGATGGCATCCGAAATGAGATGCTCAAACCCACTAGTGCAAAATTTCAATTGGCTATATTAAAACTGTTTAATTTGATCCTGAGTGTAGGTTATTTCCCTGACATCTGGAATCAAGGACTCATAACCCCAATCTTTAAAAACGGAGACAAATTTGACCCTAACAATTACAGAGGCATTTGTGTGAACAGTAACCTGGGGAAGGTTTTCTGTAGTATTATAAATGTAAGAGTTCTAAACTTCCTTAATAAGCACAATGTCTTGAGTAAAAGCCAAATTGGATTTATACCAAAACATCGCACAACTGATCATATTTACACCCTACACACCCTGATAGATAAACATGTCCACCAAAATAATACCAAAATATACGCTTGCTTTATCGACTTCCAAAAAGCATTTGATTCTATTTGGCAAACAGGACTGTTCTACAAAGTTATTGAAAGTGGTGTAGGGGGTAAAACATATGACATAATTAAATCAATGTATACTGGCAATACGTGCAGCATTAAAATTGGCAAGAAAAGAACAGAATTCTTTAACCAGGGGCGGGGTCTTCGCCAGGGTTGCAATCTGAGCCCTGCACTCTTCAATATTTACATCAACGAATTGGCCACTATTCTAGAAAAATCCTCAGCCCCTGGTGTTAGTCTCCACAATTCAGAGGTTAAATGCCTACTCTTCGCAGATGACCTATGCCTGCTGTCACCCACAGCACATGGCCTACAGCAGAGCCTGGACCTGCTAGAGCAGTACTGCCAGACCTGGGCCCTGGCAGTAAACCCCAAAAAGACTAAAATAATGATTTTCCAGAGAAGATCCAGATCTCAGGGAATTAGACCAAAGTTCTCAATTGGTACAAAATATATAGAGTACTGCACACACTACAATTACTTAGGTTTAAAAATAAGCTCAACTGGACACCTTAATGAGGCAGTGAATGAACTGAGAGAGAAAGCACGCAGGGCATTCTACGCCATTAAAAAGCAAATTCAAATTGAAATACCTATTCAAATTTGGCTAAAACTAATTGAATATATCATTGAACCAATTGCACTTTATGGCAGCGAGGTGTGGGGTCCACTTGCAAAACAAGATTTCATCAAATGGGACAAACATCCCATTGAAACCCTGCATGCAGAGTTCTGTAAGATTATCCTACATGTCCAGAGGAAAACTACAAACAATGCATGCAGGGCAGAATTAGGCAAATATCCACTAATAATAAAAACTCAAAAAAGAGCAATTAAGTTTTGGAAACATCTAAAATACAGTGACCCCCTCTCATATCATTACCAAGCCCTGCAATGCCAAGAGCTGAGCAAAGAAAAGAGTCCCCTCATCCAGCTGGTCCTGGGGCTGAGTTCACAAACCTGTTCTACTAACACACTGAAGCCTCAGGACCAGAACATCCAATCAATCAGGATAAACCAAATTACAACACAGTCAAAACAAAACTATATTGCTTATTGGGAAACACAAGCACAAACACAAAGCAAAATGCAGTGCTATCTGGCCCTAAATCGACAGTACACCGTGGCTAAATATTTGACCATGGTTACTGATCAAAACCTTAGAAAAACCTTGACAAAGTACAGGCTCAGTGAGCACAGCCTTGCCATTGAGAAGGGTAGACACAGGAAAACCTGGCTCCCTGTAGAGGAAAGACTGTGCAACCACTGCTCAACAGCAGAACCTGAGACAGAGCTGCATTTCCTGACAAAATGTCAAAAATACAAAACAATTAGAGAGTGTCATTTCCCCAAATTTGAAACTCTTATTCAAGGTTTCAAAGACCTCTCTGATGAGGATAGGCTACCCGTCCTGTTGGGGGAGGACGCAGAGAGCTGTGGGTTGGCAGCGCACTACATTGCTGCCTGCCATAAGTTGAGGGACAGTGTCTGACAGACCAATCAACCTGCACATGTCCTCTACTGTATGTTTATTGTTATTGTTCAATGCATGGTTATTTTGACACTTGGTTATTGTTGTTACTGTTGTCCCGTTGACAATTTTGATTCTCTTTTTTTATATTGTAAATAAGCTTTGGCAATATGTACACTGTTAC